>NC_083408.1:20454534-21054534 GCF_020745735.1 Hemiscyllium ocellatum
TACCCTTCACTAAATCATCTAACCTACATATCCCTGAATGCTATGGGCAATTTAACATGACCAATTCATCTAACCTGCACATCTTTGGATTGTGGAAAGAAACCGGCGCACCCAGAGGAAACCCACGCAGACATGGGGAGAATGTTTAAACACCACACAGAAAGTTATCCGTGGCTGGAATAAAACCTGTGTCCCAGCGCTGTGTGGTAGGAGTGTTAACCATTGAGTCACCATGCTTCCCCTGGCGTTATTGCTTAGGAGAGTGGTTGAGGTAGGTAACCTCACAAACTTTTAAAACGCCTTTGGATATTCACTTCCTGTGCTTTACTAACAATTATTCATCACAGCAATCCTCTCCCCACTCTACCCCAACCTTTCTCCCCTTTAGTATTTTATTGTGCACTAGCTTCCTGATCCCACACATCTCATTCTCTCAAGTCTCCCACACTCTTCATCCTTGTTCGTTAATCTCAGATAAACTTGCGACTTATATATAACAATTATCCCAACTTATATTTTGAAATGAGATGATTCCTTTCCTCAGCATGGTCATTAGGCTGGTCATACCTGATGTCCTATTCACCTCTACCTTCTGCTCAGTTTCTGACCTACTGCTTTGGTTATTACTCTTATGGTTTGTTGGTTTAATTCATTCGACTTGCACTAGCAAACCTCCCCACAAGGATGTTGTTGCTACTCCAGTTAAGATGCAACCTGTCGTTTTTGTACAGGTCCCACGTGTCCTGGAAGATATCCCAATGATGAAACAAATCTGAAACCATCAACACTGAAGTAGCTTTTTAACAATGTGTTAAACGAAACTGTCTTCCTAATCTTTACTACTCTTTCACATGGCACGGGGAATAATCCAGAAATTAGAGAGGATTGTTTTTTTTCTCTCTCTCTTTCTATCTCTCTCAGAAGAATACCAGAAACCTTATAAAAAAAATCAGGATGATAACTGGAACGAAGGAGTTATTTAAAGGAATGATGAGAGAAATAACTTATTCTGGATGTCAGTTTGCTCACTCAGCTAGAGAGTTCATTTTCAGACGGTTCATCACTATACTAGCGAAGTTCAACAATGATCTGCTGGTGAAGTGCTGGCGTTATGTCCCACTTTCTATTTAAGTGTTTCGGCTTAGTTGAGTTGGTGCTGTAATTTCCCGTGTTGATGATGTCATTTCCAGTTATTTTTCTCAGAGTGTGGTAGATGGAGTCAAAATCGTGGCACTTTTTGGTAGAGTTGCGTTTGGAGTATCATGCTTCCAGGAATTATTGTGCACGTCTCTGTTTGGCATGTCCTAGGATGGATGTCCAGATCCAGTCAAAGTGGTATACTTCCTCAGCTCTACATAAGGTAACTAGTGATAGTGGGTCATGACTTTTTGTGACTAATTGATGTTCAAGTGTCCTGATGGCTAGTTTCCTGCTTGTTTTCCTGATGTTGATTTTGTTGCACTTCTTGCAAGACTTATTCTTCCTGGAGCAGAACAGACAAAGATGTGAACTTATTGTGGTGCTCGAAAGTATGAAACCAGGTTGCAGAGTAAAACAAGAATATTCTGTTTCCGGTAGTTCGCATAACAGCATCAAGGAATTCTAACTTCAAGATTTTCAGCAAGAAGAGCTAGGAGTGAGATAAGGGAAAATAAGAACTTCTGTATTACGAGAGTTGCTAGGAATTGGGATGGACTGCCAGCGAGATTTGTGTATCAAAGTTCAAAAAAGAACTTGATATATATTTGGAAATTATGAATTTAACGGACAACAGAGATAGAGCTGACAAATGGGAGGCGCTTGGGAGACATTCCTGGATCTGATGCATACACAGTGGCCAATGGCCTCCTCCGTACTTTAAAGTTTTGTACTCTACCATGTGTCAGATGCGAATGAAAATCAGTATACGATTATTTCCCATTGTAAATGCTCGTAAACATTTGATTAATTGATGCAGCATGAGCGTTTAAAATGCAAGTATTACTACGTCAGCTTCATTATGAAGTTTAACTATTGCTCAGAACATGAATATTTTCAATGTTGCATTCCATTAGTAAAACAATGATTTCATTACTTTTGCACAAATCTCTTTGAAACGGGCTGACTTTTTACTCACGCGATAATACGTTCATCGTGTATTTTTCACTGTCCACATTTCATAGTAAATATAATTCTTTTTTAACATTGAAAGTTTTCAAATTATTGTTCACTCAAATTTGATAACACAAATCATTGATTTAGTTTAATATTCACCGTGCATGTTGAATTATAGCCATTTCTAAATTGCTGGCAAATGGTTCGTACACTTCAGTGAGAAATTAAACTGATTGATTATGCATAAATGTATAGGAACGCTAATTCTATTTAATTGTTCAATCTTTTGCTCACTCTGAACATGTAATCATTCAAAAACTAACCACTTTAAAAATATTGGATTGAAAATTCATTGTTTTGAATCCTGGCATGGAATATGTACTTCTGATTGCCAAAATAGTTAGATACCATGTTGGTTGGTCCACATCAAATAAAATGTGCGTTCTTTATTTTTGTGTTAGAAAATCTTGACAGGAGTATGTATATATGTATGTGTGTGTATATGATATATATATATATATATAAATTTAATGAATATAGAAACAACCTTATTCTTTTCAGAGTATATAGTTCATTTGAATAATCATTGTTCCCATCTTATATTTGCCCAATTCACAAAATAGCAAACATCTAATTAATGCATGGGTCGCCAAACAGATTGCATCTGAAGAATCCAGCAGCAAACGGCAAGTAAAGACTCATGTTAATAACTGAACCTGGCAGATTTTGTCTAGTGTACGCCAAAACAAATATTATACTGGCATTCAGGTGACTGTAACAATGAAAAACCGCGCTGGAAGTCTTGGACTAATGCCTCTCCCCAGCTTCCTGATTTCACACACGTCACTCCCTCACAAATTCAACAATTGATGAGAAACTATAAGCTGGGTGAAACAGGAAACATACAACAGTGCAGAACAGTACAGGCCCTTCAGTCCTTGACGTCTTGGCGACCTTTTCTCCAACTCTAACATCAGACTAACCTAAGTGTCCTTCATTGTTCTATCATTCATGCAGCTATCCAATAGTCGCTTAAATAGTCGCAGGTCAAGAAGGCGGTTCTGAGTCCGAGGGTTGGGACTGAGATAAGGTGGGGGGAGGGGAAATGAGGAAGCTGGAGAAATGTGCATTCATCACTTGTGGTTGGAGGTTTCCAATGCGAAAGATGAGATGTGTTTCCTCCAGGCGTCGTGTTACCATGGTCTGGCAATGGAGGAGGCCAGGGAACTTGGTGGAGTGGGAGGGAGGGGGTTACAGTGTTCAGGCACGGGGCGGTTGCTTTGGTTGGTATGGGTGTCCCTGAGGTGTTCTCTGAAAATTCCACGAGTAGGTGACCCGTCTCCCCAATGTAGAGAATGCTACATCTTATGCAGCAGATACAGTAAATGATGCGTGTGGAGGTGCAGGTGAATTTGTGACGGATATGGAAGGATGCCTTGGGGCCTTGGAGGGACGTGAGAGAGGAGATGTGGGCGCATGTTTTGCATTTCTTGCAGTTGCAGGGGGAGGTGCCGGGAGTGGAGGTTGGATTGATGGGGGCGGTGTGGACATAACAAGGGAGTCGCGAAGGGAGTGGTCTTTCCGGAATGCTGATAGGGAAGGGGAGGGAAATGCATCCTTGGTGGTGGCGTCTATTTGGAGGTGACGGAAATGATGAAAGATGATACTACCATTCTTGGTCTTCTATGTGCTAGATAATTCTATATCCACACAGACAGATTTCACTGTTTCCCTGCACACTATGTCTCCTTACTTTCTGAACGATCCACTCTTGGGGTAACTTATAAACCACTTTGCTAAAGTCCATGTACATCACATCCACTCCTCGACCTTCATCAATGTGTTTGGTCCCATCTTGACAGAATTCAATAAGTTGTGTGAGGCATCACCTGACCCTCACAAAGCCATGCTGACTATCTCTAATCAAACGATGATTTTACAAGTTATCATAAATTCCGTCTCTCAGAATCCTCTCCAGTACTTTTCCCAGTACAGATGCAAGACTGACTGACCTGTAATTCCCAGGAGTATCCCTATTCCCTTTCCAGAAACAAGGGAACACCACGTACCACGCTCCAATCATCTGGCAGTGGAAAGTAGGGATGCAAAGATCATTGCCAAAGACACAACAATCTCTTCCCTCACTTTCTGTATTAACCTCGGTTGTTTCCTATCTGGCCCAGGGGATTTATCTATCCTTAATTTTGTACTTCACCTCACTTCGTCTCCTACTCGTCCAAACAACTGATTGACTGTTTTCCACTTCAGGGCTATATGCAGTGCTGCCCTTCTGAGCAAGTACAATTCTAAATTTCCCACGAATCATGGAATGGAAAAAGAATGTGAACACACCAATCCAATTCCTTCCTGATGAATGGATTATGTCCAGAGTTTTCCCTCTGCCGTTCCTCGGATGCTGCCTGACCCACTGTGCTTTAAAAGCACCACACGTTTCGACTCTGCTATCCAGCAACTGCAGTCCTCACTTTCTCTATGACTGAAGGCTGTTCCCTCTGCACTCTGAGCGGGGAACTAGTCAGCAGGAATTCATTGTATGTGGAGCTGACTGTTTATTTCTGGGAAGTTTCATTTGATGAATACGTTAGTTTAAAAAATACAAATCAGCAAATATTCATTCAGTCCCAGAATTACAATTTTGGTTCATGGATTACGCAGCTTGATAACAAACAGTAAATTACTGAAGAACTCCGAGGGACAGAGCATTCCAGGTGTTATATTCCAGGCTGGATGTCCTTTGCCTTAATGCTGGGAATATTATTAGACAGACAGATGTCAAAAGGGAACAAGGTGACATGGGGTGAGTGCGACATTTTTTGCAATCACAGAGATGCATTTTACAGGGTTCAGAGCTTACAACTCAATATTCTGTGGTACAAGAACAATAGGCAGCACAGGTGAGGGGGTAAAAGAGGAGATGGTGTTGCATTATTAGTAATGGAGTCAGTTACTGCAGAAAGGAGGGATGATATCTTGGAAGGATCTTCAAGTGATGCTTTGTGGGTAGAGCACAGGATCAAACCAAAGACACACACACTGCTGGGGATAAAATATAGACACCCCAGATAAAAGAAAGTGCGGGAGTAGATATATAACCAATTTACTGAGGTGTGTAAAAAGAATAGCATGATAATTATATTTCTCAAATCCAAACATTCATTAGGGCAGAGGTAACGTTTTAAGAGGGGATATGAAATTTATTCCAGAGAGTTTATTATATCATGTAACAGATAAGACAATAGACGGTACAGTGTTGGGCCTCAATATGGGGAAAGAAGCCAGTCAGATACTGCAGGCAGGATTGCGAGAGCATTGCATGACCAGTGACCATGACATCACACATTTTGAGTTTGCTAAGTGAAAGACCCAAATAAATTATGAAAAATAAAATTTTTGGAATGGGAAGGCAAATTCTATTAAAATATAAGACAGGATCTGGCCACAGTACAGTTACTTCTGGGTGAAACTGCAGCAGAACAGCATGTAGGTGGTGGTGGTGGGGATCACGTGCTCAAAATGGAATTGATGAGAGTGCCACCGCTACATCTTTTACGAAAACAAGCCCATAGAACCTTGGATGTCTACAAATATTCAGAACAGAAATAAAAATGAAAGTTCAGCTTAAAGAAGCAATAGAGTGGACAGATCAATGGAGGTGCTGGAAGAGTAGATAACGTGTTGGGCTAAACTCAATAACGTAGAGATGACAAAAAAAGTATAATAAAAACATTAGCGGGCAATATATTCAAGAATCCAAAGGCATTTTACCTGGTTATTAAGGGTTAGAGGGGGTATTAGGCACCGAGGAGGCAGCATGTGCACAGAGCCAGAGAATATGTTAAACACGTACTGCATATTTGTCTTCACTTTGGAGAAGCAGCTCCTGAATTCACTCAGTTCCTGACACTTTTACCCTTGAGAAAATTGATGCAGAAGCTGTGGAAGAATTGGAAGGTGGTGCAGCGTAAAAAGTGGGCAAATCCCTAGACCTAGATGAACTCTATCAGGGAATGATGTGAAAAATGGGGGAGGAGATTACAGGCTCTTAAACTTTTGTTTTTTTTTTGTCTCTGGCCACAGGGGTGGTGTGATCCAACAGGACAACATCTCCTGAAGGCTCAACATCCATACAGAAAAAAAAGAACATGGGTTTAAAGACAACTAAGTCTCAAATCAGTGGGAGGGAAACAATTGTACAAAATTGTGAAGGTCGTTGAGGATGGGTCACTAACTATCTTAAAGGCTGCAATGGACAGATTTTTAAACAAGGGTTACAGGGAAAACACAGGAAAATGGAATGGAGCGTTATCAGAATAAATATATCCTAAATGAAAGGAAAAGCAGACACAGCGAAAGCATGGGCATACTGTCATTCCTATATCTAATGGTAAACTTTTCCCAATAGCCTGTATTCACTGGAACATCAATCTCTCTCTGTCCGAACTGAGCAACAGTTTAGAATGCAATGACTGGAATAAAGAATTCATAAATGCAGTACTATTATACAGAAAGGACGAGAGGACTGTGATAACACGGATAGGCTGTCGGGGTGGAGATTTTCACCTGCGCAGTCAGAACCACCAGAAGGAAGACCTCAGACAGCCCACCTCCAAGGCCAAGCAGTGACCAGCACTGAAGAACAGATCGTCATGGGCCTGGCAGCAGGGAGTGTTTAAGGCTAAAACACAACATCCCATTTCCATAACCAAAACTAAACGTGGAGTTGTCGATAGACATTCTGTTAATAGTCGAGTAGGTAGTAATGCTTTGTTTCGAGAGACTTCAGCGAGTAGCAGCTCAGACAAATGTACTGTTAAGCTCAAATAAAGTCCTTTAAATTCGTTGGGAAATCTGTTTGGCATGGGCGAGTTGGACCACAACGTCTCTTTCCGTGCTGTACATTTCTATGACTCTATGACTCTAGTCTTACTGCAATTGAGATTATAATTAGAGCAGTCACATATTTCTCCTCCGGGATGTAGGAGCTCAGGGAGATTTCCACTGTCTCTGCTGACTATACGTGCGCGATGTGCACACAGCTGCAGCTCCTGGGAGTCCATGTTTGGGAACTGGAGCTTGATACATTCAGACTCATCCTAGACACTGCAAACTTCATAGATAAGAGCTTTTGTGAGGTGGTCACACCCAGGCCCCGTCCTTAGCCATGTTTCTGTAATGACTTACATATACCAGTCCCATTTAAAGATCCACTCCCTGAGTTTGTCAACCTTACCTGTCAGCCCTGTTGCATTTAAATAAACACAATTGAAAGAACAAAGAACAAAGAAAATTTACAGCTGAGGAACAGGCCCTTCGGCACTCCAAACCTGAGCCAATCCAAATGCACTGTCTAAACCTGTCGGTCAATTCCTAAGCATCTATATCCCTCTGCTCACAAGCTACTCATGCATCTGTCCTAACGCGTCTTAAATTAATTTACCGTGTCTGCCTCTACCACCTCTACTGGCAACGCTTTCCAAACGCCCAGCACCCTCTGTGTTAAGTACTTACCGCGTGTATCCCCCTTTAACTGTCCACCTCTCACTTTGAAAGTACGATCTTTCGTTATTTAATCCTTTACCCAGGGAAACAGCTTGTCTCTATCCACCCTGTGTATACCCTTCATAATTTTGTAAACCTCAATCAGGACCCTCTCAATCTCCTTTTTTCTAGTGAAAATAAACCCAACCTGTTCAACTTCTCTTCATAGCTAGCACCTTCCATACCTCGTAAACCTTCTCTGCACCCTCTCCAAAGAGTCCACATCCTTTTCGTAATGTGGCACACCGAACTGTACACAGTATTCCAAATGTGGTCGAACCAATTTCTTGTACAATTTTAACATGACTTGCCAGCTCTTATACTCAATACCCCCTCACATGAAGGCAAGCATACTATATCCCTTTTTGACCACTCTATCACCAGTGCAGAATACATCAGGATACAATGGACCTGCATTCCCAGATCTCTCTGCCCATCAACTTTTCCCAAGTCTCTTCCATTCATTGTATAATTCCCTGTAGAATTAGATTTACCTAAATACATCACCTCACATTTTTCTGGATTGAAGGCCATCTGCCACTTTTCCGCCCAGCTCTCCAGTCTATGTGTGTCCTCCTGTATTCTCTGACAGTCCCTTATGCTTTCTGCCACTCCACTAATCTTTGTATCATCTGAAAACTTGCTGATCATACCAACAGTGCCCGCTTCTAGATCATTTATGTATATTACAAAATCAGTGGCCCCAATACTGACCCCTGTGGAACACCGCTGGTCACTTTTCTCCATTTGGAGAAACTCCCTTCAACTATTACTCTCTGTCTCCTAATGCTCAACCAGTTGTTTGTCCACCCAGCGAGAACACCCTGCACACAATGTGATTTCACTTTGTCTACGTTAATAATCTCTATCATAGCCAACACATCTTCCCTACTTATGCCAATGTGATCCAGACTAATTAAACTTCTATCCCTAATTTCAACATTCATCATGTTCCTCTCCTCAGTGAAGAGTGATTCAAATAAATCATTTTGAATGTCACCCATTTTCTCAGGTTCGGCACACAACCGTCCTTCATTATCTTTTAGTGGTCTGATCCTTTCTCTCGTTACCTGCTTGCTTCTTATATAAGAATAAAACACTTTGGAATTTTCCTTAATTATGCTAGCTAAAGTTATTTCATGACTCCTTTTAGCCCGCTTGATTCCTTGTTTAAGTCTTTCCTACTCTTCCAATATTCCTTCAGGGGCTGTTCTGTTCTCAGCTGCCTAGATCTGATGCACTCTTCCTTTTTCCTCTTGGCTAGTCGTACAATGTCTCCTCTCATCCATGGTTCGCGAATCTTGCACTTCTTATCATTTTGCTTTCAACGAGATATGCGTGTCGTGCACTGCCATTAACCTGTCTTTGAAACCTTCCCATACGTCAAGTGTGGACTACCCTTGAAATAGCTGTGTGCAATTCACATTTCCCAGCTCCTGCATAATTTTGATATAATTGGCCTTGGCCCAGTTTAGCACTCTTCAGGTACTACCACTCTCTTCTTTATCTACGAGTATTATAAAACTTACAGAATTGTGGTCGCTGTTCCCAAAGAAATCCCCCACCACAACATTTGCCACTTGTCCTGGGTCATTCTGCAGTACAACGTCCAATATTGCCCCTTCCCTTGTCGGACTATTGATAAACTGCTCGAGAAAACTCTTCTCGACAAGTTCTGCTCCAATCAGACCTCTGACGCTACGTGTATCCCAGTCAATATTGGAAAAATTAAAATCTCCTATCACCACTACCCTTTTGCCTCTACATCTATTCATAATCTGCTTACCTATTTGTTTTTCTACCTGAAGCTCACGGTTAGGAGATCTGTAATACAGCCCCAAGAATGTAACTGCACACTTCTTATTTCTCAGCTCCACTCATAATGCCTCACTACCCATAGTGTCCTCCTTTAGCATAGCGGTGATATCATCCCTGAGCAGCAATGCAACTCCACCCCCTCCTTTAATTGCGGTCTTCTCCTGTCTGAAACGTCTATATCCTGTAACATTCAGTTACCAGTCTCCATGCCTTTCCTTCTACCAAGTCTCTGGTATGGCAATAACGTCATACTCCTTGGTATCAATCCAAGCCCTAAGTTCATCTGCCTTACACACTATACGCCTTGTATTAATGTCGATGCATTTCGGGCCACCAGCTATTTTGCACTCACCTGCTCTCTACCCACTCTTCCCCTCATTAGTGCTATCTTCATAATTTTACAGTCTGCAATCTCCACCTCGCTGCCTGCATGTTGTCTCTTTGGGTTTCCAGTTCCCTGCCCCATTATTTTAAAACCTACCCAACAACAGTAGCAAAAACTGCCCCAAGGACATTGGTTCCTGTCTGGTTCAGATATGGACCATAATTGTCCCCAGAACCTGTACCAATTTCCAACAAATCTGAACCCCACCCTCCTGCGCCATCTCACAAGCTAGATGTTCGTACCACCTTTTTTTTTCATTTCTACTCTGGCTAGCACGTGGCAATGATAGTAATCCCAAGATCACGATCTTTGAGGTCCTCCCCTTTATCTTCTCTCCTAGCTCCCTGAATTCTTCATTCAGTACCTCATCTCGCTTTCTACTTGTATCGTTGGTGCCTATATGCACAAGACAACTGGCTGTTCACTCTCCCCTTTTTAGAATACTCTGCTGCCAATGAGTGACATCCCCGACCCGGGCACCTGGGAGGCAACATACCATCCGGGAGTCCCGTTTACGGCCACAGCATCGCCTATCTACTCCCTTCACAATAGAATCCCCTGTGACTCTGACCCTACCAGTCTTTTTCCCGCAATTCTGAACAGCAGTGCCCGCCACGGTGCCACGATCTTGACAACTGCTACTCTCCCCTGCTGAGCCATCCCTCCAACAGAATCCAAAATGGTACACCTGTTTTGGAGGGAGATGACCGCAGGGGACACTAGCACTGCCTTCCTATTCTTTTTCTGTCCCTCAGCGATTCTAACTTGTGGTGTGACCAGTTAACTAAACGTGCTATCCACGACATCCTCAGGAATGCGGAGGCTCGACAGTGAGTCCATCCAGACAGGATCTGAGGAGCATAAATGGGGAGCTTAGGCTGTCAGGCAAGGATGTCATTGAAATGTGGAACTGTTTCAAGGAACTGATACAATGTGTCCTTAATATGTATGTACCTGTCAGGCAGGAAAGAGATGTCATGTGAGGGAACCTTGGTTGACGAGCGAGGTTGAGTGTCTTGTATGGAGGAAGAAGGAGGCTTACCAACGTTTGAGAAAACAAGGTTCAGACAGAGCATTTGAAGGGATACAGGATAGCCAGGAGGGAGCTGAAGAAAGGGATTAGGAGAGCTAAGAGAGGGCATGAAAAATCTTTGGCGAGTAGAGTCAAGGTTAACCACAAGGTCTTTCATGCGTATGTGAGAAACATGAGAATGACGAGAAGGAGGGAAGGTCCGATCAAGGACAGTAGTGGGAAACTGTGTATTGAGCCGGAAGAGATAGGAGCTGTCTTGAATGAGTACATTTCTTCAAAATTTACAAATGAAGGGGAACGTATTGTTGAAGAGCAGAGTATGAAACGGACTGGTAAGCTAGAGGAGATACTTGTGAGGAAGGAAGATGTGTTGGGCATTTTGAAAAACTTGAGGATAAACAAGTCCCCCGGGCCTGACGGGATATATCCTAGGATTATCTGGGAAACAAGAGAGGAAATCACAGAGCCGTTGGCAATGATCTTTTCGTCTTCACTGTAAATGGGGGTGGTGCCAGGGGATTGGAGAGTGGCGAATGTTGTGCCCCTGTTCAAAATAGGGAATAGGGATAACCCCGGGAATTGCAGGCCAGTTAGTCTTCCTTCAGTGATAGGCAACGTAATGGAAAGGGTACTGAGGGATAGGATTTATGAGTATCTGGAAAGACACTGCTTGATTAGGGAGAGCCAACTCGGATTTGTGAGGGGTAGGTCTTGCCTTACAAGTCTTATTGAATTCTATGAGGAGCTGACTAAGCATGTGGATTAGGGTAGAGCAGTGGATGTAGTGTACATGGATTTTAGTAAAGCATTTGATAATGTTCCGCATTGTAGACTTATGCAGAAAGTCAGGAGGCATGGGATAGTGGGAAGTTTGGCCAGTTGGATAGAGAACTGGCTAACTGGTCGAAGTCAGAGAGTGGTGGTAGATGGTAAATATTCAGCATGGAACCCAGTTACGAGTGGGATCAGTTCTGGGTCCCCTGCTGTTTGTGATTTTTATTAATGGCTTGGAAGAGGAAGTTGAAAGTTGGGTCAGGAAATTTTCAGACGACACGAAGCTTGGTGAAGTTGTGGATAGTGAGGAGGGCTGTTGTCGGCTGCAAAGGGACAACAGAGCTGGGCTGGGGAGTGAGAGATGGAGTTCAACCCTGTCAAGTGTGAGGTTGTCCATTTTGGAAGGACAAATAAGAATGCGGAATACCGGGTTAACAGTAGGGTTCGTTGTAAAGTGGAGGAGCAGAGGGATCTTGGGGTCTTTGTTCATAGATCTTTGAAAGTTGCCACTCAGGTGGATAGAGCTTGTAAGAAGGACTATGGTGTATTAGCGTTCATTAGCAGAGGGATTGAATTCAAGAGTCGTGAGGTGATGTTGCAGCTGCATAGGACCTTGATAAGGCCACATTTGGAGTACTGTGTGCAGTTCTGGTCACCTCAGTTTAGGATAGATGTGGAAGCTTTTGAGAGGGTGCAGAGGAAATTTACCAGGATGTTGTCTGGAATGGAGAATAGGTCTTACGAGGATAGGTTGAGAGGGCTAGGCCTTTTCTCTTTGGAACAGCGAATGATGAAGGGTGACTTGATAGAGGTTTATAAGATGACCAGGGGAATAGTTAGAGTAGACAGTCAGATACTTTTTCCCCGGTACAACAGAGTGTTACAAGGGGACATAAATTTCAAGTGAAGGGTGGAAGTTATAGGGGGATGTTCGGGATAGTTTCCCTACCCAGAGAATGGTGGGGGCAAGGAATGTGCTGCCTGTTGGAATGGCAGAGTCGGAATCATTGGTGACCTTTAAGCGGCAATTGGATAGGTACATGGATAGGTGCTTAAACTAGGACAAATGTTCGGCACAGCATCGTGGGCCGAAGGGTCTGTTCTGTGCTGTATTCGTCTGTGTTCTATGTTCTATCCCCACCCCGAAATCGAATCCCCCCCATGCCGAATGGTGGAATTTAAATTCATTAAAACCAAATGAAGCTATTAAACCATTGCCAATTGTCAGAAAATCCTACCTAGCACTCTAATGTCCTTCAAGAAATGAAACTTACACTTTCAGCTGGTCGGGCTTACATGTGACTTCAGCAATGAGTTTGACTCTCAATTGCCCTTTGAAATTGATAAGCCAGCCACTCAGAGATATCACTCCCTACAAAGTCTCAAAGAAATGAATCCACACGGACCTAAGCACTGACTATTTATAACTCACGGACTGCAGTGGGTTCGTTAGGCAGCTCACCAACACCTCCACAAGGACAGTGAGGGAAGAAATTAAATACTGGCCCAGCATCCCTCTAATGAATAAAGGAAGAGAATGAATACACTCAGGAAAGAGAGACAAAGAGACATAACTCTCTTTAAACAGCGACTTTGGTGTATACTCGACATGGGCATGATTCTCAGTAATATGGGAACAGAAGAAAGCATAATAAGATAAATCACGTTTTTTTATTTCCATTCCAGTTGATCATCAACAATCCCTTTGTTTGCTTCTTGATCTCTCATGTCTCTCTTTCTCTATCTATTCAAATCACTCCTTCTTGCCTTTACAACAGATGTTCTTTTACGTCTCTCTTTCTCTGTCTGCTCAACTCCGTCCTTCTCCCCTTCATAATAGACATCCCTGTCACCATCATCAATCACAATATTTTCAAGTTGTGTTCAGTTATGATGCATGGGCAGTGGAATCGAAATTTCAATTCGATTTGTGCCTGGACCCAAGGTTGCCAAATCTGCTCAGATTACGCGGCAGTTTCTCGATTTATTTTTGTTTCTGACCTCTTGCACCATTTTTTGTTATATTTTAAACTTCAGTATTTTTATTACATGGGATGTCTACATTGCTGGTAAGGGTAGCATTTCTTGACCTGGCTAAATGACCTGTACTGTGAGGTCATTCTTTCAGGCAGTAAAGAGCCAAGCTCATTGCTGTGGGTCTGACATCCGTCTTAAGCCAGACCAGGAAGTAATGCTCGATTTTTTTACTAAAGAACATCAGTGAAATAGATAAACTTATTGACAAAAATCTGATGCTGTTATTGTTGATATTAGTGAAATTCGCTTTTATTTCCAATTCCTGTCATTTGAGTTTAAGTTCTGACATCATGTGAGGTAGGATTTGAAACAGTGTCTTTTGTGTAGTAACCTGGGCTTATGAATCACATTGCTTCTCTAACACACTGTCTAAATTTATTTTAGAGAAAAGAACAAGGTTCTGACGGATATATTTGTGATGGACAGTGTGCTTAGAAGAGAACTGGAAACACAAAGTCTGAATGTTATCAAGGCATAGATAATCATTTCTTTAGGGCTCATACTGACGTCAAGATGGGGATTGGGAATATTAGGAATCTGGTAGTGGGTATGTTTGATGATGAGAGAATACCGTGAAATGAATCAGTTCAAGGCAAACTCTAATTTGTGATTGTGTACAGTCTAGTTCTCAGATATTTGTGAGGACTGGTGTGTTGGGTAGTTTGGAAGTGTATTGAAATGAATAGGTTTTGTATTTGAAAGTGAAGACTTTTTTTCAGTCTTTGTAAAATATAGGTAACAGAAATAGCAATGAAGTTCACCATGGTTTATGGGATTAATAAATGGAGAGCGATGGCGAGACTTACCAGGAACACCAACAATAGCGAGCATGGGATAGTAACCCGCCTGGATAATCAGCAGTACTGCTTCAATTCGATCTGGTAATGATGACAAATACCACGAAAGGTAGAAAAGACCCGAGGATAAACTCCTGTCCATTGTTGCAGCATTCCAGTCAAGTGTTCTCAGATTCTGATTCATTAATAGAACATTCCAAAATATTCTCAATTGTTTATCACTTCTTTTCCCGTCTCAGCAGCTGCGGATCTCTGTTTGTGTTGGAAGTGATGCATCTGCTCCAACAGTGCAATAATGCATTGCAAGAAGGCCCTTACTAATAGAAGAGAGAAACCATCCAGTGGAGACCATGGAGACTAACATCAATCACAGTCACTGAACAAACAGATCAATTAACTTTTTTCAGTGTAGTGCCTTCAGATCACAGTAACAAATGGACTGTGTTGAATGTTGGCATCGCTAGCTATTGGTGACATCTCCCATCACCAGTTGGTCGAGAGAAGTTAGGTATGTGGGAGAATGATGGATGTTTTCTTATCACAGCCTAGATGATTCTGGTGTGTTGTTTATTTGCAACACTGTAACCACCTGAAACTCCCACCACCATCCCCCAAAACACAATTTAGACGTTGTTACCGTTCTCCCACTCACTACAACAGGCACCAAAGAATAGATTTGCAGTGGGAATATTTGCCCTGACCATGGGCAGGAAGTGTGGATTTGCCTGGGAATTCTTTTAATTACTCTAATAAGGCAATTTTGTATCTTCAACACTTAATGCTCTTCAGCATTTTTTATATAAATTCACAAACAACTTAAGACACTTTATTGGCTTCAAAACAGTAAAACTTACATTTATTGAATTCAGTCCAAAGTGATATGTAACATGTTGTCACAAAGCCATCCCTTCACAAGGTTATGTTGTTCGTGATTTTTTTTTAGAAAGTTTTTAAATGACTAATATGTGTGAATTCTTAAATATTTAATGATGTCCTTTTGCTGATACATAAAAATTATGCCGCGGGCAGGGAAATTTCAAGTGTTTAAAAAGAAACTTACATAATCAAGAGGACGTGGCCAGCTCTCTAGTTGGGCAGGCCGGTACAGTCTGGGGTTAGTTAAGTCGGGGTCACACTCCTTCTTCCCATCTGACCTCATAACCTGCAAGTCAGAAACCTATAGAAATTGGTTAAGGAATCTATGCAGGGATCCTGGTCAAACCTATTTTGAGGTTGAAATGATCAAACAAAGTAATTTTGTTAGATCGATAAAAGCTTTTAAAATCAAGCAAATCTACGATGCTTGTCGAGAGACAATTAGTTTGGAGGAGTCCAAATTCTTGCCTGACATAATACAAACTCATTTGGAAGAGCAGAGACTGAAAATATCAAGGTTAGCAGCTGAAGTGGTTGATGATTATGAATTGAATCGTACTACACGGTTTGGTTTACAGAATCAATTTCAGTCCACGAAGAATAGAAATTGGGCAAAGAGAAATCCCCACGTGGAAAGGGAAAGGTAGCTCTCGATGAAGAGCATAATAACAACTTACCACAGGATAAAAAGGAAACCCATGAAGAGGACAAAGACATTAGAAAAGCTCTGGTGTTTTCATTGCAATAACTTAGGTCACATGAAATTACTCTGTTGATGTGCAAAGGAAAACAAAACACAGATGTATGTAAACAGGATAAGTCTTGGTGTTTTGTTGAAGCGGTAAAAGAAAGCACAGTGGAAGTTAGAAAGGTGCATCAAAGTGCACAAGCTTATTGGAGGTTGGTTAAATAAGAAGTGCCGGACCTGATTATAAAATGTACCTACAACATTTATTCTCATTGTCCACGAGTAACAGGTAAAGAAAATGTGATATGAAGGGACACAGGATCCTCTCAGTCTATGATGCTTAAAGAAGAGGCGATATGTATTCCTCAAGGACTATTTCCAGATAAGGTGCTGCTAAAGGAAATTCACAGTGAGACAGAAAAGGCAAAATTATTTAAAGCAAGTGCAGTGTATCAAGAAGAGTGTAGAGAAATTGTGTTTGGAGTATTGGACACACTATCTTCTCCAGGAATACATTTTGTCTTTGCAAAGTATATAGCTGATTCACCTGTCGAACTGCTTCCTACTCTAGTTGAAAAGCCAGCAGAGACACAGGCAACTGAAGCACTGCAGGAGTCTTATCCTGTAATCTTTCCTGAATGTTGGGTAGCAAGATCCCAATGTCACCAATTGAAACAGGAGAGATAAAAAATGTACCGATAAGGAAGCTGAAGTGTCATTAGTAGACACTTTATTCCAACAGATTGTTGAGACAAATCAGGAGCAAACAGGGTATCATGCAATATTCTTTTTAGCTCAGCTAACATAATTGAGTTACAGCAGAAAGGTGAAAATATTAGGCAGCCAAAGCAAAAAAGGCATTGACATGAGGGATTCTGAATGCATCCCTGAGTGTTGTTACCTTAAAACTGACATCCTAATGAAGACATGGAGACTATCACATATTCAAGGAGAGGAGAAATGGACATTAATGCATCAAATCGTATTGGCAATGCATTATTGAAAGGAGGTGTTGTGACTAGCGCATGAGCGACAACCTGGAGGAAGGAAAACACGGGCTGAAATACAAAGACATTTGTACACAACTGGACTACACCAGAATGTAGTTGACGTTTGCCAGAGGTGCCTTAAAGGTCAGGTAATTGGAAAACCACGGGCGGAAATAAAACCTGCATCTTTAATAACTATTCCTACATTTGAGGAACCTATTACAAGCGTCTTAATTGATTGGCTTGGTCGCCTACGTCAAACAATAAAGTAGGAATCAGTACTAGTTAACAATAATGGATGTATCGACTAGATTTCCAGAGGCCATCCCAGATGCAATATCACAGCTAAAACGATTGTAGAGGAATTACTCGACTTTAAAAAAATATATAATTACAGACTACCAATAGAGACACAATGAGATCAAACTTCACATCCAAACTATTCAAAAAAGTTAAGGGCTGCTTAGCAATAAAGCAATTCAAATCTACTGCATATTCACTGGGAGCAATAGAAAGTTGACATCAAATATAAAAGAGCATGTTGAAGGCATATGGTCAGGATTATTCTGATGATTAGATTAAGGGAATTCCATTTGTGCTACTTGTGATCAGAGATGCGTTAAATGAATCGACAAATTTCTGTTCATTTGAGTAGCTTTTGGCAATGAAGTGAGAGAAACTTTAGAATTAATTAAAGAAGAAGTAATTGGAAAGTCAGAATTCAACGGCCACTCATTTGGATTCGGTCTCAAATTTGCTGGATGAATAATAGCACTAGGGAGTTGGCTCACCAGCATTCAAACGTATTGTCGATTGCATTATTACTATCAAATGGGACATATACGGACAATGAAATGAGGGGCGGCATAGTGGCTCAGCAGTTAGCACTGCTGCCTCACAGCACCAGGGTCCCAGCTTCGATTCCAGCCTCAGGTGACTGTCTGTGTGGAGTTTGCACATTCTCGCTGTGTCTGCGTGGATTTCCTCCGGTTTCCTCCCAGTTTAGGTGAATTGGCCATGATAAATTGCCAATACTGGTAGGTGCATTAGTCAGAGGGAAATGGGTCTGGGTGGGTTACTCTTCGGAGTGTCGGTGTGGACAGGTTGGGCTGAAGGGCCTGTTTCCACACTGTAGGGAATCTAATCAAAAATTACTGCTTAAATTTAGCAGTGTGGCTGCTCCACTCACTGAATTGCTAAAGAAAGGCAAGGAGTTTCAGGAGACAACGAAGTGGCAAAAGGCGTTTGACAGTATGAAAAATGTGCAAAAAACTGCCCCAGTATCCACCACACCTAATTACACCAAACCTTTCAAATTGGCTATAAATGTGAGTGATGCGGGTATTGGTGCTGTGGTACTGCAGGAGGATGATGAAAACATAGAAAGACCGATTGGGCATTTCTCAAGCTGGTGAACGTTATTTGGTAGAAAGATTCAGCAGCTGAGAAAAAGACTTTGAGCTTCGCGTTGGCATTCCAACATTTCCGTGGTTATATTAGCAGCAACGCATCTGAGAACCATTTACACTGATCAAAACCCATTTAAGTTTTTTGAAGAAATTTAAGAATGAAAATGCAGGACTGTTAAGCCAGAGACTGCAATTACAACCACTCAATTCGAAAATTGTGCATGTGACAGGTCTTGAAAACATGATTGCCGATGCGCTGTCGAGGATTGAAAGACAAGTCGAGGCATTCAATGATGGGAGTAACACACATTGAATCTGGATGCAGTTGTATATGTTGCATGTTCATAATAAGTCAACGTATATGTGTGGTTTAGTGAAGTAACCACTATTTCTGAGGGATTTTAAAAACGAAAGCCATCTTTGGATATTGATGATTCAGCTTTACAGTTTTATAGTGTGTGTGTGTGCGTGTGGGGGTGGGGAGGAGGGGGAGGGGGGCCTTGTCAAAAAGGTGATCTCTTAACATGGTTACTAGATTACTTACAGTGTGGAAACAGGCCCTTCGGCCCAACAAGTCCACACCGACCCGCCGAAGCGCAACCCACCCATACCCCTACATTTACCCCTTACCTAACACTACGGGCAATTTAGCATGGCCGATTCACCTGACCCGCACATCTTTGGACTGTGGGAGGAAACCGTTATGTTGTCCTTGTCTTTTTTTCAGAGAGTTTCGAACCGACCCAAGCTTCCAACATGTCTCAATTTTGAATGGTTCACTGGGGACCTTTTGGTTTGTGCTTAACAGATAATGCCTCGCTTAGAAGGTTTTCAAGTCGTTAAACATCGTCATACAATCAAGGGCATGTGGCCAGCTCTCCAGCTGCGCAAGTCAGATCATTTTGAGTGTTAGTTGAGTCATGGAAACTGTTGAAAAGGGATGCTCTCCCCCTCCTTCTGCGCTCGTACTTCGTAACCTGTAACCATTTTGTATTATTTTACTTTATGTCCTAAGGGGTTTGTCTATTGGGATTTTTGCAAGCAATCTAGAACAGCGTCATTAAGTTGTGACAGCCTGTCAGATTCGGATAGGAAGAGTTATTCGGCTATGCTATGTTCGGGTCATTGGATTTCATTCCTGAATTTTTAAAACAAGTTTGTTTAAAACTCTGCGGTCTGACTAGCTAATTCACTTCCGGAATGTGCACTATACACTTACATTCAACAATTAGCAATGTTATGTTGTGGACTACGTGATTAAAATGTTTTTAGGGGTAGGGACAGGTCCATATCAATATACAATAACAGGGTTCATTAAAAGTTATAAATTAACGATTATGGGAAGGAATGAATAGGATATTTGCTATGATACAGAAAAGTCTGGGGCCAGTGACTAAAGTGACCCAAGGGGATTACAGTAACATTTCCCAGTCACGAGTATTCAACCATCACTCTTTCTGGCAAATGGAATGAAATGCAATGCAGAGCATAAGAGCAGATGACTGTTGATACATGGAACGATGCACGACATTGTGAATAGAACAGGACAATTTTAAATGTGTTGTACTGAATGATAGCTTAGATACAGACTGTTTAATCACAGGTTATACAGGTTGTTAAGATTACAGACACAGATAATAAAATGTCTGCAGTTAAATGGAGTTAGAGTGAGGATATAGTTCATTCTGAGCTGGTACACAGATGATGGGCTGCGTGACCACCATTTTTGCTCTAATTATTCCGAGAAACGTATTGAAAACTTTCAGAGACTGAGGAGACAAGTTGCAGCATAAAACGCACAGACAATGTCATCACTAAGAAGCTATTCCTATTTTTCATCAAGTGTAGCTGTCTCTAAAATGCTTTTTCAATCAAAATCAATGTGCTGAGATTCACACATTTATTTTCAGAACTTAAAGAAGAAACAGACTCCAGTCTTATGCATGTGTCTCTGGCACAAGTAATGAGAACAGGAATGGAGCGTTATGTCCAAATATAACTGGGTTCAGCACCTAGACCAATAAAATAAACCAAAGGATTACCGACAGTTGAAATTTGAATTACAAACACAATATGGTAGAAAAATGCGACATATGATGCAGGATCTGGTCAGAGAAACAGAGTTAAAATATCGATTCTGATGTGAAACTGTTCTAATCCATTCATATTGGATTCAATAAATTAATTCCGTTTTTTCTCTGCTCCAATATTGCCAGAACTGTTGGGTTTCTGTCCAGCAATTTCAATTGCTGCAATGGCAGGAGACAGAGAGTAATGATGGGTGGTTACTTTTTGGACTGGAGGCATGTGACCAGCAGTGTTCCACAGACTTTGGTTCTTGGATTTCCTTGTTTGTCATTAATGTAATAATTTGGATGAGAGTATAGAAAACATTGTAAGTAAGTTTGCGGTTTGCACCAAAAGTGGTGGCACAGTGGACGGGGAGAAGGTTTCTAAGATTACAAAAGGATCGTGATCAAATGGGATGACTTTATTTCCCACCTTCTGGGTTCAAAACATCGATATCCTCCATGATCTTTAAGAGGCCTTACCCACTCCATGGTTACCCTTTTATTGCTAATATAGTTGCACAATATCTTTCGATTATCCTTAACCTTATCTGCCCATGCGAACTCATATCTCCTTTTTGCTTTCCTGATTTATTTCGAAATAATGCCCAACAATCTTTGTATTGATTAAGCGCGTCAATTGAATAAATTTGTCTAGATATAAAGTAAGACTCTCTTTTATTCTTGACTGCAACGTCAATAACTTTATTGATATGCTGTTCCTTAATTTTGTCAGCGTTACCTTTCACTTCAAAAGGAAGATAATGCCTCTCAACTCTCATCGTCACACTGTTCAACGCTTCCCAATTGTCAGACGTCGTTTTACCTGCTAACCATCAACTCCCATCAAAATTGGTTAGCCCTTGTCTCATGCTACTACAATTTATGGTACTCAAAATTTTAAAAAATAATATTAATGGAAGGTGTATTCTTTATCAGAATCATTTTGAAATGAATACCTTTATGTGTGCAAGACCAAAAGTATTCCCCCACCTGTACTTCAGTCACTTGCCCTAAACAAAGCACAAAAGAAGGTCTGGTTTTACTTCTTCTCTATTAGGATCATCCACATATCGATGAAGAAAATGTTCTTGAACACATCGGGCAAACTCTTTACTATCCAGACCTTTAACACTGTATTAATCCAAACTTTTTTTGAAAATTGAAATCCCCCAATATTACAACCTTATTAAGCTTACAAATATCTGAGATCACCCTACATGTTCGTTTCTCAATTTCTTTCTTACTGTTGGAGATCAGACGTTACAATATCATCAACGTGCTCCTTCATTTCTTATTTTTAATTTCTACCAATATATTCTCACTGGACGATTTGTCACAAAGGAGCATATAGTACAATATCTTCAAAGTGATCTTTACTTTCTTATTTTTAATACTACCCATATATTTTAAATGGATGACATTATTTTTCAGAAATAACTTGCCCAGTCCCAGCAATAATTTAATCAAAAATGGCAAGCCTCCCCATCCTCGCCCATGGCATGTCTCCTTTTTCCGTGCTTTTGATAAAATCTACCAACCGGAACGTTGAATTGCCAATCTTGAACATCTCTCAAGCAAAAGCGAGTGCTGTAGATGCTAGAGATTAGAGTCCAGAGTGTGGTACTGGAATAAGCACAGCAGTTCAGGTAGCATCTGAATGTGGAATATAGGTAAATTAATGTTACTTCTGCAATTCTGCAATTATAATTGATTATATAAAAGTAAGTGAACTCACATCAGTGTGTAATTGTTTCAGCCAAGAGCTGAGTCAACAAGAATGGAAACGATGTGGAGGAAATGTATGATTGTTTTTGTTTTGTATGAGCTAAAAATGTATGCAAGAAAGAATCGAGACTGCAAAACAATGGTAGATATTACAGGCGATTAGATTAGATGCTGTGAAGGGAGGCAGTTAAACTAGATATGACTGCATAAACAGTAGGTATGAACACCAGTTTCCCACTTTTACAGAAACACAGGAACAAACCCCAATTAAAAGGGCTTAGTGATAAGATGCTGTGAGGGACTGCACAGATGGAGGGAATAGATAATGGTAAGACAATAAGTGCCTAACAATATCACACAGCAGGATGAGTTCAAACGGCCTTGTGAAGCCAGAAATAAGCATTTTGTCACAGACATCACGGAATAGGACAAGAGATAAAGAGGAGTAAGACAGGAGAAAGATGAGACTCCTGCAGCTTTCTTGCAAAGATTAAGAGACTCAATGTGGAAATATTCTGGAATGAACCCTGAGGACCCAGTGGCACAGGGTCTTTTGAAAGTACATTTTGTGACAAAGGCATGGCCAGAAATACAGAGAAAGATATAGAAGATAGAAGGGTGGAGTGAAAAGCCATTAGATGAATTGTTTAGAGAGGCACAGAAAGACTTTGCAAAGAGAGAGGATGAGAGACAAAAACAGAAGGTGAAAATGATGGTAGCTACGGTTTATGGGCTGGTTAAGAAAAGAATGGACCAAAATATTGAGCAACCCTAGCAGCGGGTGGCAGCATGTAGGGCAGAGAGGAAAGGGGAGAGGCAGAGGACAAGGGGAAGCATTTGATAGAGGGTTTGAGCGACGGGGCAGAGATGGAGGTCTCCACAGGAAGGATGCTATTATTGTGGAAAGATAGGACATTTTAGGCGGGAGTGTCCTGATCTACAAATGGAAGAAAGGGCAATACGGCTTATGAATTTTGATTTTAAATAGGGGTGTCAGGGGTTCCTGCCTTCAGGGATCCGCCAGGAACCCTTTTAATTTAAAAAGGAAAGGGGACATTGTTTGTGAGCGACAATATCCCATTTCCATAGAAGGTAAATGAGGACTGCAGTCAGTAATTGAGGGACTGATTAGAGATTAAGTAAGATCCCCCATGATCACAAATGGTTGAGTGCGATAGATTTAAAGAATGCCTTTTAGGCTTGTCCTCCTCTTTGTCTTTCCTCAGGAAACAGGGTTTATTGGCACAGACTCCACACTTGAATTCACCGTTCATCCAATCCAGCCGGGAGATTGGGTCTTAATAAAATGATGGACAGAGACAAAATTGCAGCCGGACTGGGAAGGGTCGTACCAGGCTCTTCTGACCACCGAAACAGCAATAAGGACGGCGGGGAAAGGCTTGCCTCACTATACTCGGATCAAGGGGCCAGTGGAATCTCCAGTTGAGGAAGCGGACTGGACAGCCGAATCAACGCAAGACCCACTGAAACTCAGACGAAATAGACTTTGAGTAACTGATTATACAGTGGTGACGCGAGCGCGGGATTAATTCTGTAGGATTGCATATTAAGTCGTTTTGTGTTTCAGCATGATGTTTAGAGGACTGGGAATGCTTAGAGTTATGATGCTAGCCCTCTTAGTATTGAGATTTTGTCAAATATCATTTTTATTTGTATTATTAAAGGTTCCTGAGTCTGATAATCTACAAGTAATAGACGTTGATGCATGCAGCTTAGTAAATTGTGGGGATGTAGATAATCAGAGACAGTACCACAGCTCAGAGATACATCTTAAGTCGTATGTGGATGGCCTTGGGGATGGTACTTGGTATAATGGTCTCGTCACAGTACACCGGACCCCCTTCCAACTAGCTCGCGATTGTCCCGATAAAAAGCGTAGACGAAGGTACAAGTCGATCTAGAGATTTGGGGGATCCGAAAGTATATACAGAGATTAAGAATGCTACCGAAACGGAAAAGGGAGGGAACTACTCAGCACTGAAGCTTCCCCGAGCGGATCTGTGGTGGTACTGTGGAGGCAAAATATTGAGACTGACCCTACCTGCTGATTGGAGAGGGATATGTGCAATTGTACAATTGACAATTCCATTTACCCTGGCATTTGAGCAGGAAAAGATAGTAGGGAAAAAGGGAAGGGATAAGAGATCACTGTTAGACACTTCTTTCGATGACAGGACTTCTCTCGATTCGGTAGGAGTCCCTAGGGGGGTACCTGATGAATTCAAGGCTCGTAACCAGATTGCAGCAGGCTTTGAATCAGCTCTCTTTTGGTGGGTAGCAATTAATAAAAATGAAGACTAGATAAATTACATTTTCTATAATCAACAGCGATTTATAAATTATACAAGAGATGCGGTTAAAGGAATATCAGACCAGCTTGATGCGAAAAGTAGGATGGCATGGGAGAATAGAATTGCCCTTGATATGATTTTAGCAGAAAAAGGGTGTGTGTGTGTGATGTTAGGAGGAAGCTGTTGCAACTTTATTCCTAATAACACTGTACCCGATGGTTCAATTACTCAGGCTTTAAGGGGATTGACTACCTTAGCAGAGGAACTGGCTGATAATTCAGGAGTAGACACATCTCTCACGGGATGGCTTGAGTCCTGGGTTTGGAAAATGGAAGGGGTTGGTAGTTTCCATCCTTACTTCCCTGATAGTAGTAGTCGGGGTAATGGTAGTCATTGGCTGTTGTATCATACCCTGTATAGGAGGGCTCACCCAAAGACTGATTGAGACAGCCTTGATGAAACAGATGCCTCTAAAAGGAAATCAGGCAAAAGAACTTTATCAACTAAATAATGAGGGGATGAGTGAGACCGAGATGGATGAAATCTCCGGAATGATGCTTGTGAATTTCGGGGGTGACGTTTAAAATAAGAATGCAGAAGATAATAAATGGTAAGTAAAGAAAAAGGGGAAATTGTTGGATATAAGTAAATTAATGTTACTTCTGCAATTCTGCAATTATAATTGATTACATAAAAATAAGTGAACTCACATCAGTGTGTAATTGCTTCAGCCAAGAGCTGAGTCAACAAGAATGGAAACGATGTGGAGGAAATGTATAATTGCGTTTTTGTATGAGCTAAAAATGTATGCAAAAAGAAAGGGGCTGCAAAACAATGGTAGATATTACAGACGATTAGATTAGAAGCTGTGGGGAGAGGCAGTTAAACTAGATATGCCTGTATAAAGTACAGGTATAAGCATCAGTTTCCCACTTTTACAGAAACACAGGAACAAACCCCAATTAAAAGGGCTTAGTGATAAGATGCTGTGAGGGGCAGCACAGATGGAGGGAATAGATAATGGTAAGGCAAGAAATGCCTAACAATATCACACAGCAGGATGAGGTCAAACGGCCTTGTGAATCCAGAAATAGGCATTTTGTCACAGACAAGGCCGGATAAGACAAGAGATAAAGAGGAGTAATGGGTACCGGCCTTAGGAAAATGGAGGATGTAAACGGGGGACGGGGGTGGGGGGAAACAATGAAATAAGAAAAAAAAATGTAGGAACCAAATTATATAAAAACCGAGTATTTGTTGAATTCAGTGTGTTTTGTCCCTGCCTTGTGGAAATCACACCCACTTGCAAGTGTGAAATAAATGACACTACTGATTCATATCTGGTCTCGGACTGATATTATGAAGTGAGTGAGCTTTGCTTCTCACATGAATATCAGAAAAATCGATTTTTCGGGCAAAAGCCCTTCATTATAACATTTCTGATAAGGGGTTTTTGCTTGGAACATCGACTTTCCTGCTCCTCGAGTGCTGCCTGACCTGCTGTGTTTTTCCTGCACTACACTCTCAACCTGAGTATCTCTCAAACAACATTCTGTAATAAATATGATGTCCCAATCCCATATTCTTAAAAATGCAGTGAGTTCATCAGCCTTCCGTGTAAGACCCCTTACGTTAAACTTAATGAAATTTAGTACTTCAGAATTATTGTATCTCGTCTTTCTTTTCTAACTGACGTGATCTCCTCACACTCAATCTCCTCCATCCGTCATCCCATTAACACTATTACTTAGAATCTCCTTGTTGGCTTCTCTATCAATATAAAGTCTCCCTCCATGGAGTGTGCAAATCTCCCTGCTAAGATATTGTTGATTTCCACTTTAGATGAGATCAATTCTTTTTGATCAGGACTATTTTATTCCAAAAATCACATTCCAATTCCACCCCAAAACATCCCTCAACAACAAACCAGCTCTTCAGCCATTGATTTTCCTCCTTTAAACTTTTGTTCCATCCCCAGTTGAATTTGGTATCTTGAGTAACCATATTAATGTTACCTTTCATTACCTACTGACATTAATGTGAAAATAGAGAAATATTTATATATGCATATCAAACATCTAAAAATTAAATAAAATGATCCATTTAGATAATGAAATCAATAAAATATATTTCTCTTCAATAAATTCCAACCAGAAAAGTATCTTTTCCGGAAATGATCGCGTGTAGGATCTCCGGAATGAAGGCACAATTCCTTACTTCTAAAAACAATGTTTAAATTTTCGAAAGAAGGATAATTGCAGTGTCAAGAAATCTTTTAAAGCACAAATAGACTTTATATTTGTAAACCACCCTTAAAATGCTCTTTTACAAAATATATGACTGCAAAAAAGACTATAATAAATATTTAACTGCCTTCATTCCCAAGAGCAGCTGTAAGACCCATGCTAATCGAAGAACATATTTTGAAATTGTTTCTCCAATATAAAGAAAAGCAGGCGTATTTTTTATTACTTTGTTTCCAGTTCAATGCAAACATACCGATATGAATTGATCCCCTGCCATTAGTTTATATGTCGTGTATAATTGAATCTTTATCCTCATCAATCCAGCTCTCTCAAACAAAATTATGAATCTGTGTCCACGCCACAGACGGACAGTTCCTTCAGCTCGGAGTATTGCAGGAAATGTTACAAAAAACATTGCTCAAATCCCTGTGAAACACAAATATTGCAGTGAAATCCACCTAAACCGAATCTAATATTAATTATATCTAATCCTAATGAATAAAACATACAGAGGCCCATAGTATAACAGGGGAATTCAGCTCCATGTCCAAAATAGAATCTGTGGCTCCTTCATAAAAAGACTTCAAATGCGTCACGCTGTGAATTCATCAAAATAGGAAAAACAAGACACTGGTATTCTCAAGTCTTTCCCTGTGAATAACATCGGAAGAACAAGAAGAAAATCAAGGCATATTAGTGAACTTCATGAATGATGAATATGACATAGGCAGGGAGGGAGTTTGGGGGGAAATGTTAAACAATTTTGTGGATGACAAAATGATGAGCTGGGTGGATCACAATGAAGAGGAACGGGTGAGGCTACAGGAGGGTATTACAGTGATTGTAATGTTGAGGTGGTACTTTTACTGCACTATTTCATTACCATATATATGATTTAAAGATTTACTTAGACTGTGCTATAATTTGTGTTTGGCTAAGTAATATTTTTGTTTTGATTTTTACTTGTAATGTTGGTGGTTTGCCTCTGATACTTATTTTCCTACAGCCACATTATTGATATTGTAACATTTCAAAAACACAGTGTTCCACGGGATCACAGCTGCCACATTATTGGAGAACTACCTGTCAGGAAGGCTCACTTTACAATTCGGTGCGTTACTGCCTGTAGGAGTTTATATTCAATTCCATAACTTCACAACCTGACCCCAATATGGTTATCCTCCATTCTTCGTAAATTCTCCCTCCTGTGTTGCCTTAGTGTCTTGTTTGTACTGCACTGAATTGAGTGAATCAATTGATCCCATTCAAATCCCAAGTTACACCTATTTTACATCTGTTTCTCTTTCACCCACAATTAAAAGCCCGTTGTTTTTTGTGTTGCACCTCTCCACACTTGTCTTTTGTGCTGCACATCATCACCCCTTGTTTTCTGTCACCGCTCCTCCACTTTTCCCTTTTGAAATCTCTTCCAGTTCTGAAGAAGACTCACATTGGACTTTAAACATTCACTCTGCTTCTCTTTCTATGATGTTTACATCAGACCTGTTGAGTTTTTCCAGAAATGAGCAGGGCAAATGTTCAATAAAACAAAGAACTGTGGATACTGGAAATCTGAAGCAAAAGCAAAGAAAAAAAAACCTAGAAGCTTTGAAGAACAATCACTGGACCCGAAACATTAACTCTGCTTTCCCTCAACAGATGCTGCCAGAACTGCTCAGTTTCTCCTGCAATTTATGTTTTTTAAATAAGTTTCGTGTGTGTGTGCAAAAGCTGCTCAAACACTCTCTCCAACACTGAGTGCCATACACGAGGACGTGAGCAATAATGCAAGGGGCACAAATTCATCGGCTAAAAAAACTACATAAGGCTGGCATCACTGACACAGCAGAGCTCTGAATCATGGCCAGGCAGCGAAACAGAGGGAAACACTTTCACATCATACACAGAAGACGTTATTATTCAAGGCAAAACATTCAGGTGAATTAAACAATTGCATTAAATCAGTTACAGGGTTTTGAAGAATGTGTCAGATTGGAAGCCTGACACCAGGGGGAGACCCTCAGCAGAATGAGAATGTGAAAATGGAAGTGTTATCACATCAGACACCAGAATAGGTCACCGAGTGCAGGACTGAAGGTTGAATGGGTCTCGTTGTGAACTAGGGGACAGACAAAATTGTATTGCAGATATTACAGATCGAAACTGCTCATTCATGTAGTGCTGCAGATCACAGCAGTATTAGAAGCAGAACTGCATTCAACCACAAGATGTATCTTTTTGCCTGCAATAATCCCTCAGTCTACGATTACCATTAAGCCGATGTATGGATCAGGGACGAGTGTGGGTCAACATGCCAGGGTCAGAAACTTCGGAGCCTAATCCAGATGACCACCCAATAAATCTACTGAACTTGACAATAGATTACATCAAACATCGACAGTCCTGCCACATTCAGGCAAAAATGGTGTTGACGATTAAACAACTCACTGGAGGAATGGAGAATAGCCCTGCACGTCACTGAAAATGACAAAGATTTAGTATCTGCACCATCCTCAGCCAGAAGTGTTGAGTCGATGATCCACCTCACTCTCCACATGATGCCCGCAGAATCACAGATGCTCGTCTTCAACCAGTTCGATTTACTGCACATGATATTAAGAACAGGATGAAAGTTATGACAAAGGCAATGGGCCCTGACACCATCCCTGCAATAAGAAGGAAGACTTGTGCTTCACTACAAGCCGTGTTCCAGTTTCATTCCAGCTCCAACTCTGATATCTCTCTGACAATATGGAAAATTATTCAACCATATCCAGTCTCCTAAGAGTAGAGTAATTAAAATCTGACCAATTACCACCCCTTCAGTCACATAGGAACGGTCAAATTGGTGGCAGTTCTTTTTGACAGAACTGTCAAGCAGCACAGAAATAACCTGCTCAGTGTGTTTTCCGATTATGTTGCTGTGGGTATATCCCTGGATTATCAATCCAGACCAGCTGGCGGAAGTTAAAAACAATTAATAAAATATCAAAATCTAAAATCTGGTGTCAGGAACAGTGACCTTGAAGCCAATGTCGATTGTAAACACCAATTTGCTTCCCACTGTACTTTCTGAAAGTGAATCTGCTGTGCTTTCTGAGTCTAGCCTGAAAGTGACTCCAGACATACAGACATGTGAAAAAAACGTCAATGGTTTCTAAACCAGCCCAACCACGCTATTGTTTCACACCGCTCCAAGATCTTAAAGAAACAACCCAGGAAGAATACTCAGCACAAGCCTCGGTATCGGAAAAGGGGATGGGTAACACATCCTGCTGACACAACAGAGACCTCCTTCCTAAAATCTGGCAGTTTGTGACAACATCTACAGAGCTTTCTCACAAATTGCATGGAAACATCTGGAAAGGAGTAAGACATGAAAGACAGTTATCCTTCCCCATTCCAGTTCATGGCCGAATATCTCCTCAATGCACATTTCCCATCCAATGTACATATCTCTTAATAGAGTAAACCATTGGGAAATATATAAACTGCATTATTCACTTCAGTTCTTTCACTTTGCTTCTCCACTAAGGTTCTCCTAAAACATGTGTTTGTTAAATGTGATATAGTGGTTAAGTCATTAGTGCATTGCGAACATTTCTTTACTCACTCCCATTCACTGTGACGCAATTCCAACGCTGGCACAAGCTGAAAGTAAATCCCAGCTTCAGAATCTTTTATCTGCAAAATGAATCCTCAGTGTGTTCAGCAAGAACAGGAATGCAATCCGCGCTGCAAGTCTTGAAACTGAGCCTAACACCCAGAATTGTAACCTACATTGAGAAGTAAGTTTTTTTTCAAACTGGGTGGAGAATATTGAGGAGAGGTGAATTCAACGTCCACATCACATGGTCAGTGAGCTCGCGTGCTTTCTGGTAAAGAGCTTGGTAAAAGGTACAGTACTGCAGTCAGTGACTATCATGTGAAAGTGTTACATTTACTGCACTATTTCAATGCAATATATATAATCTAAAGATTTACTTAGATTCTGCTCTCATTTGTGTTAGGCAAATTAATACTTGTGTTTTGATTTTTACTTATACTGCTGGTGGTTTGTCTCTGACATTGTTTCCTACAGGCCATATTATTGATGTTTTGTGATTTTCAACAATACCGTGTTCCACAGGGTCACAGCTACCATATTATAGGAGAACTTACCTCTTAGGGTGGCCGATCCTCTACCCCCGAAGCACTCTACTGCTCCCACTCCATTACTTTAGTTCCCAGAATTCCTTATTTATATTGAGTGCCTTGACTTCCACAAGCTCATGTTGGAGAGAATTCCCTAGGTTTACCTGAGTGCAGACATTTCTCTCATCTCAATGTAGAGTGACTTGCCTATACCTAATACTGTGGCCCTTTGTTTTAGACGTCGCAATAAGGAGAATTATCATCCCTGCTTCAAAACTTTCTCGCCCTGTCAGTGTTTCATATATCTCACTGAGATCTCCACTCATTTACCTAAACCCCATGGAATACACGCCCAGTCGCCCCAAACTCTGCTTCCACAACAAGCCTGTCATTCCAGACATCATGCTTGTCATCCTTTGCTGCTCTCCCTCAATGTCAGGTTTGTCCTTTTTTCGGTACCTATACCAAAACTGCAAACAGAACTGTACAATGTTCGAGATGGGTCTCACCAAGGCCATCTACAGCTGCAATAAGACAACTTTAATCTTGTTCTCAAATCCACATGAAATGAGGGTCAACACCCCATTTATCTTCCAAACTGCTTTCCATGCCTGCCATAATGCTTTCAGTGACTGGTGTACAGGGAGATCCAGAACCTTTTCAATGTTACAGTTCCCCACTTGGTGAATCTTTTTACACTGGGCAGCGTGCCAAGGCCATTCCCAGTATTGATTCCTGGATTCAGAACACACAGCCCTGCATGAACATAAGCGGAATGCGCAGAATGAAACCAAAAAAATGAGCAGAAGTCCATTTACAGAGTATAATTTTCCAACCTATTCAAATGGGAGGCTGTCGTTCTGTTTTCCCATCAAAGGGCAAAACGTCACAACTACCCACATTGCTCTTCATTGCCACGTATTTGCCCAGACACTCAAATTGCCTCAGTCACCTTGGAGCTTTGTCACATGCTGCTCACCCACGAACAATCCCATTTTGTTTAGTGCCATCAGCAGGCTAGGAAAAGTTGCATTTGATTCTCTTGGGAACAGCTCGGTCCGAAGCACCAATTTCTGCAATAATACCCAAGCCTTCCACTCTAAAAAAACATTATTTTATTTCTACTCACTGTGTCTTGCCAGCTCTCCCATTCTAAAATCATGGCCATATATTAATGAGAGTTCCATAAGATTCGAATTTGCATAGTCGGCTCGGGGCTTTATCAAAAATCTTTCTGAAAATCCAATTGCATTATGTTGTGTATTTTATTGATAGCTTCTCAATAATTTTGCTAAAAATTTCGTTACTCAAATATAATTCCCATTTGATAAATCTCTGTTGATTTTGTCCATGCCCATTACTTTAAGTACCTTCACTTTCTCTAAAATGTTTATTTGATAATTTCATTCTATTCCCTTTTTCCGCACCAGACTAATGTTTACTAGCATTTTTGGGAAGTTTGCTTTTTGGTTTTGCTTTCTTCTGTGACTACATAACTGAATTATTTGCTTCATTGTTCTACCTTTTCCCTGTTTTCCATGATCGATTCTATGGTTTTGAACTGTAAGGAAGCTGCACCTTATCCCGTTAATTTTGCCATTTGCATACATTTTGAAGCTATAACAGAAGTTCACTTTTATAACCCTTGCGAACATACTGTTACAAAACACGTCAACACCTGTCTTCAAGTGCGCAGTGATTGACCTTCCACAGCCATACAACCACAGTAGCATACACTCTGTACTGGCAAAAATTCAGTATGGTCTACGTAAGTCCCACTTTCTGACATGTGGCCCATAGCCGGAAATCCTATGACATTTCAACTGCTCGTCCAAGTAATTTGTAACGACTGTGAGGTTACCCGTGACAACTGCCTTCTCAGGAAGTACATTCTAGACCACAACACCCTCTGGTGAAGAATAATCCTCATATCCTCTCTAATCCTCAATACCTTCACTTTAAAAGTGTGCTCTCTTGTTCTTGGCACTCTGGCTAAAAGGAACAGCTGCTGTCTATCCACCCATGTCCATGCTCTTCATAATATTGTCCTTCTGAATTACATCCCCCTCAGCCTTCTCCACCCCAAAGTAAACAACCTGAGCTTATCCAACCGCTCTCCTTAGCTGATATGCTCCATCCAAGGGAACTTCCTAGTGAATCTCCTCCGCACCCCTTCCAGCCCAATTTCATCGTTCCTGCAACATGGATACTAGAACTACACACAGTATTCCATTTTGGTCTAACTAAAGTTCCTCATAGATCTTATAATCTATGCCTAGATGAATAAAGGCTATGTTTACGGTCGCTATGCTTTCTCAACATGAGCATTACCCTATCCAGTCCCATTCAGGGATGGGTGGAGGTGCACCCTCTGAGGTTCCCAGTGTGCTGCCATTCATTGAGTTCTCCCCTGTCTGGTTCCTACCTCCAAAGTGCATCACCCCATATTTATCAGGTTTACATTCCATCTGCCATTGATCCACCCACCTGAACGTTCCATTCGTATCTTCCTGTAACATAAAGTCTTCATCCTCACTGCCAACCTATCGACCAATCTCTACGTCCAACACAAACGTACTTATCACACTCTCCCCTCATCCCCCTCCACAATCACATTTACATAATTTATGAATAGCACAAATGATAAGGTTAAAAATCATGAAAAATCGGGATATAATCTAACAGGTTTATTCGAATGCACGATCTTTCGAAGCGTTGCTTCTTCATCAGGTGGTTGTACGCTTCAAAACTCGTGCCTCAGAATAAACCGGCTGGACTATACCCTGGTATTGTCTGATTTTAATTGTGTCCACCCTAGTTCACCTCTGGCACCTCCGAATCACAAATAATAGTTGACACAGCACTGATCTCTATTGTCCACCATTGGCCACCGGTCCTCAGCCACACAAACAGCCTGTTACCACCACCCTCTGTATCCAACTACTAAAGCTGATTTTGATGCAACTTGGCAAGTCACAGATAGTTCTTAGTTGTTCACTAGTTATTATTTCCTGCTTTCTCCACCAGTAGAAAATTTTGGGATTCTCCCTAACCTTGCCATTCAGCACTTTTCCATGCCCCTGTGTTAGTCAGTCTCCTACAAGTGAAGAATTTCCTCCTTATTGTGGTCTGAAATGTCCTGTCCCATATCCTGCCATTATTTGCCTTAAATAAAGGGTAAACAACTAGAGAAACATCCTGTTTATTTCCACCTCGTTATTTGTTTCGTGAATCTTCCAATTTTCACCGTGGCCCACCTCTCATTCTTTGAAGCTCTGGAGAACACAGGCCGCGTTTCCTTATCAGATAATCTTGCCATCTGATGGATCAATCTGGACAATGTCTATTGCACTTCCTCTGTGGTGAGTATATTCTTTCTCACATTGGCTCATCAAATCTGTTCACAATTTTCCAGGTACAGTCTCATCAAAACTGTTTGCAATATTCCAGTTACAGTCTCACTAACACGCTGTGCATCTGCTTCAAGATGTCCTTCCATCTATATTCTGATCCTCTCAAATGTTGGCGAACTGAACTTTAATTTTCCAGTTACATATATTCCTCGAAATAACCTTCAAAAAATTCCGAAGTTTGTCAAGTATGATTTCCCTTTCGGAAATTCATACTGATTCTCGCAAATGCTGTGTTAATTTCTAAATATACAATTTCGTATCCTATGCAAAGATTCCAACAGTTTCCCATACAGATGTCAAATTAATTGATCTGGAGTTCGCCACACTATCTCGTTTTCCCTTTGTGGATGCTTAGATCCATTCCATTCATTTACAATCTACAATTAATTGCCCATAGTGGTCTGGGATGTGTCAGTTAGGTGGATTAGTCATGGGAGTTGCATCATTACAAGAGTAGTGTAGGAGGCTCTGAGAGTCATTGCGAATGTGATAGGCCGAATGGCCTGCTTGCACACTATTGGGATTCTCTGATAATTCTACTAGTTTTGAAATAGTTCGAGAAAAGAATAGACCAGAGCTAATAGTTGTGCTTCCAAATTGGACGAAGACCAATTGTGACGGCACGAGGCAAGAACTTTCAAAATTTGTTTGTGGGAGGTTATTCCCAGGTAAAGGAACGGCTATAAAGTGGAAACGTAAGAATATTAGGAATAGGAACAGGGGTAGGTCATTTGGCCCCTCATACCTGCTCTGCCAGTCAATACGATCAGGACTGATTATTTCATAGCCTCAGATCCCCTTTCCTGTTCTTTCACCATGACGTTTAATTCCTTTCCTGTTCACAAATCTACATTTTATCTTTAAGACATTCAAGTTGATAGTTTCAACTGTTGCAGTCAGTCGGGAATTCCATAGATTCACAACCCTTTAGCTGAAGAAGTTCCTTCTGAAGTCAGCCCTAAATCTGTTTCCCATTATTTTCACGCTGTGCTCTTTAGTTTCACCTGACCCCACTGGAAATAACCTCCCTGCTTCTATCTTATGTACTCCCTTCATAATTTTATTTTTTAATATAAATCCTCCCGTTCTTCTAAATTCCAATGAGTATAGTCCCAGGCTACTCAATCGTTCCACATACACCAACCCTCTCAACTGCAGACTCAAACGAGTGAACCTCCTATGCACCCCTTCTAATGCCAGTATATCCTTGATGAAGTAAGGAGACCAAACCTGTACACAGTACTCCAGGTGTGGCCTCACCAGCATCCTGTAGAGCTGTGGCATAACCTTCCTGTTTTTAAACTCAATCCATCCAGTAATGAAGAGCAATATCCCCTTCGCTGCATTAAATATCTGCTGCACCTGCAAACCACATTCCTGTGATTCATGCACAAGGACACCCAGCAGTAGCACGTTGCAATATTTCACGGTTTAAATAATAGTTGGGTTTGCTATTTTTCTGTCAACAAGGATGGCTTCAGATTTTCCATCGTTGTCCTGCATCTGCCAGATCCTTCCCCACTCACCTAACCTATCCGTATCCCTCTGCAGACTTACAGTGGCCACTGCACACTTTGCTCTTTCACTCACCTTAGCGTGGTCTGCGAAATCTGATACACTGCACTTCGAAAACATCTGTGTAAAGTATAAACTAATTGTAGACCTAACACTAATCCAAACACCTATTAATTCGCACTCTCTTCTTTTTGTTCCTTAATCAATCCTCTGTCCATGCTCGTATATTTCCCATAATGCTGTGCATCCTTGCCTTTTGTGTGGGAAATCCAGGCACTCCATACCCATTGGGTTCCCATTGTCCAACGTGCTCGTAATGTTCTCAAATACTTTGAGTAAATTAATTGAACATGACCTGCCTTTCATGAATCCATGATATGCCTGCTTGAAAGGACATTTTCTACACAGCTCGATATTACTTCCTTGACAGATTCACTCATGTATTCGCTACAGACGTTACGCAAATAGTTGCTTTCTTAAAATAGTAGCATCACATTTGCAGTTTTCCAATCTGTCAGCAACGTCCTGGAGTCCAGCAAGTTTTAGCGACTTATCACGGGCACATTTGCTACTTTCCCCGTTATCATTTTTAGTCCCCTGGGATGCTCTCCATCGCAACAGGAGACCATCTACTTTTAGGCTGTTATCTTTCCCAACACTACCTCTTTCCTGATAATGATTGTTCTAATGTCCACATCTGTCATTGCCCACATGCACATGTAAAACTGAGACAATGAGAGTACACAGGCACTATGTTCCTCTGAAGGCCAAGGCTGGGAAGGGGAGGGAATGCTGCTTGTAGAGACAAACTGAGGGTGTGGCCAAGAAAATGGTGGGGGGATATGGCAGGACAGATAACTTGGTTTGAGCGAATCAATAGAGGAGTATAGGGACAGGAAGCGTATACTTGAGGGAAACCAGAAGGACAAAAATAAGTCATGATTAGCGTTGAGAAATAGATTTATGGACAATCTAAAGATATTCAAAATAAACTGAGGACAAAAGAGTAATCAGTTCGAGAATATCGATCCTCAAAATTCAACAAGGCTGTCTGTGGAACCACGGGAGGTGGGAGAGATACTATCTGAGGATGTCATGTTAGCTTTTACAGAAAGAGGATATGGGAGCTAGCGTATTTGGAAAAATAAATAGTGATAACTTTGCAAGTTTCCATACTACCGCGGAGGAGGTACTGGATGGCTTATAATGCGTCAAGATGGATAAATCCCTGACACGTGATCAGGTTTATTCCAGAACTTTGTGGGAAGCTAGCGAAATGATTGCTCGACCTCTTGCTGAGATATTTGTATCATCAATAGTCACAGCTGAGGCGCTTGAAGACGGGCGCCGTTATTTGAGAATGATGGTAAGAATAAGCCAGGGAACTATCGACCAGTGACCCTGAAGTCAATAGCAGTCAAATTTTAAGGGATAGGATTTACATGCAATGCAAAAGCAAGACATGATTGGAGACTGTCTGCATTGCTTTGTGCATGGAAGTCACTAACTTGGACTTCAGAAAGGCATTCAACAAGGTTTCACACAACAGACGAGTGAGCAAGTTAAACACCACGGGATAGAGAGAGAACTCTTTCCGATCAAACACTATCAAACCCAACCTCTGCTGCTTTCTCAGGAGAATGCGTGATAGCATAACAACACACGAGCATTTCAAAAGGAGCAGAATTAGGCCATTCGACACATAGAGCCTGATATGCAGTTCAATAATTTCTTATATGTTTTTCAACCTCATTCTTCTGTTTTCTCCCTAGAATCTTTGATCCTCTTGTAAATCAAAAACTCATCTACTTGTGTCTCACTGACACGAATGTCTGTGTGTGTGTGTCAATCTGCTTGTTCTTTGAGTATTTGTTTATCTACGTCTGTCTGCGCATCAGCCTGTGTTTTTATCTGTGTTTGATGCTATTGTGTGTGAATATATATATCTTTGTGTGCTTCTCTGTGTGTGTGTGTGTATGCTTATCTCCTTGTACATATTGTACACGTTAGTATATTGAGGTATTTACTAATATAGTGATGTAATTCTATGCCTGCGTCTCTCTGCAGTGAGGTATCTGTTTTTCTTTAGACTGAGAGAGCTGACGCTGGAATTGCCAATGGGTTTAAAGTGAGAATTGTCCATCACTGCTCTTTGCTCCTTACTCAGTTGGTTTGACGTGGATGTTTCAGAATCTCTACACAAGTCGTCCCTGTCCTCTTCGGCTCGTTTACAAGGTCGTCCTCACACATGATGTTTTTTAAATCATGAGCGGAATATATAAAGTGACTGCGAGGCACATTTTGCCGAGAGTGAGTGATTTCAAGAGTCGGGAATTTTTTAATCGTGAGAGGAAAAAACTTGCAAAGAAAAAGTCACGAGGGGCGTTTTTTTTTATACTCAGGCTGATTTATCTGTAAAATGAGCTTCCAGCAGAAGTGATAGATGCGGGTACAGTTGCAATGTTTAAAAGACGTTTACATAAATACAAGAAAAATACACTGTTCGAAGGGTTATGAGCCAGACATAGGCAGGTGGGACTGGTTCATTCTGTAATTACTATCGGCACAGACATTTTGGATGAATTTGGATGTTTTCGGACTGCGTGACACTTTGAGTTTGTGTGCTTATGCGTCTTTATATTTGTTTGGGTATTTCTGTCCCCATTTTTGTTTGTTTCTGTGTGTGTATATGTTTCTGTATGGCAGTCTGCATGTGCCTGTCTCTGTGTGTTAGGTGTGTTTCCGCATGGGTTTGTGTGTATACATGTTTGTATCTCTGTCTCAGCATCTCTGTGCGATTGAAATACTTTCATTCGCAGGTGACTCAATGAAATGGGGTTCAAACCCTTTCTCCCTTCCTTCCGCTCTGCTGTAATTCCTTATATTAAAGTGGTCCAGCAGAGGACGACACAGTGAGAGTGCATCAATTTGGCATATATAGTTTCGCACGGAAACAGTCACCAGCACTGAATTTGTGATCAGCAGTAGGAAGAGCATCTAGCAGAGATAGAAGGAGAGGCACAGTTATTATTTCAGTGCACATTTTTCAATCAAGAAGCAGTTACCTCCACTGAAGACTGGGCTAGTGCACTTGGCATCAAGAAGTGTTTACAGCCCAAGCATTACATTGGAGTTGTCTTTCCTTCCTTTCCACCTTCTCTAACAATACAAAAATGCAAGTGGCAGGTGGTGCAGAGCGAGCTGTTACTGCAAAATATATTGATAGCTGAATAATTAATAAGGCTTCAGCTTTAGACTATTCGGAGACCAGCAGCTTTGCAAAGAGGACAGGTAAGCTCATGTTAAATATCCTTTGAACTCTGCTCTTAAATCTCACAGCAGTTGAGATTAAGTTAGGCTATAAGCATGTTCCTCCCGCAGGAGGGAGGAGCTCAAGGAGATTTCCAATATACCTGATGACTTCAAATGCCCGAAGTGCACCCAGCTGCAGCTCAAGCGAGAACACACTAGAGAGTTTAAGCTGGATGTACTCATGATAATGCTGAGTTTTTTATAGGTAAGAGTTTTAGTGAGTTGCTCACACCTATGGTGCTGGCAGAAAGTCGCTGGGTGAACACTAGGAAAGGGAGGAGGCAGACCGTGCCGGAATCGCCTGCAGATATTTCGTTTGAATTAATGCACACAGTTTGCAATACTGTTGAGTGGAATGACCATTCATGAGAAAGCCGCAGTTGTCATATCGTTGACAATACGACTGTTTCTGGGGCACAGAGCGAAAATAGTGTGAGGATTTTAAAATCACGCAACACCAGGTTATAGTCGAACAGGTTTAATTGGGAGCACTCGAGCTTTGGGAGCGCCGCTCCTTCATCAGGTGTTTGTTTTGGACACAGTTGCAAGGCACATAATTTATAGCAACGTTTACAGTGTGATGTCACTGAAATTATATATTGAAAAATACATTCATTGTATATTAAGTCATTCATCCGTTCGAATACCATGATAATTTCACTTCTTCCATGTGCAAATCACATTCTTTTTAGAAAGTTGCATTCTCAGGTTAACTGTAACAGTTGGTGTTAGCTAGACAATATGTTGAAGATGTTTTCCCCTGTGCTCTTTGTCTGTGCCATGATATTTAGATTGATTCTAATCTAAAAAATAAGAAATCAGGGTTTTGCATGAATTCATGCAGTTTTTAATTCTTGATAGGAGACTCTATAGTTAGGGGGAGAGACAGGATGTTTTTGGCAGCACTCGGGAATATAGGATAGTGCGTTGTCTTTTGGTTGCGGTGTCCATGATGTCTCAGAGAGGCTCACTACGTTCTCAAGCGGGAGGGTGAACAGCTAGAAGTCATTATGCACGTTCGCACAAATGACATAGGTCGAAATAGGAATGAGGCCTGCGGTATGATTATCGAGATCAAGGAAAAGCATGATAAAAAACCTGGACATCGTTGATGATAACCTCTGGGTTATTCCAGTTATACGTTCAAGTGAGGGTAAGAACAAAAGGATAAAGCACATTAATGCGTTGCTAAAGAATTGGTACAGGTGCCAGGGATTTAGACTGTCAGATCATTGGGATCATTTGTGGGTCAGATGTGACCTATTAAAGAGGGGTAGTTTTGCCCGAAACTCAGGAGGGGTGGAGGTGCGGGTGGCGGGATTGTGTAGGCAATACTTTGCCGACCAGATCAGGTGGAACCACCAGGATGGGTCTAAATTAGATAGTCCGTGGAGTGGGGAGATCATTAACAGCAGGAAGTCAAACGTGAGGCTGGACGTAGATACCAAGAGTGTAAGTTGAGAGATAGGTTAGACTGGAACGCAACAAGGAGTAAGGAATGATAATTGCCTTTAATTGCATCTATATCGAAGCAATAGAGTTCACAGGAAAGTCCAATGAACTCAAGTCGTGAATAGATACGTGACACTGGGATATTACCAACATTCGATAAAACAAGCCTAATTCAGGGACAGGGCTGACAGCTAAATTTTCCAGAATGCAGTTGTGTTAGGCGGGACAAAGGTTTGGAAACAGGGGAGAATGAGGAGCATTTTTGATTCAGGTGAGTATCACAGCAGCAATCAGTGATCAAACAACACAAAGTTCATCCAGTGTGGTTTTGTGGGTGGAGGTAAGAAATAAGAATGAGTTGGTGACGTTATTATTGCTGGACATTCTGCTCCAAATCGTCAACATGTATTAGAAGAACAAATTTCCACTGAGACGTGCACGTAGAATACAGTTCTCATTGTAAGGGATTTCAAATTTCTTAACGTAGACCGGAAGGCCAGAGGGTAACGGGCTTAAATGGGGTGGAATTTGTTATGTGCATTCAGGAACGTTTCCTCAATCAGTGCACAGAGGGCCGTACTCGGGAAGGGGCAACTCGACCTGCAATTGGGAAATAGGGTAGGCCAGGTAAATTAGGTGACAGTGAAGAAGCAGTTTGGGAATAGTGAAGATAGTTCTGTTCATTTTAAAATAATTAAAGAGAGGGGCAAAATTGGTCCACAAGTTCAAGTTCGAACTTTGGCGAGGTGAATTTTGATGCAAATCGACAGGAGATTGCAGTGCTTGATAGAAGTACATTGACTGCATACAAATGGACAAAGAATAAAGAAATTTACTGTACAGGAACCAGCCCATCGGCTCTCCAAGCCTGCGCTGATCCGTATCCTCCATCTCGACCTGTCGCCTATTTTCTGAAGGTCTGTACACTCTACTCGCTGCCCATTCATCTAGCTGTCCAGACGCATCACAAATGAATCTATCATGTCTGCCCTGATCACCTCACTGGCAACACATTCCAGGCACCCACCATTCATTGCGTAAAAAGTTTCCACACATATCTCTGCTCAACGTATCTCCTCTCACTTTCGACTCATTGCTCCAGTAATTATGACCTTTACTCTGAGAAAAAGCTTCTTGTTACCCATCCTGCATGTACCTGTCATCAGTTGCAGACCTCAATAACTCCGCCCTCAACCTCCGTTTATCTAATGAAAATAAATCTAATCGACTAAACATGTCATCACAGCTTGCACCCTTTATACGAGGCAGCGTTCTACTGAACCTCCTTTGGAAACTCTCCCAAGCATTATTTTGTTAAGGTAGCGATCAGAAATGTACACAATATTCCAAATGTAGCTGAACCATAGTCTAATACAAATGTAATATGACAGCTGACTCTCCGTGTCTGCGTGAGTTTCCTCCGATGGTCTGGTTTCCTCCAATAGTCCAAAGTTGTGCAGGTCAGGTGAATTGGTCATGCTAATTTGCCCATAGTGTTAGCTGTATTAGTCAGAGGGAAATGCGTCGAAGTGGGTTACTCTTTGGAGGGTTGTTGTGGACTTGTTAGGCTGAATACAGGTTTCTCCACTTTAGGGAATATCATCTATTCTAAATTCTTGTACACCACACTCCATCTGATGATAGAAAGCATGCCGAAAGCTATCTTAACCACTCTATTGACCTGCGTTGCCACGTTTAGCATACAATGGACACTGAACACCCAGACCTTTCTGTTTATATTCTGCTGTCTTCTCTGACAGTCGTCTTCACCATCTGCTACTCCAGCAACTAGGTATCACCAACAACTTGCGAATCAGACAACTCATACCTCGCTCCAGATCGTTTATGTATATCACAACAGCAGGAGTCGCTGTGGAACACCCTTGGTCACATTTCTCTATGCATTGTGAGAAGATTTGTAGCTCGGGTGCTTATTGTTGTGGTTCTGTTCGCCGAGCTGGGAATTTGTTTTGCAGACGTTTCATCCCCTGCCTAGTTGACATCCTCAGTGCTTGGGAGCCTCTTGCGAATCGCTTTTGTGATCTTTCCTCCGGAATTTGGAGTGGTGTGAATCTGCCGCTTCCAGTTGTCAGTTTCACCTGTCCACTGCAGTGGTCGGTACATAGGGTCCAGGTCGATGTGCTTATTGATTGAATCTGTGGATGTGTGCCATGCCTCTAGGAATTCCATGGTTCTTCTCTGTTTGGCTTGTCCTAAAACAGTAGCGTTGCCCCAGTCGAACTCATGATGTTTGTCATCTGCGTGTGTGGCTATGAAGGATTACTGGTCGTGTAGATTCGTGGCGAGTTGGTGTTCATGGATGCGGATCGTTAGCTGTCTTCCTGTTTGTCCTATGTAGTGTTTTGTGCAGTCCTTGCATGGGATTTTGTAAACTACATTGGTTTTGCTCATGCTGGGTATCGGGTCCTTCGTTCTGGTGAGTTGTCAGAGAGTGGCTGTTGGTTTGTGTGCTGTTATGAGTCCCAGTGGTCGAAGTATTCTGGCTGTCATTTCAGAAATGCTCTTGATGTATGGTAGTGTGGCTAGTCTTTGGGTTGTGGCATGTCCTCGCTCCATTGTATTTCCCTTAGGCATCGTTTGATGAAATTGTGCGGATATCTGTTTTTGGCGAATACATTGTATAGTTGTTATTCTTCCACTTTTTGCTGTTCTGTTGTATTGCAGTGTGTTGTGGCCCTTTTGAACAGTGTCTTGATGCAACTTCTTTTGTGTGTTGGGGCGGTTGCTTTCGTAGGTCAGGACGTGGTCTGTCTGTGGTGGGGGGGGGGGGGTTGCTGTATACCTTTGTGGTGAATTCTCCGTTACTTGTTCTCTGTACCATCACGCAGAGGAATGGGAGTTGGTTGTGCTTTTCTTCCTCTGTAGTGAATCGGATTCCTGTGAGTGTGGCGTTGATGATCCAGTGTGTGTTCTCTATTTCTGTGTTTTTAAAAACACAGCTGGAACTGACAATCGGAAGCAGCAGATTCAAACCACTACAAATGTCGGAGGAAAGATCACAGAAGCCCTTCGCAGGAGGCTTCCAAACACTGAGGATGTCACCTCGACAGGGGACGAAACGTCTGCAACACAAATCCCCAGCTCGGCGAACAGAAGCACAACAACATTTCTCCATTTCGTGGAACTCCATTTCACTATGAATCTCGGTCATCTGTTGTACAGCCAGTACTTCGTCCATCTAACGAATGCAGCGACTACACTTTCTCCATCAGCCTACCATCGGGAATCTTACAAAATGACTTACTGGAGTTCATCTATATGACATCTACAACCCTTCGCACATTAAACAAATTTGTCACTTCCTCAAAGAGTTCTACTAAGTTGGTGAGATAGACCTTCCCTCTGCAAATCCATGTTCCATATCACTGCTCAGCCTATTTTCTTCCAAATGTGAATAGATCTATTCCCTCAATATCTTGTCCAGCAGCTTACCAACAACTGACGTCAGGCTCACCAGTCTGGAATGACCTAGATTTTACCAGTTACGGTTCTTAAATAAGAGGAAATGTTAGCAATTCTCCAATCCTCCGCGACCTCACCTCCATTCACTTATGCTGCAAAGATATCTGTTAAGTCCCCAATTATTTCCTCTCCCGCTTCCCGCAGTAATCTCGGATAGATCACATCCAGAACTGGGCCTTTGTCCTCCTCAATAGCTTTTAGAATATGCAATGCTTCCTCCCTCGTTCTGTCTACTTGACCTTGAGTAATCACACATCTATCAACACCCATCATGTCTGACTCCTTGGTGAATACTGAATAAAATTACTCATTAAGCTTCTCATCCATTTTCTGTGACACCACGCATAACCTTTCCGCCTTTGTCCTTATGTGTGCCAACACTTTCTCTCATTACCCCTTGCTCCTCAGAAATGAACAGAAGGCTTTGGTACTTTTCTTAACCCTGTTTGCAATATATAATTCATGATTATTTAGCCCTCTTCATACTTCATTTCAGATTGGTCGTCATTCTCGATATTCTTCCAAACTTCATCTGTTTTCAGTCACCTATATCTTATGTATGCATCGTTTTACCTCTCCGCTATTCCAACAGTTTGATCTATCACCCATTGTTTCCTAATCTTGGCATTTCTATTCCTAGTTTTCTCAAGAACATGTCTCTCCTGCATTCAAATCAACCTGTCTTTAAAAGGCTCCCATGCATCAGATATGTTTTTGCCTTGAAACAGCAGTTCTCAAACAATACTCCCCAGCCACTGCCGAATTTTGAGAGAGTTGGCTTTCCCACTATCCCCTACCTTTAGAACCACTCTCAACTTGTCCAGGAGTATTCTAAAACTTATTGAATTGTGATCACTTTTCACTAAGTAATCCCCTCTTGAAACATCAACCATCTGGCCATGCACATTTTCCCAACGCTAGATCCACTTTCCGAGTGGGCTAATTCACATTCTTCTCTAGCAGTGGATGCTCCTTCCAAATTGTGCTCCAACTAGACGTTTAATGCAATGCATCCCTCTCAATGTTGGGAAAGTTAAAGTCCCCACCCATTGTCAACCTTTTTATTCTACACTTTTCAATAAGGTATCGACATATTTAGATCTCCATCTCACGCTCGCTGTTGGGAGGCCTGTATTAAAATGCAAAAATGCATTCGATTTCTAATTTCTGCCGATATTGCCTCACTGCTCGAGTCCTGCATAGTGCTCTCCTTCAGTACTGCTGTGATATCCTGTTTGACCAGTAATGCAACTCCTCCACCCCTTTTTTATCGTCCTCTCTGTCTCGCCTGAAGCATCAATATCCTATGATGTGTGGTTGTCAATCATGACCTGCCCACAACCAAGTCTCATTAATAGCAATAATATCATACTCCCAGTTTCTCATCCAAGTCCTGAGTCCTTACCTACTGCACTCCTTGCTTTAAAAGAAATGCACCTCAGACCACCAGTCTATCTGTGTTCATCATTTACTCCCTGCCGACTCTTCTTTTCCGTCATGCTGACTTCATTATTTAGTTACTTACAGGCTTTACTTACTCCATCCCTCTGGTCCATTGGCTTCCTCATTTAGCTCCCATCCGCCTGTCACATTTTTTTCGATCACTCCACAACAGAATTAGCAAAAACACACCAAAGGACATTGGTTCCATTGTGGTTGAGTTGTAGACCATCCAATTTGTAAAAATCCCACATTCCACAGAAATTGTCACATAATCCCCACAATCTGAACCGTTTCGTCCACCATCATCTATCAAGCCACTCACGCATCCTGCCTCTTCTTTCATTTCTGGTCATTTCCATGTGACACTGGTAGTAATCATGAGTTTACTAGCTCTGAAGTGCTACCTCTTTTTCTTCTCTCCTAACACAGTCTAATTTTACTTGCAGGATCTCATTTCGTATTTTAACTATATCATTGGTGACTATATGCATCTCGATAACTAATTGTTCCATCTTCCCCTCAGAATGTTCTGCAGCTGATCTGAGAAATCAGTGAACCGTGCACTTTGGAAGCGACATACCATTTGGCTGTCTCGTTTTCGAAGAGAGAACTGATAATCTATTCCCCTTCCAGTTGAATTCCACTGTGATTGTAACATTTCAACATTTTCCAACCTTCTGTAGAGCAGAGCCAGCACCGGTGCCATGAACCTGGCTATTGATGAATATTGATGAAGTCGTGAAGGGTCTCCATCAACAGGAGCAAAAGCAGTCAACCTGTTTTGTTTGGAGATGACCGCAGGGGGCACCTTCATTGCCTCCCTGTATTTTCTCTGCCAGTTCCTCACCCATTCCACTTCTCCCTCAGCAATCCAAATCTGCGATGCGACCGAATGATGAAACGTATTATTAACGACGCCCTCAGCATCATGATAGTTCCAAAGTGTGTCCTTCTGCAGTTGCAGAACGGTCATTTGTTCAATCAAGTTTCGCAGCTGGACACATTGCTTGCACCTCAAGAAGTTCAGGAACATCGCCTCCATCCCTCAACTCTAACATTGAACAAGATTAACATAAACCGGGTTTGAGATCTCTTGCCATTTTTAATGTTGAGGTGAACTTAGCCTTAACTCAGCTAAATCCAAAAGGAAAGAAATAAAAAGATTTTTTTGTATTTACATGACAAAAAATCGTTACCTTGTCAACACAGAACAGAGGCCTTTTGGTTCGAAGAGGAGGGCGGGTCTGAGACAGTACAAGTATAGTGGTTCACTCACATTCCCAGAGTACTATACAACCACTCCCGCTCAGCTCCACCCTTGAAGTGCTTCTGCCACTGCTGCAAATGAAGGCCGCTGATGCCTGATGTAAATACTTTCAAGGAAGAAATTTGCCTTTCTGGCATCCCACTGGTCCTCTTTCTCTCTTTCTTGCTGCTGCCGAAAAATGAAAGCCAGTGACACCAAAGGTAAGTACGTTCGAGCGCCAAATTTATTTTCCTGGCAGCCCACCGGACCTCTCTTTCCATTGCTGTTGCAAACATTGAAGGCTGTTCACACCCCGGAGGTAAGTCCATTTGAGAGGGAAATTTAAGTTCTCTCAGTTCCCTGGTGTCCCCCACCACCCCCTCCTCTCTCGCTGATCCAGTAAAATAAAGGCAAGTTGGAGGTCTGAAAAAGACAGACAGCAAGTTCAGTACGTTCTTGTGAAGATGAAGGACGAGAATGACAGGAAATAGACAATGGGATGACAACAGATATTGAGGCGTTCACAGAACAAAGTAATTAGGTATGGATCAGGTACAGACAGGTGGCACCAAGAAAATCCCATGAGTTATATAGCATAGAACACAGAACAGTGCAGATTAGTGCAGGCTCTTCAACCCACTCTTTTGTGCCGAGCATTTATCTGAATCAACCTGAACAGCACCACTTCCCTCAATTTACCGCTGTCCACGTGCTTATCCAGTTGTTGCTTAATGTTTGCAACGTCTCTGACTCCACTAACACTGCTGGAAGTGAATTCCACGCACACACCTGCCTCTGCGTGAAAAACCTATCCCTGAAATCTCACCTCTCCCTTCCTCCAATCACCTTAAACGTATCACCCTGATGACAGCCATTTCTTCACTGAGTAACCGTCTCTAGCTATCTAATATCTCTGCCTCTCATTACTTTGTGCACCTCTATGAAGTCACCTCGCTTTCTTCTTTTCTCCTCTGTGAAACGTCTGAGTGCACTCAATCTGTCTTCTTAAGAGAAGCCTTCCAATCCAGGCTGCATCCTGGTAAATCTTCTGTGCACCCTCTCTCAAGATTTACATCCTTCCTATGAGACAGCGATCAGAATTGGATACGAGATTCAAATGTAGGCGAACCAGTGTTTTAGAGAGCTGCAGCAATCCCCATGCGAATCAAAACCAAAATACCATGCATCTTCTTGTCAATCCTATCAACTTGGGTGGAAATATCGAAAGGTCTATGGACGAGAATCCCAAGATACCGCTATTCCACCACCATTCCGAGAATTAAACCTGGTATTAAATATTCAAATTCGACCTTTCGAAACGAATAACGTCGTATTTAACCAGGTTGAACTTCTTCAGTCACTTGTCAGCCTTTCTCTGTTTCTTGTCAATGACATGTTGTAGCCTGAAACAACCCTCGACACTATCGACAACACTACCAACATTGATATCATCGGCAAAATTACTAAACCTCCCTTTCACTTCTTCATCCAAGTCTTATATTAAAATTCCCAAGAACCGAGGCACAAGATCAGATCTCTGCTGCACACCACTGGTCACCGACCTCCAGGGGAATACTTTCCATACACTACCCATCACTGTCTTCTTTCAACCAGACAATTTTCTATCCTGACAGCCAAATGTCCATGTATCCCATGAGTCCCAACTTTCTGAATGTGCCTACTGTGGGGAACCTAATCAACTGCTTTACTGAACTCTGTTTGAACCACATCCACTCTTGACTTTCGTCAATCTGTCTTTTCATATATTCAAACAACTGAATAAGGCTTGTGAGGCATGACTTGCCCCTCACAAATCGTGCATACTATCTGTAAATAAACTATGTTTTTTTTTTCCAAAATTAGTCATAATCCTATCTCTCTGAATCCTTTCCAGTACCATCTTATCGCAGGCGTGAGACTGATTTTTTTTTGTAATTCCTAAGGATATCCCGATTCACTTTTTTCAAAGAGGAATAATATTAGCCTCCCTCCAATTATCTGGTAGCACTTCCGTGGAAAATCAGAATGCAAAGATCATCGGCACAGGAACAACAATCTCCTTCCTCACTTCCCGTAGTAAACTTGGATATGGCTGATCCGGCCCTATGGAGTTATCTATCTTGATGCTACCCAGACTTTCGAGCTCATTGCTTTCGTCATATCAATCTATGCAAGCTGGTCAACCTGATCCATAGTATTTTCACTATCAACAACGATCCTATTTCTAATAAATACTTCAAAAACGTTTAGAACCAGTATCTCCGCATCCTCTTCAGTCTCGGGCACAAATTCCCTCCAATATCCCTGATCGGACCTACCGCTTCTCTCTCTGATCATTCTCTTCTTGCTCATGTATGTGTAGAATGCCTTTGGGTTTTCATTAATCCTCGTAGAAAAGGTTTTGTCGTGCCCTTTTCTGGCTCTCTTCAGTGTATTTTTCAGTTCTGTCCGAGCGACTCTGTAATCCTGTGAAGCTGTGCCACATCATTACTTCCTCAAACTTGAGTAAACTTCGTGCTTCCTATTGACGAGGAGCTCCACTTCTCTTGCCATTCCAAGGTCCCTTCACTTGAGATTCCTTGCTTATTGCAGTGGAACAAAGTTATCCAACACTTGCAACAATCCCAGCTTAGAAAGGCTGCACATTTCATTTATGCAGTGCCTGTTGAACAATTGTTTTTAATTTATATGCCACATCTCCTGTCTATTACCGGTATAATAACACAAACCCAATTAACTAGCTGCCGTTCCTGTCTGTTCTTAACACAGTCCATGGCGGTGGCAAAGGTGAGGTAGCTGAGGTCTCTGTCAATAACATGTTCTCCCACCGAGAGTTCTGACACCTGGTCTGAGATAGAGATGTGTGAGAGACAGCGGAGTTTACTGCGGGAGGAAAGTAAGAGTGTGAAAAGTGGGCAAAAGAACACTTGGCTGAGAAGATTAGGGTGAATGCATAAAAGATCTCTTCGTATACCGAAGCAAATTGAATAAATAGAGTGGGAATGGGACATATTAATGACCATAGTTTATATCCTCTCTGGTTCCATTGGAGAATTACACAGAAACTTGAGAATTTGTAGAAGTTAGTGATCCTACTTGGGGACAGTCATTACCGCAGTAGAGGAGTTTGTGGTTTTTAAATTTATGAAGGTGGATACATCTCCATGTCCTGACCAGATATAACCAAGAACAATACTCGTGGCGAGAAAAAAAAGTGTGTGGGCCCTAGCTGATTGTTTTCACCATTGTTAGTCATGGATGAGTTCCCAGAAGTCAGGAAGGGAGAGAATGTTGTTCCCTCACTTAGGAAAGACTCGAACGAATAACTTTATATCATGAGACCAGCAAGCCTAACATCTACAATGGGTAAGTTCCTTGAGGAATTTTTGAGAACTAAGATATACATGCATTTGGAAACATCAACATTGAGTCGGAGTCGTCAGCATGGTGTTATAGGTGGGAGATGATTCATCGCAAATGTGTTAGGTTTTTTTTCGTGTAGGGACCAGGAAGTTTGACAGGTCGGGGTAATAGACACAGTCCGTATGGATTTCAGGAAGGATAATGATAATATTCTACAGGTAAGGCCGTCCAGATGGTGAGATTGCAGGAAATCCAGGGGAGCTGGTAAATTGGATGCACAATTGGTTTGATAGTGCGAAGCAGAGTATAACAGTAGAATGTCACTTGTTGGACCCGAAGTATGCGACCAGTGTAGTGCCTCAGGAGTTGGTTGTGGTCCCATTCATATCAATTACTTGGTTGAGAATGTCCAAGGCATGCATAGTAAGTTTGAAAATTAAAGCAAAATGAGAGGTATCATGGAGAGTGAGGAAGCATAAAAAAATTGCAGGAGGAACCTGATCAGCTGGGGAAGTGGACCGAGAAATGCAAAAGAATTTGTATATAGGCAAGTGTGAGGAATTGCATATTACAAAGTCAAATCAGGACAGGACTTTCATGGTGAATGGCAGGATCTTAAGTAGTGTATTGGAATGGAGGTTCTGGAGTTCTGGTTCATAGTTCTCTGGAAGTGGAAACAAAGGTGGACAGGTCAGTGAAGAAGGCTTTTGGCACACTGACCTTCATCATTCATGGCATTGAGGGTAAAAGTTGCGACTGGCAACAGCAGTTCTGGCAGCACTCAAGGAGCGGACACTGCCTGACCTGCTGTTGCTTTCCCAGCACCACACTCTCGACTCTGATCTCCATTATCTACAGTCCTCAGTTTCACAAACAATTTGCGAAGTCCTTTTGAGGATGTATAGGAGTTAATGCCGCACTTGGAGTATTGTGTTTAGTTTTGGTCACCTTGCTATAGAAAGGATGTCATTAAACTGGAAAGAATGCTTAAGAAATTTCCAAGTACACAGCAGTCTGAGTTACGAGGACAGGCGGACAAGTTGTAATTCTTTTATCTTCGAGTGAAGGAGACTGACAGGAGATTTCATAAAAGTATAATATCATGGGCGGCATGCATGGGGGTGATTGCACTCAGTCCTTTTCCGAGGATTGTTGAATCGTGGACGAGAAGTCATCACATTCATATTAGAAGGGGAAGAACAAAAGAGGATCTGAGATGCAACATTTTTACAAAGCGGGTCGTGTGCATGTGTAACAAACTGCCATTGAAAGTGGTTGAATTGGGTACGTTAACAACATTTAAATTGCATCTGGATAAATACACAGATAGAAATGATTTTAAAAGATTTGGGCCAAGAACAGGGAAATGGGGGATAAGCGTGGCTGGATACATTGCTCGGCATAGACTATTTAGGGCAAAAGAGCAAGTTACTGTGATTTAGGGCTATATGACTCTATGATCCAACGCTTCCCTCTGCTAGTCTGTTTTCGGACTTCCAATCCTTTTACACTTTTCGCAGAACATGTAAAAGCAACTTTGGGGGCCGTCAGTGTAATTGTAATCCTCCCATCACCAGGTGTGTGTGTGTGTGTGTGTATGTGTGTGTGTGTGTGTGTGTGTGGGTGGGTGTGTGTGTTTATGGCGCTGTTACATTGAATGATGCTCTGAACTGCTGTCTAACCTCTCGTATTAAACCCCTGATGGTTTTGAACCTCCATTGTTGACTGTACGTGGCGGAGGGAGACAAGCAGAGAATGGTATTGTTTCATTTAAAACACCACAAAAACTGTCAGACCTCACACACACCGATGATCTCACGATAATACAGAAACATTGAGTTATATTTTACTAAGATGGCACAGGGATTCAAATCAATATTTCTCTTGTTGTGTGGTGCATTGTGATATTTTACTCGCTCTGTCTGGGATACGTCAGTACTTCTGTTACGTCGTTGGCAGCGCATCATTATTTGACTGGCTCTGTAAAAAACGTGTAAATGGTTCAGTCGTTTTTCCTGGAGTTTATCATAATCTAACTTTTGTACACTACTGTGCGTCATCATTTCAGTTGTGCTGTAAATCTGTGACCCTATGACAATTTCAATGCCTTGATTTCCTGGAGCAATTACACAGCGTGAGGAGGATAGTGTAGAATTCTATCAGAACAGCGAGAATTTGTTGCCGTCTTCAAAGTTAAGACAGATGGAGATCAATGTAGAACAGTGTAAAATAATGCACTTTCGTAAGAAGAGCATTGAAACACAACATAAATCAAACTGCACAGATATAAATGGGTTGCATGAGCAGAGGGCACTGGGTGTTTTTGACCAAAGGTTATTGGAGATATCAGGACAAATGGGAGAACATTAAATGCCGCAGATTCGTGCCAGTACGTGAACTATTTGCTGGTGGACTGCAGTAGGAAGATTCCGTGCTCCTTTCCGGGAGTTCTGAAGATGATGTATTGTGAGCCCACCTTCCTGCTATCCGAGAACAGGAAGATTTCATTTATACGCACTTGACACAAAATGGAGATGCCATCATGGTGATGGCTTCAAAGTTATGCCAGGTGGAAACGGAACTGACTCTGGGTTTAAAGCGAGAATTGCCTTTCACTGAATATTGCTTCTTACTCTGTCAGTGGTATGTCGATGTTTCACAATCTCCACATGAGACGTCCTTAGCTCCATCAAACTCATGGAACATAGAACATAGAACATAGAAGGATACAGCGCAGTACAGGCCCTTCGGCCCTCGATGTTGCGCCGACCGAATCCTACCTAACCTATACTAGCCCAATAACTTCCAAATGCCTATCCAATGCCCGCTTAAATGACCATAAAGAAGGAGAGTTCACCACTGATACGGGCAGGGCATTCCATGAACTCACAACCCGCTGTGTGAAGAATCTACCCCTAACATCTGTCCTTTACCTACCACCCCTTAATTTAAAGCTATGTCCCCTAGTAACACCTGACTCCATTAGCGGTAAAAGGTTCTTAGTATCTACCCTATCTAAACCCCTAATCATCTTATACACTTCTATCAGATCTCCCCTAAACCTTCTCTTCTCCAATGAGAACAGCCCCAAGTGCCTCAGCCTTTCCTCATAAGATTTTCCTACCATTCCAGGCAACATCCTGGTAAACCTCCTCTGCACTCGTTCTAAAGCTTCCACATCCTTCCTATAGTATGGCGACCAAAACTGCACACAATACTCCAGATGAGGCCTCACCAGAGTCTTATACAACTGCAACATGACCTCAGGACTCCGGAACTCAATTCCTCTGCCAATAAAGCCCAGTACACCATATGCCTTCCTCACAGCACTATTTACCTGGGTGGCAACTTTCAGAGATCTGTGTACATGGACACCAAGATCCCTCTGCTCATCCACACTACCAAGTAGCCTACCATTAGCCCAGTAATCCATCATCTTGTTATTCCTACCAAAGTGAACGACTTCGCACTTAGCTACATTGAATTCCATTTGCCACATTTCCGCCCAGCTCTGCAACTTATCTATATCCCGCTGTAACCTACCACTTCCTTCCTCACTATCCACAACTCCACCGACTTTTGTGTCATCCGCAAACTTGCTTACCCAGCTTTCAAGTCCTTCCTCTAGATCATTTATAAAGATAACAAAAAGCAATGGTCCCAAAACAGATCCTTGTGGTACACCGCTCGTAACTGCGCTCCAAGATTAACATAATCCATCAACTACTACCCTCTGTCTCCTTCCAGCCAGCCAATTCCTAATCCAAACCTCATGACCGGGTCCACCCAACACAGCACATGTTGAGGGTGAGAGAATGGATATCACAGCAATCCACCAACACCTTGGCCATTTCTGTACTATTACAGGCTGTATCCCCGGGTATGAGGGAAATAAAAAGAAGCTGGAGAGTGGACTTGGGCAGTACTGCTGATAGTGATGCTGTAGGTAGTGGTGAAATAATGAAGTATCCGGTGTGAGTCAGTGAACAGTGCTGAATACCAGCAAAGTAATAAGTGTTGGGGTGTATAAGTGGTGTGAGAAAGAAAGAGAACGAGGCAAAGTGCTGTATGCAGTAGTGAAAGTGGTGTAGTATGAGCCTTGTTCGCGAGTACGAGCTACTAGATATATACAGTAATTGTGACGGAGCAAAGATAATATGGTGACACTTATACTGGCAGAGAGAGAAAGGTTATTAATGTATTGTACTGCTTGACCGGACGATGGAGAGTACATCCAACCATGATAGGTGGCAGAATCGAGCTGGCATTGAATGAGAGGATCACCATCGTTTTGGGTAGGTAGTTAATGATGTGAGTTTGAACAGATCGCACCACAAAACTACCTCTGCCTCGTACACATGATGCCTCTGCTGCACTAATTGAAAATGACACTGAGACAAATTATGGGTAGATTCAGCCCAATGAGTCAAAAACTCTGTTGACCCTACTCCCAGTTACAAATCAGTAGAACGAATAGTCATTCAGAAGTCTTCATTATCTGAACTCACACCAATATTTCATTCATCTATCATTCCTGGAAATACTGGCCCATGTTGCAAAGTGCTCAAATGTCTTCATTCCAGCATTCTGGAACCTGTGAACACATCCTTCCACGACACTGTCGCTCTCTTCCATCCCGTCCCCCCCCGCCCCGCCCCCCTCGCCACCCCCACCCCTCCCCCACCATCTGTCTATTTCCTAAATCCCTCTCTTTTTTTGTTGGTTAAATTGATTCTAAAAATATCTCTTTCTGGCTCGAACTTCCACATCCACATCGTTGGTTGCACGGTGGCACAGTGGTTAGCACTGCTGCCTCACAGTGCCAGGGGCTTGGGATCAATTGCCACCTCAAGCATCTGTCTGTGTGGAGTTTGTGCATTGCCTGCGTGCGTTTTTTTCTAGGTGTTCCGGTTTCCTCCCACAGTCCGAAGATGTGGAGGTTAGATGAATTGGCCACGCGAAATTGTCCATAGTGTTAGATGTAGGGAAATGGGTCTGGGTGGATTACTCTTTGGAGGGTCAGCGTGTTTTTGTTGGGCCGTTTCCACACTGTGATTAAATTAAACCCATTTTTGTGGCACAATGCAGATGTGGATTTGTAAATGGATGGGATCAGCGCATCCTGTCATTTCCTGCACGGGCTTCAAGTTTCCCCACGTTGGGCAGCAATGTAACGCAGTGTTACTGATTTATGTAATGCAATGGTGTGCACAGCTGTACATGCTGGGAGGATACCTGCTCCAGAATTACAGATCACTGCACTGCTTTTCATTGCACGGCTCCCCAAATAGCGGAGGTATCTCGTCTGGACTTAGAAATGAGAGCATTGGCCTAGTCTGCACTGTGTTTCATGCTGAACAAATATCTCATATAGTTTCCTAGTATCTGGGCGGGTTCTATGAGTTGAATGGAGAATGCGAGATAAGCAGCACTTTCAGTTGATCTGGCAATGGCTTCATTAAATAATCATAAACAATTGATTTCACTCAACAAATGTTCAGTCCTTTGCTAGTCCTATATTTCTGTCTGCCCCATATTTCTGCAACTTGTTATCATTTAAGTCATTGGCACTTTAAACATAAGAATAAATATTTAACTGTATCTTTCCCTGGTCTTTCGTATTGCTCACCCAAGAGCAGCCATTGTGATCTGGGGAAATGCCTCCGGTTATGCAATCTATCTATGCCTCCTTTATCTTTTAAACTATGTTCATCTCATCTATTTCTTCTTCTCTCCAATGTGAAAAGCCCTTGTTCGCTGAACCTCCCTCATAAGATAAGCTCTCAAAATAAAGCAGCATCCTGCTAAATCTCTTGTGCATCCTCTCTAAAACATTTACATTCTTCCCTTAATGAGCCAACCAGATAACTACCAAGATCAGTTTGCACGATGTTTTGTAGAGTTGCAGCAAATCCTTGTGGAACTTAAAGTCAATCACCCTGTTTAAGAACGCCAAAACACTATATACCTTCTTAACAACTCAACTTATGTTGCAAGTTTCGGGGTCAATGAACATGGACGTCATTCCCGCTGTTCCATAACACTGCCAAAAATCATTTCTTTAAACCCGTATAGAGCATTCAAATCCGACCCACCAAAATGAATAAATTCGCATTTAACCAAGTTGATCTGCCACTTCTCATCAAGGCTCTGCATCCTGACAATATCATGTTGTCGCCTGCAACAGGCTCGACACGATCTAAAATTCCACTGACCTCTGTGTCATCGGCAAATGCACGAACCCCACCTTCCACTTCTTCATCCAACTCAATGGCAAAAACTGTAAAGAGAATAGGCCCAAGAACAGATCCCAGCGGGACACCAATGTTCACCAACCTTCAGGTGGAAAATTTACTACCCACTAACACTCGCATTCTTCTTTCAACCAGCCAATTCTCTATCCAGGGAGCCAAATGTCCCCGTATCCCAGACCTTCTAACTGTCTAAATCAGCTGGCCGTGGGCAAAATTCTCAAGTGCCTTTCCTGAAATCAATCTGAATTCGAGTATCCAATGCTCGAACTTCCTCAACTTGTCTCTTCACATTCTCAAACAACACAACAAGACTTGTGAGACATGACATGCCCCTCGCAGATCCACGCTGGCTAAATTCAATAAAACTATATTAATTTTTCAAATAGTCATGAATCGTGTATTTCAGAATCCTTTCAAATATCTTGCTCACCACACACATACAACTGACTAGTCTGGAATAACTAGCCATTTGCCCATTCCTTTTCTTGAACAAAGGAACGACATTCGTCTCCCTCCAATCAGCTGCTACCACTCCCGTGGCGAGTCAGGATTGAAAGATCTTCGCCAGAGACGCAGCAAGCGTATTCTATGTTTCACACATTAACCTTGGATATTTCTGATCCGGCCCTGTGGACGTATCTAGCTTGATGATTCGCAGAATTTCCAGCTATTAACTTCATTATTATCAATTCCATTTTAACCTATCAACCTTGTGCACTGTGTTCTCACCAGCAACAATGTCCCCCTCTATCGTGAGTACTGAAGCAAAGCACTCATTTACGGCCTCCGCTGTCTCTTTAGTATCCAAGCACATGTTCCCTTCAATGACCCTGATCAGCCCTACCGTCAATCTGGTCTTCCTTCTTATCCCTCACCTGGTGTAGAACGCTGTTGGGTATGCCCTAATTCTTTCCACTAAGGCTTTTCCATGCCCCATCCTAGATCTCTGCAGTCCATGTTTGAGTTCTTTTCCAAATATCCGATTATTTTCTAAAGCTGTGCCAGATCCTTGCTTCCTCAACCGTAAGTACACTTCCTCTTCCTTTTGACAAGGAGCTCGTCTGCTCCTGTCATCCAAGGCTCCATTAAGGTACCATTCGTTTCCTGCTTTAATGGGACAAAGTTTTCCAACATTCGCAATAAGTGGACCTGAAACATTCGCCACATTTCTGCTGTGCATTTTCCATTGAACAATTGCTCCAAATATATATTCCGCAGCTCCTGTCTAATAGCTGAATTTCTTGTTCTGAATTAAATACCTTCCTTTACAATAGGCTCCAACTCTCTCAATGGCTTTGGCAACGGTGATGCAGTTGTAGTCACTGTCTCCAATTGCTCTCCCACCGAGTGATTTGACACCTGGCTCTTTTTCCAGCAGCAAGTTCAGATGGCCTCCGCTCGTCCGCCTATCTACATGTTCAGTCAGGAATCCCTCCTGCACACGCATGGCAAAATCGGCTCCATCCAGACTATCTGAAGTTTAAAACAATATAGGGAAGTTGAAGTCACCCATAATGACAACTTTGTTCCATCTGCCCCTTTCCTAGATCTACTTGCCAGTCTATCCTTCCATCTCTCTGCTGACATTCGAAACATTCAATAACGTGGCTGCTTCTTTCTTCTTTCAAATTTCTAGTCATACTTACTCAATAGACAAACCCTTCTCTACAATCTCCTTTTCTCTGCAGCTGTGATGCACTCTCTAATGAGCAATGCTATCCCCCTCCTCTTTTAACACGATCCCTGTTTTTTTGAGAAGCTCTAAATCCTGGAATAGCGAGTAACCTGCCCTGCCCCTGTGCAATATATGTCTACATTATGGCCACAATATCGTGTTTCCAAGTGCTTTGCATGCTCGAAGTTCCTCACTCCTATACCTGACATTGCTTGCATTGAAACAGATGCACATTACTTTATCGCTTTCCCTTGTCAAATGTGTATTCTCCTTTACAGAATGTTTGCTTTCTATTCCGATCCATTCAACAAGAGTGTTCTCTTCCGATCTGTAGTTATTGTTCACATTTCCCCATCAAACTGATTTAAACCAATCCAACGGGCTCGAGCAAATTTCCTGCCACGGGAGGTGCTGCAAACGTGGATGCCGCTAATCCCACAAGGTAAGTTTTTAAAGGAGAAATGTACATTCCCTGAATCCCCCTGGTCTGCGCTGTTAACGCACCCGCCACTGTGGTAAAACGGAAGGCTGCTGATCTCATGAGGTAAGTTTTTAAAGGAGTAATTTATATTACCTGTGGCGACCCGGTCCTTGGTCTCAGTGCTCCCGTTTCTGCTGAAAAACGAAACTTCCACAAATACTCTGGAATGTAGATTATCGGGTCCTGTGGATTTATCCATCTTCAATCACCTCAATCTTCCAAACATATTGCTATCCCTCAGTTCCTCCCTTTCACGAAATGTTGCATTCCTCAAAATTTATGGCGTGAGCTTTGTGTCCTGTTTTGCGAAGACCAAAAGAAGTATGATTTCAATTATCAACCAAACCTTTTCCCCCATTACTGTATATGTTCCTGAGTTTCTGCCTTCAGTGGACCTACAAATGTCTTCATTCATCCTTTTCTCTTCACGTAACTACAGCAACTTAGTATCCGTCTTTATGTTCCGTGCAAACGTGCTTGCATACTACATATCATCTTCTTAATAAATTGCTTCTTCCTTCATTGCTGAATTTCAGCTGTTCCCAATCCACTGACATTTTATTGGACAGTCTATGTGGTACTTCCTTGGATCAAATGCAGTCTGTACTTTTCTTTTTCTATCCGGCATTGACCTCTTGCCAATTTTGATTTTGTGCCGAATAGTAACCACAGTTCCCTCATGCGTTCCTGGAACGTTTACGATTTCCTGCCCACTGTGATCCATTTCAGTAACTCTCCCTAATCTATCAGGACAAATTCAATCCTCATATCTTCATAATTTCTTTAATTTTGTTTCGCATCCTAATCTCTAAGTCAAATATCTCACCTTCTATCTTGAAAAAGTAAGAATTTCATGTTATAGTCGCACATGGACAAGGGCTCTCGTATAGCTAGATTGGCAATGATTCTCTTCTCATTGCCAACATCCAATCTAAAATAGCCTGCTGTCTATTTGACTCCTCTACATATTGGTCAAGAAAACCATCCCGTACCCGCTCAGGGAATTTGTCCTCTATTGCTTTGTTAATCATTTGATTTGCCCAATCCATAGATTAAAATAACCCATGATCAGCAATGTTTCCTTAGACCACCAATCTCTTAAATTTCTGTTTAATCCCATTTCCAGCAACAAGACATGTATGTCCACATATGATACCCAACAATATATTCTGTCGCTTGGTATTTCTCTACTCAGCTGAACCCATTCAGACTCCACATTGCCAGAGCTAATGTCCTTTCTCACTATTGTGTTATCTTTTCTTTAACCAGCAAACCAATTCACCACCGTCTCCTTTCTGCATGTTTTTCCTAAGTACTGTGAGACATTCAGTTCCCATCCCTGATTATCTTGCAGCCATGTCTCCTTAATCCCAATTATAACATATTTGTTTATATATGATGGTGTCAATGTCCCATCAAATCCATTTCTCCCACACCCAATTTTCAGCTGCGCATTTATCAGTTTAATTTTGTTGGCTCTGCGCCAATTAGTTTGTGCGTCAGGTAGTAATTCAGTTGTGACCTTTAATTTAGCTCCCAGCTAGTCATACTCGCTTTACAGAACCCCTGTACTAGTTTTATGTCATTGGTATCTACTCCAAGTTCTCTCTGCAGCTGAGATGAGATATCCAAACCTTCTGAACACTGAACCCTGGTCACAGCGAACAGTGTATTTGCCCCTAACAAGACTATCCCCAATAACAATGACATTTTTGTTCTATCCCCTCAATTACGCCAAGGTGCTGCGGTTAGTTGTCTCATTGCCCATGCAGTCCATATTCCCGTTCACACATGGAGCAAGACTCGAGAGGCGGAATGACCTCCCCTATCCCTTTGTAATTGTCCGGAGACTTTAAATGACATAGCATCCTGTGGATTATGAGCAACGGACACACTATAACTGATGGAGTTTCCCGTCCTTCTCTGTTACAGAAACTCAAAAAGCACAATGTATTCCAGCTATAAAGCAGCAGTAACACTTCTCTATGTTTTGAATTTTTCCAGTTGCAAAATAGACCAACATTCCAGCTTTCCACTTCTTCAAGTGGTAATAGGTTAGTGTGGCGTGACTGGGTTCCTCCTTTCGCTCTGCAACATGGACGCGGAGACAGAATGTCTTCCTTCTGTTCATGAGTAGCAGTCTCAATGCTCTGAATGATGTCTCAAGACTATCAAACGATCTGATTACACACCTTTTAAAATGGCAGCAGCATTACTCAAAGTTAGTAAATATTGTTGCCCTTGTTTAGACTCTTGAGTAATGTCCCCACCAATCATGTTATGCAGCTGCTTTGTTATTTTATCATTATCTGTTTTTTATAAACAGGGGGCACATGCAAACCTGCAGTATCTGGCATTATTTCTACATAAAATGATAAAAAAAACTTTTAAAACTTTAAAGATTTATGGTTCATCCCTCTAAACCCCTCACAAATTCCATCCAAAATGAATAAATAGTTCCTTTTATTGTGACATGAAAAGTGATGGAAGGAAGGATGAAATGAAACTGCTTGTTTGGTTACAGTGATTAATGTCAACATCATGCATTCTAATTATCCGACTGAATTTTCCATCTCACTATAATAAATGGGCGATTTTAAAATGTATTATCCTATAGTCTGAGCAGGAGCATCACCGACAGCACTAACAGGGGTCAGAACTTCCAGAAACTAGAGGAGGAGAGGTCAGAATCTGAGAACAAAAGGCTCGAATGATAATACATTCGATCAGGTTCGGAGAAAGGTAGATTAAAATATTACAACAACGGACAGGGGTTTAGTATGGAATGATTTGTTATCCTTTTACGTCTTGTGATCAGTTGCCAATACAATTGCCAAAAAGACTTTTGATTATTCAGTAGTTTTAGTAATGTCAAAACGTGTGGCGCTGAAAAACACAGCAGGTCAGGTGCCATCCGAGGAGCAAGAGAGTCAACGTTTCAGGCAGAAGGTCAATCCTGATGAAGGGAATTCTGCCGAACGCATCAAATATTCTGCTCCTCGGAAAATAACTAACCTTCTGTGCTTTTCCAACACCATACTGTTTCACTCAGCTCTTTAGTCAGCACGTTCTACAATGTTTCTATTACCCTGAACTGGCTTTCGTTCATGTCCGTCTACAGTTATCATTTTATAAATATGCGTGAATGTATTGCTGTTCGCTAGTACGCATTCCTCTTCGTGCTGCTGTTATTGTTCCAGCTGATGTTCTGAACCCAGATATTCACTCTACAACCGACGACTTACTGCATCAGTGAAATTGTTCTTTCACACTCCCCCTCTTTGCTTCTGGCAGATTCCTTCCTGAGTCTCCATGTTAAACTCCACAGCTTCAGCTGTGAATCACGATTCATTCTATCTCTGCATGTGTTTGCAAATATTGGGAGCTCTGCCTTCTATTTTGTTACAAACTTCATTCCTTCCTCTGACTCCATTTCATCTCTGTCTCATATCTGAGGCTGACACAGATGAGTCACAATTGTGATGACCCTTTTGACCATGAACTGCCTCCTGACGCCATACCACGAACATTCCGATTTGTACCCACTAATAACTCAACAGTATACTTCACTGTCTGATCCGATGTACTATTTGAACATTGATCTTTGAAACAGTCTTAATGATGTCAATAATCTGATGCTGACACTCCCATCTTCAAACTGTCCCAAGCAAACCTGTTTTGATGGTCCGAACTCAAACCAAAATCCAACCCATCCATCCTTCCTGTGTGCACGGATCTATATTTTTAATGAATCTGGAAATGTCTTTACTTTAATGATGTCAATCATGTCATCACATTTGTCCACGGTACCTCCATTATTCCCTCGGTGAATTACACAAACCCCTGCCAGTCGTGCTTATTTAAATTGATTTACTTCATGCATATCCAGTCTGAACCAATCTTGTGTATTCCACCACTGACATCCTCCTCCACACAGGAAATACTCCCACTCACACACACACTTTCTATCCCTCTCTCAATCTCCCCCCTCTCTCACAGACACGCATACCCAAACAGACAGATAGACAGACAGCACACGCGTGCACGTGCGCATACCCAGAGACAGAAACACACAGACACTCGCACATACACACACACACACTTAGTTGTATTGGTTTAATGGAGACACAGCGACATACATTTGCGGAATCTAATTTAATGGCACTAACACTTCCAAATGCGAGGCAGTTAACTGTTGTCAATAAGCCATCAATACATTGGCAAGGATTTGCAATGCTCCCCATGCTGGGATTATTTTCGAACATAGAACGTAGAACTGTACAGTACAGTACAGGCCCCTCGGCTCTCGATGTTGTGCTGAACTGCTATCCTATTCTAAGATTAAATTAACCTACCTTCACGACATTTTAATATCATCCACGTACCTATTCAGGAGCGGATGAAATGTACTTAATGCATCTGAATTTACCACCAATTCTGGCAGTGCATCTCACGAACAACCACACCCTGTGCAACAGAAAAACTACCTCTGCCATCTCCCCTAAAGCTACCGAAAATCCCCTGAAAAATTTGCCTCTTCGTGATAGCCATTTCCAACCTGGGGAAAAAATCTCCAGGTATCCATTCTATCAACGGCACTCATCACCTTGTACTTCTCTATAAAGTCGTTTCTCATCCTTCTTCGGTGTAAAGAGAGAAGCCTTGGCTTCCTTAACGTTTCTTCATCAGACATATCCTCCAGTCCAGGCAGCATCCTGGCAAATCTCGACTGGACCCCCGATAGGGCTTTAGCATACTTCCTATAACGTGACAACAAGAACTGAACACACTATTCCAATTAATGTTTAAGCAGGACTTTACAGAGCTGCAGCACAAGCTCATGGCTCTTAAACTCAATTCCCTGCTCATGAAAGCCGGCATATCATATGCCTTGATAACAACTCTATCAACTTGTGTGGCAACTTTGAGAGATGGATTGATGTGGAACCCAAGATCCCTCTGCTCCTCTGGCAAAACTCCTGCCCTTAACCCCGCAATCGGCATTAAATTTCGATCATCCAAAAATAATCTGTTCTCACTTATTTTTTCCATTTTGACCTCGATCTGCCATTTTTCAGCGCAGCTCTGCGACCTGTCATTTCCCAATCACAATCATCCCTCCCCTCTTTCCAGAACTCCACCATCCTTTGTGTCATCGGAAACTCTACCCTTTTTCGATGGGTAGAAAAAAGGGCACGCATCTAAGTCATCCTCATCTAAGTCATTTATAAAACTCCTCATCTAAGTCATTTATAAAAATGACTTCCTCATCTAAGTCACTTATGAAAATCGCACACAGCAGACGTCCCAGATCACAGGCCTGTGGATTATTAATGACCACCAAGCTCCAGGTTGAATATTTTCGAATTACTAACACTCGGTGTCTTCTCTGGGCCAGTAAATGCTCTATCCAGACCGCAAAAGTTCCCTCATATCTCATAATTATTACTTTCTGAATGAGTTGACCATGGGTAATCTTAACAAACGCCTTGCTAAATTCCATATACACCAGAGGCAATGTTCTACATTCATCAATGTGTTTCATCAAATACTCAAAGAATACAGTCCAGCTTATGAGGCATGACTTGCCCTCATAAAGACATGTGGACTATCTCTATTTATCTTATGGTTTTCCAAATAATTATCAATCCTGTCTCTAAGGATCCTAGCCAGTAATTTCCCACTACCAAAATAAGACTGACTGGTTTGTAATACCTCGGGTCCTCATATTCATTTTGTTGAGAAGGGGAATAACATTTCTCTACCCTTTAATCATGTGGTACTACTCCAGTGGACAGTGAGGGCACAAAGGTCATCCCCAAGGGTGCAGCAATCACTTGGCTTGCTTTCCTTAATAGCCTTGAATACATCCTGCCTTGCACAGGAAATTTGTCTATCCTCATGTTTTTCAAAATCTCCGGCACATGCACCTTCTTAACACATATCTGTTGGACCATATCAGCCTGTTTAACGCTGTCATCACAAACGATAAGTTCCCTCACACAACTGAATTCCGAAACAACGTATTCATTTAGGGCCTCCCTTACCACCTCTGACTGCAGTCACACGTTCGCTCCACTCTCCCTGTTCGACTCGACAGTCACTCTGTCCATCCTCTTCTTCCTCGAATGCCTTGGTATTTTCCATAGTCGGACCTGCTAAGGCATTTCCATGCCCCCTTCCACCGCTTGTAAATTCATTATTCTGTTCCTTGCTGGCTACTTTGTAACCCTCTGCACTCCTGTCTGAATCTTGCTTACTCACCCTCAAATGTGCTTATTTAATCCACTTGACGAGATAGTTCATGTCTCTTGTCATCCAAGCTTGCTTCCGCCCACCATCTCTTGCTTGTCTTGGCTGGACAAACTTATCCAGCACTCGTAGCAAGTGCTTTCAAAGTAACCTCCACATGTCATTCATTCATTCTGGATGTATGATTTTTCGCTCAGCTGGAAGGTTCAGTTCCAGACGTTTTGTCACCCGACTGGGTAACGTTTTCACTGGGCCTCCAGGCGAAACACTGCTGCTAATTCCTGCTTTCTGTTTATATGCTTAGATTTCCTGTGTTGATGCCATTTCCTATTCTTTTTCTCAGGGGTGGTAGATGGGGGCTAACTCGATGTGTTCTTTGATATACTTCCAGTTGGACTGCCATGCTTCCAGGAATTCTCATGCGAGTCTCTGTGTGTCTTGTCCTAGAATGGATGTTGTCTCCCAGTCGAACTAATGTCCTTCCTATCTATATGTCAGGATACTAGTTTGAGAGGGTCATATCGTTTTTTGGCAAGTTGATTTTTATGTACCCTGACGGCTACTTTTCTGCCTGCTTGTCCAATGAACGTTTTTTGCAGTTCTTGCACGGTATTTTGTACATTAGATAAGTTTCGATGTTGTCTGCATAGTGTCTTTCAAGTTCATTAGTTGCGGTTTTAGTGCGTTGGTGGGTTTGTGAGCCACCATGATGCCAAGAGGTCTGAATAGTCCGGCAGTCATTTACGAAATGTCTTTGATGTCGAGGAGAGCGGTTAGGGTGTCTGGCCAGTTTTGTCTGCTTGTTTGTGTTTATTGTTGAGAAATCAATGGACTGGGTTCATTGGGTATCCACTCTTATTCCCAAATTATGCTTCACATTTACTTCCTAATAGCCTTGTTATGCCCTGTCCCCCTCTTCACCATGGCATCTGGTTACATCCCCCTCCATGACTACAGTAAAGTTAGGGAATTTTGATCACGATCACTAAAATTCTTTTCCACCGAGAGATCTGGTTCGTTGCCAAACACAAAATCCAATATGGCCTCCTCTCTCGTCGGCTACTGTGCATATTGAAACAGAAATCGCTCCTGGACACGCCGGACAAAATTTGCTCCATCCAAATTATTAGCACTATGGAGGTTCGAAAAAATATTCGGGAAGTTGATGTCACCCACGACACATTGTTATTTTACACATTTCCAAAATCTGCCTCTCAATATCCTCATCCTTATCTCTACTGCTAATGGGGTTCTATAAAAAGCTCCAAGTAAAGTGTCTGCTCCTTTCCTTTTTCTGACTTCCGCTCATAGTGACTAGAAGACAAATCTTCCTCGACGAACCACCTTTCTGCTGCGGTGATACTATCCCTGATTAGCAATTCAACTCTCCCGCCTCTTTAAACTCTCCCTATTACTTTTGAAATTGATTAATCCCAGAATATCCAACAACCATTCCTGCCCCTGTGCAACCCATATCTTTCTTAATGTCACAACATTGTAGTACCAAGTACTGATCAATGCTCTACGTTCATCACCCTCATTCACGACACATCCTGTGTTAAAATAGACACATTACAAATCATCGTAATGTCCTAATTTTGGCCGACCAACATTCTGTCCTTCATCACAGACTCTCTTCATGGTCTAACTGCCTGTCTACCAGATAACTTATCTTTTGCTCTGTACTTTTGGTTTCCATCCCCTTTGGAAAGAGTTTAAACCCTCCAGAAGATTTCGAGTGAACCTCACTGCGGGTATTTGTACTGCTCTATTTCAGGTACATCCCGTCCTCCTTATACCAGTCCCACTTTCGCCAGACGATTTTTCAATGATCCACATATCTGCTGCACTGCCTGGGCTCTTCCAGCATTGTCTGACCAACTGTCTATGCTGGATTCGTCTTCCGTCCCATTTCATCTATCCCTGTTTCTACCTTTAATATCAATCTTTCAGTCACGCTGCATCATTCCTTTGCTTTTGTATAGACTTCAAAATGCATCGAGTGCTGGCATTGTGTGCTAGGCTGTTGCTCACTCACCTGTGTATCCCATGTGGTGCTTTCTGTTTGACTTTGGGGGGTTTGAACATCTTTGAGTCACGCCTTTGAAACTTGGTTTATGCCTCTCCACTGAGCACTTGCGTTTGTGCCTCTCAGAGGACCGTGTGTGGTCAGTAACACGAATAAGTCTCTCTAAAATTATTGTAAAGGGCAAAATATTTAAATAGTGGCTTAGGGGACCCTAAATGACTCCTCACATTGAAAACATTGTGGACGTGCTGGGGATTGTTTCTTTCAGATTGTGCATCTAGCTGCCTCAGTCACTCAGGGAGACCTGAAGATATGGTGACCCATCTCTAGGTGGAGCACTGCCATTGCAGAAACTGCATTTGGATCTGCAACATGAACAATACGTGGAGCAAGGACCCGTGGTGGGCAAATTCTAAAACCAAAGAGTGAGTGTGTGTCGGATAAAGCACCTGCTGCAGTCACCCCTGGTTTTCCAAAATCAGCTTCCTATGCTGCACTTAACGCAGGAGCAGTGCGTGAGCAGAGCCTGCTTGAATAAGAAGCTGTTCACCGAGTCGGGTCACCATCTTCAACACGACTGCAGCTTCATAGCAGGGGGGTGTGAGCTATTGCCGATTGTTTTCAGGTTACACTTTAATTCAACATCTCTGATCTGAACCTCTCTAGGGTAGACTGGTTGAATATCCATCAATTGACATCAATATCATCATTCGGGTATCGAGGATACATATGGTAATTGAGGTGAATACAAGGTTTTCTCCCACAATAGAGATCGACCAGATGTATGCATGGATTCCCAGTATCACGGGATGTCTGATGGTGTACATGGTGCTTTGCAGTTCCCTTGTCAATGTGGAGAGATACAGGTACTGAAGGAAATCTCACTCGAATAATATTGCAGTGTGACAATGCACATTACGTCATGATTGTGAGTGCAATAGCCACATCCTTATTACTCAAAAGGAGGCTACCATTCTCACTGTATGAAGTCTCCACGTCAAAAGAGATGGCATCTCCCATAAAAGCCTCCCGCTTGATACACGACTCAAAGCACCCTCCCTCTCACCACACCCCATTGCCAACCAACCACATCAAAATATCCCATATGTTCTCAGACCAATGGAGTTACTCGGAGGACCGGGGAGCTAACCATCAGGGAGGTGGATTCACACGTCTGATAACTGAATTGGTCAGAATGAGGTCTCCAGTACACACTGTAACAGGAAGCCCTGTTTTCTCTCTTCATTTGAAGAACATACCGCATTCCAACATTCCTGAACAAAATGGCAGGGATATATCAAGTTATTAGATTAGACTTACAGTGTGGAAACAGGCCCTTCGGCCCAACAAGTCCACACCGACCCGCCGAAGCGAAACCCACCCATACCCCTACATTACCCCTTACCTAACACTACGGGCAATTTAGCATGGCCAATTCACCTGACCCGCACATCTTTGGACTGTGGGAGGAAACCGGAGCACCCGGAGGAAACCCACGCAGACACGGGGAGAACGTGCAAACTCCACACAGTCAGTCGCCTGAGTCGGGAATTGAACCTGGGTCTTCAGGCGCTGTGAGGCAGCAGTGCTAACCACTGTGCCACCGTGCCGCCCACTAATTATATTCCAGCTGAAAACTATTTTCCGCTGAACTTACCAGTCTATATCCATTTGCACACTCTCCGCATTCCATTAATAATTTAATTTCCGACTTATCTAATGCTATCACAAAACATATTTGCAATGCACCTTTTCCACTCCTTCACATCGTTGAGGTAGACGGTAAATAACCGAGGACCCAGCTCTGCGCAATATGACTTTTTTGTTATGTTCTGTCAAAACAATTTTCCCCCAGTGTGTGTTCCTGTTTGATAACTCATTCTCCTCCATTCCCGTGTAGTACATTTGAAGAGCAGAATAAGAAACAAGGAACATCTGTCGACATGTCAACCCCTTGAGCCCGCTCTGACATTAAAATGAAATCAGAACGTGTGTAATATCTGCCTGAGTTCAACATTCGTGCCCACTGACCATAACCCCTCATTTACTCAATATCCCTGCATCTGCTGCTCTCTGTGAGAGTCAATTACGCAGATTCACAAACATTTCTGATTTCACTGAGATCTGCCCTTATTCCTCTGACACTTCTATACTCGGCAGAGAATTTCCTTCCCATCTAAACATTTCATCTATTGTATGTGTTGCTCTCGATGTAGTCTCCTCTACGCTGGGAAGATAGGACGCCAACTCACGGAACGTTTCAGAAGAAAATCTAAGAGACATGCTACGAACAACCCCACTGACCTGTGGCCAACTACTTCAACTCCCCCTCCCACTACTCCATGACCATACAATTCCTGTGCATCCTCCAACAAGCCACTCACCACTTGGAGGAAGAATGCCTCACCGTCCAGCTCGGGACTTTTCACCCACCCGGCATCAGTGAAAACTTTACCATTTTGCTCATCTCCCATCCTTCCGCCTTATCCCAGATTCAAGCGTCCAACTCAACTTTGCCATCTTCAACTGTCCTATCTATCCAGCTTCCTTCCCACCTATCCATTCCAACCTCTCCTCCGACCTATCACCACCACCACCCAACTGCATCCACCAATCAGCTTCCCGGCTACCCAACCTCAACCTCACCCTCACTTTTCTATTAACCTTTCAGCCCGCTTCCACAACTCTACATTCTTGATGATTGTTAGATGCCCAAAACTTCATTACGCCTGCTCTTCCGATTTCCCTCGCCACACTTGCCAACTTTGAGAAAAGTAAGTTCTCCTCACTCCTGCTTTAAACCTGCTCCACTTTACATCAAAACTAGGATCCCTTGTTCTGGATTGCTCACCCCCTTGCATATTTGCGGTAACCGTGTCCTATCTTCATACATTCTTCTTTCAAAAAGACAAACGGAAATTGCAGCTGGCTTTCTCAATACCTGTGGTCCCTGTAACCAAAGGTTCCGAGATATGCATGAAAACACCCCGATCTGTCTGTATATAATCACCCTGAATTTTATCTTTCTTTAGATAATATGTTGTCCAGCGAGTTATGAGAAAATTTGGAGCTCATGATCAGGTTCTGGGTGTAGGTTGGATTACTGAGCTGGAAGGTTCGTTTTCAGACGTTTCATCACCATGCTCGGTAACATTTTCCATGAGCCTCCGGCCGAAGAACTGCTGATGATTCCCGCTTTCTCTGTATATGTCTGGTTCTTTTTAGGGTTGCTAATGTCATTTCTTTTCGTCTTGCCATTCCCTATAGTGAGGTCATTTTCTGTTCTTTTTTCAGGGCTTTGTAAATGGGGCAGAAGTCAACATGATTGTTGATAAATTTCCGGTCATAAACTCGTTGCCAGTTTTCTGCCTCTTTGTTCAATATAATATTTGTTACACTTCTTGCACGGTATTTTGTAAGTGACGCAGAACAGAGGTAAATCACCAATACAGAGTATTCAAAAAAGAATGGGTACCCAATGAACATAGTCTGCCGATTTCGCAGCAACAAACTCAAACAAGCTGGAAAACTTGTCCAGACACCCTAAATCCTCTCCGCTACATCAAAATCATCTCAAAAATGACTGCCAGACTACTCAGACCCCATGGAATTATGGTGGCCCATACAGCCACCAACAAACTAAAACAGGAACTAATGAACTTGAAAGATCCTGTACAGACAACAAGCAAAACTAAATTCATTCCCAAAATACCGTGCAATATCTGTACCAAACACTGTATTTGACAAACAGGCAGAAAGCTAGACACGTGGATTCATTAACATCAGCTAGCCACAAGAGGACATGACCCTCCCTCACTAGTATCATTTCATACAGATAAAGAAGGACACCACTTCGACTGGGAGAAAACATCCATCCTAGGACAAGCCAAACAAAGATAAGCACGAGAATTCCTTGAAGCATGGAATTCCAACTGGCACTCTATCAACAAACACATTGACTTTGATGCCATTTTCCACGCCCTGAGAAAAAGAAAATGAAATGACATCAACATAGGAAATGACATCACTGCATGACATGACATCACCAAACCAAAGAAACTCAAACATATAAGTAGGAAATAGGAATCATTAGCAGTGCTTTGTACAGAAGCTACTGAAGATGTTATCCAGTATTGTAACGAAACGCCTTAAAAGAAACCTTCCAGCTCAGAGAGCAAAAATACATCCAAAATAAGTTGTGACTCTATGACGCTGACCAAAATGAATAGCGCTGTTTTTATCCATGCTTAATTTCACTGCCATTTGTTAGCCCATTCACTGAACTATTCCATGGCATTTGTAGATTTCTTCCATGCACATTGTAATGTTATTTCCCACTTAGGCTAGAGTCATCTAAAAACGTGGCTGCTGTATTTTCTGCGCTGTCAACTAAGTAATGCAGTTAGCAAATATTTGAGGCCCGAGGGCTGAACTCTATGGCACCCCACAAGTTTCATTTTGCGAAAAAAGACAAATTTATTCCACCAAACTACGTTTTGTTCATTCACCAATCCTCTATCCAACCTAACATATTACTGCTAAGCCCATGTGTGTTTATATTACGGATTAATCTTTCTAGCTGCATCATTTTCAATGTTGTCTGGAAAACCAGATGTACTAATCTGCAGAATCCACATCATCCACCTTGTTTGATACATCTTTCAAAAACTCGAGCAAATATTTCAAACATGATTTATTCGTCGTAAAACCTTGTTAAGATTTCGGTTTGAATTTGCAAATGTCCTGTTGTCCAAATGTCAAATAATTAGAAAGTAGAACACAGGTCAATACAGAGCAGTTTAGCCTATTTGGCTCTCGGTGTTGCGCCGAACTGTGAACTATTCTTAGCTCATCCTCTTACACTATCCCATCATCATCATTGTGCTTATCCAAGGATTGTTTAAATCTCCCTAACGTGGCTAAGTTACCTACATGAGCAGGTAGGGCATTCCATGCCCTTACCCCTCTCTGACTAAAAAACCTGCCTCTCTCATCTGTCTAAAAACTATCACCCCTCAATTTTTAGTTATGTCCCCTAGCACAAGATGACATCATCATCCTCCGAAAAAGACTTTCACTGTCTCCCCGCTTATCATCTTGTATGTCTTTTTCAAATATCCTCTTAGCCTTTTTCTTTCCACTGAGAAGAGAACCAACTCTCTCAGTCTTCCTCATAAGACCGTCCCTCCAGACCAGGCAACGTAGTGGCAAATCACCTCTGCACCTTTTTCAATGCTCCCACATCCTTCCAGTAATGGGGTGACAAGAACTGTATGCAATATTCCAAGTGCGTCCGTTCTAGCATTTTGTATAGTTGCAGCATGATATTGCGGCACTGGAACTCAATCCCTCTACCAAAGTAACCTATGACAACGTTAACCTGCGTGGCAACTTTTAGGGACCTACGATCATGGACTACAAGATCCCTCTGCACTTCCACACTACCAAGGATCTTCCCATTGACCCAGTACTCTGCCTTCTTGATATTCTTTCCAAAGTGAATCACCTTACATTTAGATGCATTGAACGCCATTTGCCACCTCTTAGCCCAATTCGACAGTTTATCCAAGTCCCCCTACAACCTGCTACATTCTTCCACACTGTGCACCTCTCAACCGACTTTAGTGTCATCAACCCATTCACCTATGCCATTTATAAATATGACAGCCATCAGTGGTCCCAAAACAGATCGTTGTGACATATCACTAGTAACCGGACTCTATACTGAACATTTTCCATCAACCATCATGAGCCGGCTTCTTTCAGAAAGCATGTTCCTAATCCACACTGTTAAATCACCCTCAATCCCATGCCTCTGCATTTTCTCGAACATCCTACCATGTGGAACCTTATCAAAGGCTTTGCTGAAGTCCATGTAAACCATGTTAACTACCCCAGGCTCATCCACATGCTTGGTCACGTTCTCAAAAAAACTCAGTGAGGTTTGTAGAGACACGATCTGCTCTTGAGGAAACCGTGTCGACTCGTCGAAATCAAATTGTTGCTTGCTAGATGATTATAAATCCCTTCTTTTATAATTCTTTCCAGAACCTTGCCTACAACAGAAATAAGGCTCACTGGTCTATAATTACCTGGGTCATCTGTCCTGCCCTTCTTGAACGAGGAACACAAATTTGCAATGTCCAGTCCTCTGGTCCTAAACATGTAAGCAATGATGACACAAATAGCGAAACCAAAGACTTCAATATCTCCTCCCTTGCTTTCCAGGGAATCCTCAGAGAATCCGACTCAGGGGACGTGTCTACTTTCAATCCTTCTAGAATTGTTTACACATCTTCGTAACTAATCTCGATCCTTTCTCGTCTAATATCTCGTATATTATCCTTGTCCTCTCCAATGTTCTCTTTTTCCTTAGTGAAAATCGATGAAAAATGTTCATTTAGCACCTCTCCGATCACCACCGGGCCCATAACCAATTTCCCACCTCTGTCTTTCACTGGCTAGATTCCTACCCAAGTCATTACTTTTTCGTTGAAGGAGAAAGTTAGATCTGCAGACGCTGGAGCTCAGAGCTAAAAATGTGTTGCTGGAAAAGCGCAGCAGGTCAGGCTGCATCCAAGAACAGGAGATTCGACGTTTCGGGCATAAGCCCTTCTGAAGAAGGGCTTATGCCCGAAACGTTGAATGCATTATTTTTTCTTGCTATCTATATAAAGCTTTAGGGTGCTCCTTTATTCTAAATGCTAAAGACAGCTCATACCCTCTGTTTGGTTTCTTAACTCCCTTTTTAAATCTTTCTGAGCTGATTTCTAACTCTCCATTGCCTCCTCTGAACCATCTTGTCTCATCAACATATAAGTATCCTTCTTCTGCTTAACAAGAGATGCAATTTCTATCGTAAATCGTGGCTCCCTTACCTGATCACTTCACCCTGCCTGAGACGAACATACCTACCAAGGACACACAATATGTGTTCTTTAAATCAGCTCCACGTTTCCATTGTCGCATCCCCTGCACTTTGACACCAAATTCATTGCATCTTAATTTTTGCCTAATCGCATTCTAACCACCCATGCTCGATGGATAACTTTTGAACTGTCGATTGTACCTATCCCTTTCCAAATATAAACCAAATGTCACTGAATTACAGTCACTCTCTCCAAAGTGCTCACCTGCAAATAAATCAAACACCTGACTTGGTTCATTGCCAAGCCCTGAGTCCAGTGTGCCCCCTACCCGACCCTTGCCAGCCGATCGACATTCTGTGTCAGGAAACCCTCCTCTACACATTGGGCAAAAAACTCATCTATCCGACGTACTAGAGTTATAACATTTCCAGTCAATATTTGAGAAGTGAATGTTCCCCATACGAACAACTCAGTTCCTTTCACTGCTACCCAGAATCATTGTGCCCCTGCTCTCCTCCATCTATTAGATCTCTGCGGAGGCCTATAAAAAATGGTGCAAGCAGTGTGACCTCTCCTCACCTGTTTCTAACCTCAGCCCATACTACATCAGGAGACAAGTTCTCGTCAAAAGTTCTTTCAGCAAGGCCACACCTCCCCCTCTTTTACCGCCTTGCCTATTCGTAATAAACTTACTGAACCGTGGAATCTGCAAAATCCATTTCTCAACGTGCTCTATCCATGTCTCCGAAATGACCACAACGTCGAAGTCCTAGGTACCTATCCATGCGACAAGCTCACCTACTTTTTTTCGGATACTTCTGGCGTTGAAGAACACACACTTAAAACCAGCTTGCTGTCTGCCAGCACTTTCCTGAAACCCTGAAATCCTGTCCCTGTCCTTCCCACTCTCAGCCTCCTGTGAACTGCAACCATACCTTAGGTTCCAAACCCCTGGTGATCTCGTTTAAACCCACCCGAATTGCACCACAAGATTTCCCACCCAGGATATTAGAACTCCTCTGGTTCAAGTGAAGACTGTCGTCTGTGTACACGTCCAGTCTTCCCCGGAATGAGCTCCAATTACCCAACTAACAGACACTGTCCCTCCTGCACCATCTCTGCAACCACTTGTTCAAATGATATGTCTGACTATTACTTGTCTCACTATCATGTGGCTCGGGTAACAAATTAGAGATAACAATTCTGTTTTTTTCTAACTCGGGGCTTCTACCCTAGTTCCATGCAATCCTGTCTTACATCCCTCTTTCTACCTATGTCGTTGGCACGAAAGTGGACCACGAGTTGGGGCTGGTCATCCTCTCCCTTCAGGACTCCAAAGATATGATAAGAGGCATCATGGACCCTGGCACGTGGGAGAAAACACACCAATCGTGAGTCTCACTCATTCTCAACAAACTTCCAACGGACTCTTCTAGCTATTGTGTCCCGATTGCCGAACACTCTCATCCTTTCCTGCCTTCCCTCTTATGAAATAGGGACAGGCTCTGTGACAGAGAACCGGAATTCACTGCATGCCCTAGGATGTTGTGCCCCCCTCCCACTCCCCACCCACAACAGCATCCAAAATGGTACACAATTTTCTCAGGGGAACGACCACAGTGGATCCCTCCACTGACTGCTTTCCCCTTCTAATAGTTACCCAGCCTCTGCCATCCAAATGATCCGAAGGTCGTACAGCTCCATTGAACAATAGATTCTTAGAATTTGCCTTAAGTTCCAACAGTTCTTTCATTACATCTTATTCACTAGTGCATAAGGCATACACGCCTTTCCAAATTCTGTTAAATGGGCAACATTTTGGGAAAAAATCTGCACTGACTTCAGTGTTAGAACCATGTGTGCCTGATTGGGCACATTATAGGCCTGTGCACATTTTTCTGGTGATCCCAAATTATCATCTCTGTGGCCAAAATGTGTTCCTCTTGTCGATGCAGAAAAAGGTTGAGTGCCTATGGAATTTCCCAACTTACGTGATGTTTGAGGGGTTGAATGGTATCATCATATTCCTCCATAACAGGGTCGAGATGCTGAACAGCGTCCTCATGCAGCCCTGAAATGGAATCGAGGGAGTGTTTGTTCTCCTCTTGTTCTCATACAAAAAAACACGCGAACGTTCTCGTTTCTCAGAAGAAGTTTCAGACAGATTGCATTATTCTCCAATTATTGTGAGACTGACTCGATGTGCCAAATGGCTTCCTTTCATACCAGTGCACCTTTCCCGAGGTACTCTGTGACCACCTCTATTTCCTGTGATACGGATGTGAGGAAGCTGAATGGAAGGATCCTGTTGCTGTGTAATCAGTGCTCTCTGGTCCACTCTGAGTATATGTAGAATAGATTTGAGGAGCTTATTGGTCGTTTCCTGTTAAGCGTATAACCGTTTTCAGGGAATGACTAGCTTCGTCCTTTTCTGATGTAACATTGTCGAAGATCAGAATATACTTCTGCTGTTCCTGTGTAACAGGCTGGAGATGCAGAATGGAATCTTCCAATTGCTGTGTAATTGGCTTGCATTACTAACTCGTGTGGTCTTCTATGTTAAAATACAATTATCTTTTATTCTTGCTTACTCCAAAGGGTATTGCATCAACTTAATGTTCCTTTCCTTATAAGTTAATACTTTCATTGCATGAATCAGTGAAGGGAATCATCCGTGAGCTGCTTGCAATGCAACAATATAATTTCTTCGGCATTTAACATCAGTACACGTAACTCCAGGTAAGATCTAAATAAGATCGTATTGGGCAGCAACAATAATTTGCGAGCCAGCTATAAGGTCCACCCAGTTCAGAGCAACCTCAGCTGCCTCGGACAATGTACAGCACTCTTGAAACGTATTGTCCTCTTTTCTCCATCTGCATAACAATACGTCTGATGAAAATGTCATAATGATGCTTGAGAAGAAGATAAAGAAGAGGCGAGATTACCTCAAAGTTCAGATCGACCTCGCCAAATGTCTTGCCTGAATGTACTAACAATATCACCAGAAACCACATCGATTCGATTCCACTCAATCTGGTACGGTGGCGCTGACAAACAGCAAGGAGAAGCAAACAATGATGGGTGTTATATATTAAGGTCAATTCTGCAATGCAAATATCAGCAATTTATGAAACATGAAAATACATATATCGGTTTATGGGTAGTGCAGTCATAATTTAAAAATTAAAGCTGCATCATAACTGTGTTAACCCAATTGGATGCTTATACTGGGAGAATGGATTTCATGAACATTTATGTGATGGCTTACGTCTACATTATTTTGAGCACCAAGGAAAGATTAGAAAATGTTGGACTTGGTGTTGTGTGATCAGAAAAACTAATAGAAAAACCTTGTTGTAAACTAACTTTTAGGAAAATCAATAACGATATTATGATTCTTGTTTTTTGGCGATTATGTATTTGACGGATTTTATTTTTTGTTTGAAATTGCGGTCATGAATCAGAATCGTGCAAGCCATGATGTGAGGACAAGTTGCTTTGCTGAATTTCAAAAGTACATGATAAAGACTTAATGGAAGACCGGCAATGTCTGTCATTGATAGGTGTACTGTCATTGATAGGTGTCCAACATATATGTATCCATACAATATTCAAAAGCAAATGTTGTCTAAGGAAGGTTGACAAAAGTTCCATATTGATTCATCAAACCAAGCCGTTCAGAAATATGAATATATTGTGGTAAGCCACAGATCGAAAGGAATTCAGGCTGCAGCAGAGGAAGACCAATAAACTGATAAGAAAACCAAAAAGAGATCAAGCATGCAAAGCGACGAGAAACATGCTGACTGCCGAAAAGCTCATAACGATTTCTGAAAGGAAAATAAAAGTAATGTTCATTGTGGAACACTGAATGAAAATCTTATAATAGACAACAGAGAAATTACAGCCAAACAAACAATTACTTTGTTTCTATATTCATAGAATGAGCACTGAGAAGTCTGACGGACGAGATGGACTTCATATCAGAATTTCAGAGGAAACAGCAAAAGACGTTTTGATTTGCATTGGTGATTCCTGCATAATGCTCCAACACATTCTGCAAAGGTAAGATGTCGTTCTGAATAACTGAAAGATTATGAACAAAATCCAACCATCAAAGAGAAGATGAAGGAGAGAAGTTCAATCCTCTTTTTCAGTACAAAATCTGTTGGAACCGATGGAAAAAATGTAATATCAAATGTTTAGAAAGTAACAGCAAATTTTGCGAGAATAATTACGCTCTTATGAAAGAAAAATCATTATTCACAAACATTTTTTGAATTTGTTTGAAGATGTTTCTTGTTGACAGAAACAATGGAGAATTAATGGATGAGTTACACTTGGATATTCAAATGGACATTTTAAAGTACTCATGAGGTTACTAAATCGAAATTAAAGCGAATGATATTGAGAAGAATATGTTCAAACGAAAACTTATAAGTTGAGCTGACCTTCATTTAAGGCAATTGGAATGCAGAAACAAAGACATCCTGGACCAGTTGCGTAGTGTCAGTGGGTCTATATCTGGAGTATTGTGTGCACTTTTGGTGTCTCCGTCAAGAAATATAACATACTAACAACAGAGGTAGGGTCAACGGATATCCTCAAAATGAGTCTTATGATGGCACGATTGTCTGGTGAACAAACCCTGCCTGTGTTCTCGAGAGTTGCAAAGAATAAGAGGTGATTGGAGTGAAATTCAGAAAAGTCACATCGAGGGGATTGACTAATACGGGCATGGAGAAATGCTTGTAGGTTAGATTAGGGAGAATCCCAAAATTTTCTGCAAGTACGTCAAGAAGAACGGAATAACCAGAGCACAATTAGCACCCATTCGAAAGCAAGGGGCAATCTGTGTGTGAAGGTGGAGAACGTTGCTCCATTATGATATGTTTCACTTAGGAAACGGAAGAGAAATTAATCTGTGAGGCTCTTGAGCATTTTAAGATGCGAGAAGAGAACGATGGTTGTGGCTGGGATAAAATTTTACAAATTCCATGGACTGGAAAACGAATATGTCAATCGGCTGTTGGAGACAAGCAAGGAAATACACAACCGAATTTAAAAAGTAAGATCTGGGCACAGTGCAGTTCCAGAGGACTGGCGACAGCCAATGTGGTTTCTCCGTAACGAAAGGGTGATTCAGGTAGGCAAGGGAACTATAGATGCGTGCATATCATTTCAGTGTTACAGAAACTTTTGGAGGTAATAGGGAAGGAAGAGAGAAGCATGTCGAGGCAATTTTTGGTCAGGAAGAATCGGCATGACCACCAGAAGGAAATTATGCTGGACGAGTTTCATTGACTTTTTTCGGGGGCGGGGTGGGGGTGGGGTCAGTTCTATGATCTTTCAACGAGGCCTTTGACAAAACCATGCATGGGAAATTAATACAGAAATTAAAATCTCATGGTATCAAGAGTAACTTGGCAATTTGCATTCAGAGTTATTTTGACAGCAGGAGACAGAGTGCTGGTAGAAGGCTGTTTTTGTGACTGGACACCACAATCCAGTCTGTGTCCCTCATAATTTGTGGTACTCAGCAATATTGCGGATTCAAATGTGGAGAGGTGGGAGAGTTTGTGTTTGACAAAAAGTTTGCCCTCGCGGTTAGCAGCAGTGACGAAGTAATTATGTTGCAGGAAGCTTATAGATGGACAGATCAATAGCAGGGGATAGTTAACACTGGTAAATCTGAGGTCGGTTGACGAAGGAACCACTCAGGGTGTACTCAATGAATGGCAGCTCAGTAGGAATCTCAGAGGATGCTGAACCCCAGATCCCAGAACGTGACTAGATAGAGCAATAGGCTCGTTCAGAAAGCAAAGGGGACCGTACGATTAGATAACCCTTAATTGATTGTGACATATATTATAAGAGCTATGTAGGTGTTTTGTTAGACCAAGATGGAATACCTTGTGCAATTCTGGATGCGACATTACAGGAAGGCTGTGATTGTAAAGAAAGGAATAAAGAGGAGGTACACCAGGATGTTCCCTGGGATGGAGCATATCAGTTATGAAGAGAGGCTGGATGAGCTCGGGCTGCCTGCTCTTGAGTAGAGAAGGCTGTGGCGGATGTGACTCAGAAGCTAGAGATTATGAGGATGGACACACAGCAACCGTTGCTTTTAGTCAAATTGTAAAGAGCAAGAGAACATATTTTTTAAAGTGAATGTATTGAGGTTAAGAGGGGACTTAAAGATTGTATTTTCACCAGAGTGTGTTCGGATCTGTAATAATCTTCGTTAGAGTGGAGTTATTAAAACAACCTCACATTAAAAAGTACTTGAATGAGGGTGTGAAGGATCATAGCATTCACGGCTCAGAGTCTGGTGCAGGAAATTTGGATGAATGTAGATCGTGGTATATTTCTGAAGGCACAGAATACATGCTTCTGTGATTGTATGGTTGGGGCAGGTCAAACATGAGCATCTTGCGACAGGAATTGAAAGGTTTTTCAAGGATATATTAACAAGTGTTGTCAGAGTCAACTGTGATAGCTTCGTAAAACTATGTCAATGAGCAAGTTATTTGGACACGAGTGCAGTTACGTACCAGTCTGAAAACAGAGAACAGTGATGTTGCACAACGATGAAGCAACTGTTTCAGCACAGTTGTCACAGAAAACAACAAAACCGAAAATAATAAATCTTCCCAAAAATGCGACGAAGTCTAAGTCTGTTAAGTGAAAATGTAATGTTATGAAACTAACAAATAACGATATTGGAGAAATTACTGGGATTGAAAGTAATGGGAGCAGTAAAAGAAAACTCAACAGAGATTGTGAAATGTGGGAATCATATCTGAGAAACCGACTTGAGTCGATAAATTATGGAGTTTCAATGGATGCACTTCATTTGGATTTTCAGAAAGTTCCAAGCTCAGGAGAAGTAATTTCAAAAACAAACAGAAGGGTGGAGAAAACACCGAAATGGCGTTGGAGCCTCATTTCGCTATAAGACTGGACCAGAAGCACCGAAATAAATGGTATTGTAGTGGAGAGGAATGCTCGTGGGGTGCTGCACAGCTCCTAGCTTGGGCACCAGCTATTCACAATATGTATCAAACATTTGGTACATGAAATCAAATGCAGTTTTTTAAAGTCTGCTGACGGTGCCAAATGCTATTTGATTGTGACTCGTGAGGAGGATATAAAAAAAAATTGCAAGGTGATCAAGAGAAGTGGAGTGATTGGGCAAACACGCAGCAGTTGAGGAAAATGCACACAAATGTGACGCTGTGCAGGATTTTCGGAAAAATACAACGGCAGCCTCACATTTGAAAAGAGAATAATTCAAATATTTATTAACTATTAAGGGAATTATGCAGTTTTCTTTTGTTTTCTTCTGCTCTGATCTCCCAGATTCACGCAGGCCCGCGAGTTCTTAAGCCCGAAGTCAATACTTGAATAGCATTGGCACGATGACCCGTGTACATTGACCCACCAAGTGGACAGTTAGAATGTTGAAAAGGATCGTATCTCCTTGTACACCAGTCACTGAAGGCGATGTTGCAGGAGCAGAAAGCAGTGAGGAAGATAACTGATATGTTGACCTTCATTTATTGTGGATTTGAGTACAGTATTAAGGGTATCTTACTGCAACTGTAGAGGGCCTTTCTTAGACTTCATGGAGTCATAGAGATGTACAGCATGGAAACAGACCCTTCGGTACAACCTGTCCATGCCGACTAGATATCCCAACCCACCTGCGAGCACCCGGCCTATATCCCTCCAAACACTTCCTATTCATATACCCGTGCAAATGCCTGTTTAATATTGCAATTGTACCAGTTTCAACCACATCCTCTTGCAGCTCATTCCATACACGTACCACCCTCTGCGTGCAAAAATTGCCCCTTAGGTCTCTTTTATATCTTTCCCCTTTCACCCTAAACATCTGCTCTCTCGTTCTGGACTCCCCTACCCCAGGGAAAAGACTTTGCCTATTTATTCCATCAATGCCCTTCATAAATATTGTAAACCTCTGTAAGATCGCGCCTCAGCCTCCGACGCTCCACGGAAAACAGCCCAAGCCTGTTCAGCCTCTCCCTCAAGCTCAAATGCTCCAACCCTGGAAACATCCTTGGGAATCTTTTCTGAACCCTTCCAAATTTAACAGTATATTTCTGATAGGAAGGAGACTAGAATTGAACGCAATATCCCAAGAGTTGCCTGACCAATGTCCTGTACAGCCGCAACATGACCTCCCAACTCCTGTACTCAGTACTCCGACCAATACAGGAAAGCATACAAAACTATCCTGTCTACCTGCGACTCCACATTCAAGGAGCTATGAACCTGCAACTTCAAGATCGCTTTGATCCACAAAACCCCCTTGACTTTACCATTAAGTGTATAACTCCTGCTAAGATTTGCTTTCCCGAAACGCAAAAATTTCGCATCTGTCTGAATTACGCTCCATCTGCCACTTCTCAGCCCATTGGCCCATCTGGTCCAGATCTTGGTGTAATCTGAGGTTACCTTCTTCGTTGTCCACTACACCTCCAATTTTGTTGTCATCCGCAAACTTACTAACTGTACCTGGTATGTTCACATCCAAATCATTGATGTAAATGACAAAAAGTAGAGAACCCAACACCGATCCTTGTGGTACTCCACGGGTCACAGGCCTCAAGTCTGAAAAACAACCCTCCAACACTACCCTGTGTCTTCTACCTTTGAGCCAGTTCTGTATCCAAATGGCTAATTCTTCCTGTATTCCATGACATCTAAACTTGCTAATCAGTCTCCCATAGGGAACCTTGTCGAACGCCTTACTGAAGTCCATATAGATCACATCTACTGTTCTGCCCTCATCAATCTTCTTTGTTACTTCCTCAAAAATCTCAATCAAGTTTATGAGAGATGATTTCCCATGCACAAAGCGCATGTTGACTTTCCGTAATCCGTCCTTGCCTTTCCAAATACATGTACATCCTGTCCCTCAGGATTCCCTCCAACAACTTGCCTACCACTGAGTTAAAGCTCACCGGTCTTGAGTTCCATGGCTTGTCTTTATCACCTTTCTTAAACAATGGCACCACGTTTGCCATCCTCCCGTCTTCTGGCACCTCACCTGTGACTATCGATGATAGAAAATTCTCAGTAAGAGGCCCAGCAATCACTTCTCTAGCTTCCCAACGATTTCTCGGGTACACCTGATCAGCTCCTGGGTACTAATTCACCTTTAACCATTTCAGGACATCCAGCACTTTGTCCTCTGTAATATGGATATTTTGAAGATGTCACCATCTATTTCCCGACAGTCTATATCTTCCATATCCTTTTCTACTGTAAATGCTGATGCAAAATATTCATTTAGTATCTAGTCCACTTTCTGTGGCTCCACACAAAGGCCGCCTTGCCGATCATTGAAGAGCCGTATTCTCTCCTAAGTTATCCTTTTGTTCTTAATATATTTGTACAAACCCTTTCGATTCTCTCTAATTCTATTTGCCAAAGCTATCACATGTGCACTTTTTGCCCTCCTGATTTTCTCTTACACCTACTTCCTTTATACTCTTCTGAGGATTCACTAGATCTATCCTTTCTATACCTGACCTATGCTGCCTTCGTTTTCTGAACCACACCCACACTTTCTTTCGTCATCCAGCATTCCCCATATCTACCAGCCTTTCCTTTCTCCCTAACAGAAATATATTGCCTTTGGACTCTCGTTACCTAATTTCTGAACGCTTCCCACTTTACAGCTGTCCTTTTGTCTGCGAACATCTGCCCCAGTCAGCTTTTGAAAGTTCTTGCCTAATATAATCAAAATTGGCCTTTCTCTAATTTAGATCGTCAAATTTTAGATCTGGTCTATCCTTTTCCATCACTATTTTAAAAGTAATAAAATTTATGACAAATAGCTGAAGCTCGAACATTTCAGTGAGAAATTAAATCAATTGATTATATTTAAATGTATCAGAATGGCAATTGTATTTGATTGTTCAATGTTTGCTCACTCTGACTATTCAATCAGTCCGAAGTCAGCTACTTTGCAAATGATAGAGCGACAATGTATGCATTTCAATACTGACCTTCAATGTGGAATCACCAGAATATTCAGACAACATGTTCGTTTTCAGGGCAAAGCAATACGTGCATTCTTAACTGTTGTATCATACAATATTGTTAAGCGTTTATATTTTTGTTCCATCAATATAGAATCAACATACATGTTTTCAGAGGTGATGCAGTTATTGTTCAGTTGAACAATTGTAGCTCATACCTTATTATTGCCCAATTTACAAACATAGCAAACACCTGAATATTGTTCAGGTCAGTAAACCCACCCCGTTGCAATCATGACAGACATTCAAAATGGATTCCAAAAGGCCTGAATTCAGGCACCATGTTACTGGACCTCACAGCTGCCTGTGACACTGAGTGAGACGCGGGTCTGCTCCTTGACTCCTGTCAAGAGAGTTTCCAACCTCGGTCAGGGCAGTCATTCATACGTTACCTCACAGAGAATCATGTGGAATCCACCTTGGGCAGGAGGAAAAGAGCCAACAGACTTTTACTACCTTCCGTGTAGGTATAATTGATGTCTAAATTAGATACCAATGATTGAACAGGAGCCAGTTCTTACAAATTCATCTTCAGTCATTGTCTGACCGAGAGAGCAGTTGTCTCGACATGGAATGTCAGAATCTCATCGTGTTGCTTCTGGTGCCGACAACTGGCAGGTCTCCCAACACCATACGTCTGTTCCTTGGTCAGACACTGGATGAAAACGTTCACAACTGACAGTCTTCTACAGCATCTTGTGTGTCACAGTGAATCCTCTGAAATTATATCCAATAGATGTACCTTCACTTTCGCCAATATCAAAATATAGGTACATGTCTGTGGATGCTCAGATATTCATAGATGGGTCACCGAACAGAACGTATCTGAAGAAACCAGGAGCTAACGATAAGCCAAGAATCATGTTAATAACTGAACTTGGTGGATGTTGTCTTGTCGAGGTAACCACACATATTGTGCTGGCCCTCAGGTGACTGTAACCATGCACGCCATTACTGGAAGTCTTGGCCTAACGCCCCTCCCCAGCATCCTGACCTCACACGCCTCACTCCCTCACACACCTCACTCCCTCACACACCTCACTTACATCACTCCCTCACACACCTTGCTCAACTTACTCCCTCACACAACTCACTCCCTCACGCAATTCACTCCCTCACACATTCAACCACTGATGAGAATCCACAAGCTGAGTGCAACTTCGAACATAGAACAGTAAAGCATACTAAGAGCCCTTCAACCCTCCATGTTTTTCCGGCCTTTTATCCTACTCTAAGATCCGACTAACCTACATAACCTTCAAGGAACGAACTTCCATGTGCCAATCCAAGAGTCTTCTTAATTATCCCTAATGTATCTGACTCTACCACCACCGCTGGCAGTGCCTTCCACCCCTACCACACTCTGTGGAAAGAACCTACCACTGACATCTCCCTTGAACCCTTCCTCCAATTACCTTAAAGCCATGTCTCTTGTTGAAAAGACTGGCTATCCAATCTTTGTCTCTCAACATCTTGTATACTTCTCTCAAGTCAACTGTCATTCTTCTTTGCTCCAGCGAGAAACGCCCTTGCTCCCTCAAACATTCTTCCCAAGGCATGTCCTCCAGGCCTGGCAGCTTCTAATAAGGAAGCAACCAGAACTGAACACAATATTCCAAGTGTGGTTGAACCACAGCTTTATGGATCTAAGCATTAACCTCACTGCTCCTAAACTCAATCACCCAGATAATGAAAGCCAACACATCATAAGCCTTCTTAGCAACCTTACCTGCTTGGATGGCAACTTTGAGGTATCTATGGACACGGGTCCCAAGATCCCTAAGTCCCACCAAATTGTCAAGAGTTCTGCCTTCAACCTTGTATTCTGAATGCAAATGCGACCTTCCAAAATAAATCACTTCTCACGTTTTAAGTTTGATCTGTCTTTACTACTTCTCAGACTAGTTCTGCATCCTGACAATGTCCCAATGCAACCTACAATAACCCTCCACACAATACACATTCCACCAAACTTCGTGTGATTGGCAAACTTACTCGCCCACTCCATTCCATCTCCTCATCAAAGTCATGTATAAAATCATAAAAAAGCACAGGTCCAAGAGCCAATGCCTGTGGAACACCAATGTTCACTGAGCTCCAGGCTGAATATTTTTCACGTGATACCATGCTCTGTCTTCAATGGGCCAGCCAAGGCCCTATCCAGACAGCCAATTTTCCCTGCGTCCCATGCCTTCTTAGCTTCTGAATGAGCCTACAATGAGGAACCTTATCAAACGCCATGCTAAAATTCTTGTTCACTACCTCTACGGGGATATCTTCATCAATGTGTTGTTTTTCACATTCAAAGTTTATGAGAAGGTTTGTAGCTCGGGTGCTCGTTGTTGTGGTTCTGTTCGCCGAGCTGGGAATTTGTGTTGCAGACATCTTCAGTGCTTGAGAGCCTCCTGTGAAGCACTTCTTTGATATTTTTCTACGGCATTTGTAGTGATTTATCTCTGCAGGTTCCGGTTGTCAGTTCCAGCTGTCCGTTGCAGTGGTCGGTATATTGGGTACAGGTTGATGTGCTTATTGATTGAATCTGTGGATGCGTGCCATGCTTCTACGAATTCCCTGTTTGTTCTCTGTTTGTCTTGCCCTATAATAGTAGCGTTGTGCCAGCCGAACCCATGTTGCTTGTCATCTGTGTGTGTGGCTACTAAGGATAGCTGGTCGTGTAGTTTCGTGGATAGTTGGTGTTCATGGATGCGGATCGTTAGCTGTCTTCCTGTTTGCCCTAAGCAGTGTTTGCATGGCATTTTGTACACTACATTGATTTTGCTCATGCTGGGTATCGGGTCCTTCGTCCTGGTGAGTTGTTGTCTGAGAGTGGCTGATGGTTTGTGAGCTGTTATGAGTCCTAGTGGTGGCAGCAGTCTGGTTGTCAGTTCGGAAATGCTCTTGATGTATAATAGTGTGGCTAGTCTTTGGGTTGCGGCATGTTCTCGTTCTGTTGTATTTCTCTTCGGCATCTGTTGATGAAAATGGGCGGAGATCTGTTTTCGGCGAATACAATGTATAGGTGTTCTTCTTCCTCTTTTTGCAGTTCTGGTGTACTGCAGTGCGTTGTGGCCCTTTTGAACACTGTCTTGATGCAACTTCTTTTGTGTGTGTTGGGTTAGTTGCTTTCGTAGTTCAGGACTTGGTCTGTGTGTATGGCTTTCCTGTATACTTTGTGGTGAATTCTATGTTCGGTGTTCTCTGGACCATCACGTCTCGGAATGGGAGTTGGTTGTCGTTTTCTTCCTCTCTAGTGAATCGGATTCCTGTAAGTGTGGAGTTGATGATCTGGTGTTTGTTCTGTATTTCTGTGTTTTTAATGATTACAAAGGTTTCGTCCACATATCAGACACAGAGTTTGGGTTTAATTTGCGTTAAGACTGTTTGTCCTAACCTTTGCTTTACCGCTTCTGCTATGAGTCCAGAAATGGGTGAGCCCATGGGTGTGCCGTCAATTTGTTCATATATTTAGTTGTTGAATGTGAAGTATGTTGTGAGGCACAGGTCCATTAGTTTGAGTATGCCGTCTTTGTTGATAGGTTCACCGTCCTGTTGTCTATTCTGTATGTCCTGCAGGTTGGCTATTGTTTCTCTGGCTATGGTTTTGTTGATAGACGTGAACAGTGCAGTTGCATCGAATGACACCATAATTTCTTCCTTGTATATGCGCATATTTCTGATGATGTCCAAGAATTCCTGTGTTGACTGCACAGAGTGTCTGGATTCGCTGATCAGGTGTTTCAGTTTCTGCTGCAGTCCTTCAGGCACTTTGTGTGACGGTGTCCCTGGGAGTGATACTATTGGTCTGAGTGGAGTGTCTGGTTTGTGCACTTCAGGTAGTCCATAGAATCTGCGGATATTGTTGCTTTCAGGTTTCATTCTTTGAATGTCAAACCTGGTTATCTGTCCATTTTTTGTAAGTCCCTCACTGTGTTGTTTATCCTATTGCTGAGCTGTGGGGTGGGGTCACAACCCCTACCAGAAGAGGTTCCTCAGTGTGCTGTTTATCCTATTGGTCTGCTGTGGGGCGGGGTCAAACTCCCTACCAAACGAGATTCTCAGTGTGTTGTGGGGTGTGGTCAAACTCACTACCAAAGAAGGGACTCCACCCCACAGCTCACCAATGGGATAAGCAACACACTGAGGAACATACAAATAAAAGGACAGATAAACAGGTAAGACACACAAAGAATGAAACTTGAAAGCAACAACACCTCCAGATTCTATGGACTACCTAAAGTTCACAAACCAGGCATCTCACTCAGACCAGTAGTATCACTACCACGGACACCATCACACAAACTCCTGAAGAAATCCAGCAGAAACTGAAACACCTGAACAACGGATCCAGACACTACACAATCAACCCAGGAATTCTTGGCCTTCATCAGAATAAAAACACAGAAATAGAGAACACACACCGGATCATCAACGCCACACTCACAGGAATCCGATTCACTAGAGAGGAAGAAAAAGACAACCAACTCCCATTCCTATGCGTGATGGTACAGAGAACAGCGAACGGAGATTTCACCAAAAAGTATACAGGAAAGCCACACACACAGACCAAGTCCTGAACTACGAAAGCAACCACCCCAACACACACAAAAGAAGTTGCATCAAGACACTGTTCAAAAGGGCCACAACACCTTGCAGTAAACCAGAACTGCAAGAAGAGGAAGAACACCTATACAATTTATTCGCCAAAAACAGATCCCCGCACATTTTCATCAACAGGTGGCTAAGGGAAAGACAACAGACCGAAGACAAGCTGCAACCAAAAGGACTAGCCACACTACCATACATCAAGAACACTTTTTGCAAATCTTCAAAGAATTCAATAATATTTGTTACGCATGACCTGCTACTCACAAAGCCATGCTGCCTATCACTAATCAATCCAGGTTTTTCTAAGTAATTGCAAATCCTGTCTCTCAGAATCATCTCCAATACTTTGCCCACCACTGATTTAAGATAATTTGCTCTGTTATTCCCAGGGTTATCCCTATTCCCTTTACCAAACAAGGCAATAACATTTGCCAGTCTCCATCTTGCACTACCTCAGTGGACCGTGAGAAGACAAAGATTATCACCAAAGGTACACTGATCTTTTCCGTCACTTGCTGGAGTAACCGAGGGTACCCCATATGACCCAGGGGATTTATCTATCCTTATGCTTGTACTTCAATCAGTCTGTACATCCCTTTAACTTATCCACACGCTGTCGAATGAACTGAGTGATTGCTTTACATTTAAGTGTAACATACAATGCTGACTTCCTGAGGAAGTAAATTCCCAACATTCGGCAAATTACAGAATGAAAATAAAAGAATGCACCAGTGCTTTCCTGATGAAGGGTCTATGCCTGAAACATCGACTCTCTACTCCTTGAATACTGCCTGACCAGCTGTGCTTTTCCAGCACCAAACTTTTCGATTCTGATCTCCATCAACTGCAGTTCCCACTTTCTCCATTACTGAGGGCTGTGCCCTCTGCACATTGAGTGTGAAATTAACCATCAGAAACTCACTCATTGTATGTGGAGCTAACTGCTCAGGTCCGGAAAGTTGCATTTGATGAATGCATTTTTAATAAAATAAATTTCAATTCAACAAATATGCATTCAGTCTGAGTGTTACAATTTTGGTTCATGGTTCAGGCAGCCTGTTAAGATATAGTGAATCACTGAAGCACTCCGAAGTACAGAGTATTCCACGTGTTATATTCCAGCTTGCGTTAATGCTGGGAGTATTATCAGACAGACTGATGTGATAAGGGAGTGAGTTGACATGTGGAGGTGCTACATTTTTACCATCGCAAAGAAGTGTTTGAGAGAAGTCAGGGCTAACAATTCGACATTATTTTGCACTGGAACTTTAGTCAGGACAGAGCAGGGTGTAAAAGATGACGTGGTGTTGCATTATTAATTTAGGAGTCAGTTACTGCTGAAAGGATGGAGGATACTTTGGACGTGTCTTCAAATGAGGCTTTGTGACTCGAAGTTTGGATCAAATTGATGACAGTCACACTGCTGTGAATATTTTATGGACCCACGGAAAGATGAAAATTCAAGAACAGATATATAACCAATTAAATGAGGAGTGTAGGAAACCAAAGCTTGAGATTTTACAGAGATAGGAAAGCAAGGCTGGAGATGGTGCAACGATAGTAAAGCAAGGCTGGAAATGTTACAGAGAGAGGAAAGCAAAGCTGGAGATGGCCGAGAGATAGCATGGCCTGTGCATGCAATAATAGGTTAGAGATATTTTAAAAATTCATTCACAGGATATAGGGAGAGGAGTAGCAGTTGAGATTAGGGGAGATAGTGAGGGATGCCGGGGTTGGAGGAGATGACAGGGAAAAATACAGAGATACATGTGGATAGTTTAAAAAAACTGAATTTGCAATGTGTATATAGAGAAAATAATAGAGAAATCTGTGGACAAGTCAAGGCACTGGGAAGAACTGAAGGAGTGAGATCTTGGACTGTCCAATCACAAGAGAAATACAGTCAGTCTCATACAGCACAGGCGAGGCCCTTCGGTTGATAGTAACAAAAATATAAAGCCCTGCAGAAATTGGAAACCGTTCCTTCCCAACGTCTGGCGACTCGGGCTACACTTGGGAGAGGCGTCATACAGACTGCTTAAGCAACAATATGACATAAAAAAGCTCACTGTGTCAGATTAAATACTGACACGTAAACCTCCTGCTGACTCCCATCCGTCAGCCTCACGATGCCAGATCAAACACTGACACGGACACCTCAATGCTGACTCCCCTCCTTCAGCCTCACGGTGTTCAGACTAAACACTGACACGAAAACCTCCTGCTGACTCCCTTCCCTTAGCCTCATGGATCAGTGTTCTTCGACATCGAACAACACTTGGAGGAAGCACTGACGGCCTGATAAAGCTGGAACAAATGAACTGGGTGGGACATTTCTAAAACCTAAAAATGGCATAGCTGTGAGACTGTGCCTGCACCGGGTGGGGAGAAACATCTTTGATCTCGTCCTCACCAATCTACGGACTGCATACACATTGATCGATGACCGTACTAGGAACAGTAAATACCACACACTTATTTTTGGAGACAAAATCCCACTTTTACATTGTGATTATCCTCTGTATCAGCATCATAAACGGGAAGAATTAATAACACTGCTTTGGGCTATGGGAGGTGAATCATAAAACTCATGAAGTCCCTACAGTGTGGAAACATGCCCTTTTGCCAAGCAAGTCCGTACCAACTCTATGAAGAGTTTCCCATACAGACACACCCCAGCATTACTAACAGCAGCGAAATTGTACTGCAGCACAATTTTCACAGTCACTGTTGGCATTACAGGACGACTTGCAAAGAGCAGCACTAGGTACAACTCACAATAAGGTGAGCATAGCAATTTGGGCCAGTTAATCACCAGATAGAGTAAGCTTCAAGAGCCAGACAGATCTAACCAACAAATCAGACCTCATCTCTGCAACCTTGTTACATGCAATCAGGATGAATGATGGTGGACCATCAGACAACTCATTGGAGGAGGAGGCTACGCAAAAAAAAAGCCTTCTTCAAAGATGGAAGAGCCCAGCACAACAATAGAAAAGATAAGGCTGAAACATTCACAACAATGTTCAGACAGATGGATTGGTGGGATGATCTATTTTAGTCTTCAGCTAATCCAAAACATGTCATGTGGTACCCACAGGTGGCTGGCGAGATTGGATAGTGCAAAGGCTGTGGCCGTGATAACATTCCGTACAAGCTGTTCCTGCGAGGATACAGCACTGGCATCGATCTGATAATGTGGGAAACTGTCCAGGTATATCCAGTACATACATAGACGAAACATCAGACAATCAATGAGTATCCAATTGTTCTAATCCCTATCATTGATAAAGTGATGGAAGGTGTCATCTACAGTGGTATCAAAGAGCACTTGCACAGCACCAACCTACTGACGAAAACTCAGTTTGGGCTCTGCCAGGACCACGGATCCCCTGAGCTCAATGAAGCCTTGGTTTAAAGGTGGCCAACAAACAAAACTGGTTGAAATTTGAGTGGAGGCCAGAATGCCTGCACTTCTCAGAATCATAACTGATTTTGACCTCGTGCCATATTCAGGATTCATATCAAAGCTGGATGAAATAGGAAACGTCTGCACTGGTGGAAGTTACATCTGTACAAATGAAGGTGACTGGGTTTTGGGAAGAGCAGCCAACTTAGCTCTGCAGCAGTTCCCCAGGGGAGGGGTTTCTGGGTAAGCCTGTAAATCAGAAATGGAAAGGTAAGGCACCACACACTCCTACGGGATGATAGGTCTGCTCTCTCGTTGGACAGAGGCGACTGGTAGTCGTTTAACTGTACAGTCATCATTTACCAAGTAAGGACAAGGTTGTGTACTAACAGTTCTCTCAGTCAGTGTAGGAATTGAAACCACACTGCTGGCAATAATCTGCACTACAAACTAATCTTCCAAATGATTGAGCTAACTACGTCGCACTCAGCACTTTGTGGTAGATACTGTAATATTATTTCCTTCAGATGTGTTGTTAAACACCCCTGGAGCAGCTGAAACAAGAAGCAAGATTCCTAGCTCAGGGAGAGGGACAACATCAGTGAGTTATAAGAGTGCTCTCCGCTCTCGGCCAATAATTTTCAGTTGCATAATAAATGACCATCCATACACTGCAAAGTCACAAATGGGGATGTTTGCCAATGATTGGACAATGTTCAGCACAATTTACTCAGATAATGAAGCAGTCTTTATGCAAATGCAACAGGACCTGAAAATATGCATGTGTGTGCTTACAAATAACAACTTATCACTTCCATTACACATGTGCTAGCCAACGGTTACCTCTAACAATAGAAAATTGAACCATATCCTCTAACTGTGAATGTCACCACTATCCACTTAACACCCACCGAGCAATATCCCGGCGACTACCGTTAACCAGAATTGGACTGACCGTATAATTTCATTACCCATTCCTGTGAAAGGCTTATGCTGAAACGTCGATTCTCCTGTACCTCAGATGTTGGCTGGCATGTTGTGCTTTTGCAGCATCACACATTGATACATATAAATTCATTTGTCCAAGAATATGTCCATGGCTAGGAATTGTGCAGAAATAACTTATCCTATGGTTTTCGAAAGAAACCAACCATCTATGAGACACACATTGTATGTGCGTGTGATGGAATACCAACCACTTGTCTGGCTGAGTGCAGCTTCACCCCCCACCTCCTGACATTCAGGAGCAGTAATCTACACGCTGCTCTGTAGAAATTTACCAAAGCTCCTTACAACGAAACCCTGAAACGACGATCAAGAAGGATAAGAGAAGCAGATATTTGGGACGATCACCATGTTCACGTTCTGTTCACTCACCATCCTGATTGCGAAGTATCTTGCTGTTCCTTCAGTGTGACTGTTTCAAGGTCCCTCGCGAATGGTGTTGTAAGTTTACCTACAGCACATCCACTGCAGTGGGTGATTGTGACAGCTCACCGCCAACTTCTCAAGGGCAACAAGGAACGGGCAATAAATACTGGCCCAGTCACATTCCATGAATAAATTAAAATGAAAAATACTGTCCAAACATGCCCAGTGCTGGACCCTGTGCTTTGCGTTTTGTGAGCTCAGGCTGGTTGGGTCCAGGCAGTAACCTGCATGCTGTGAACATCTGAAGGAATATACTGTTTGAAGTAATCTGTCAGTTTCTCAGATGCATGGCCTACATACCGAGCATCACACAGACACTGACATTCACATACCACATTACTGAGCTCTGCGATAGACAGAAGCAATTGAAATTGTACTCATACCCGACTGTAACATGTTTTAACATACAGTGATATTGTTGCCACGAAAATGAATATGAATGAATATTAGCAGGGAGGATTGCAGATGCTGGAGATCAGAGTCAGAAAGTGTGGTTCTGAAGAAGCACAGCCCTTCAGGCAGCATCTGAGGAGCAGGAGAGTCGAGTATTAGTTCACAATATTAATTCAAGGGAAAATAATATTTCAAAGTCCTTGCACTTAATAATAATTTGGTCTTGGGTGTAATAATGAGACTCGTCATTTCAATTCTCCTTACTTCTTACTGGCCACTGTTTTCATCATTAAGAAAGGCTATCGAAACTTCAGCAAAGAAACTTTGCTATTAATGGTAATGACAATGCTGCAAACATTCACACAGAAATTTTCAGCTCAAGTCACATACAAGGTCATTGGGCTTGGATTATACTTGCCATCAATGCAGCTATACAATTCGGTTTGGATACTGACATTGTGGAGCTAAACATACGCTGTATATGGTTTATGAGGGATTCAATGTAAGATGCCAAGTGCTGGAGGAGTCCATCACCTTTATAACACCTTCATTCAGGATCGGGTCCAAGGTGAAGAATTACCAAGTTCAGATGGCACACCAGAAGAGATATACTTCAAGACAAATTTGTTGCCAGGTCATTGTTACAAATGTTGAACTGCGTCAGAACAAGTGCTATGTTCTAGTGCATTGACCAATCCGCACCAACACACGTCTCCCCGTTGATCAGCTATGTCTCTAAACAGTCTATTGTGAGTCATTGTTTCAGAAACAGCCCAGGAACAGTTTTGAAGCTCTCTGAACAGATTTTGGAGATGGCGAGTGTCTTGGAGGACATGGTGAGGCCCAGTGACACTGAATAAATTCAAGCTTTTTTTTCTCAATGTCATTTTCAACCGCTTTGCTGACTGCAAGATGATCTGAATATCAATCAGCTGTTTACTAATGTCACTGAATTGTGTAATAGTTGTCTGCGTACTCTGGTAATTTAGTTATTTTTCACTTCAATTGTTTTCAAAGGAAAAACCAAGAATGTTTGGTTTATTTTAAGATATATAAGAAACAAAGTGATATTAAATCGTTAATATACAAAATGTTAAAATTGACCTGTTGTATATTTTCCACAGACTAATCAAGCAGGATTATGTGAACAGGACTATGTCCCAGGCAACATTACCATTCTCTCTGATAGGCTCTGTCCCACTGACAGGACACAGCCAAGCAGAGTGGGCCGCTCTTTCGTACATAGTCAATACAGTGCTCAGCATTGATGCTGGATCCTGTGGCTGCGAGACTACTCTGCGGTAGGTTATGGGGGAATCAATAAAGGGGAAACATATAATTAATCACAACATCATCAATCTGCCTGCTGCAGATACACCTGTCCATTTCTTATACCGGGAAGAATTGTCACTGCACAGTCCTTGTGGGGAGCAGGGGTTATCTTCACATTTTGCATCATGATATGTAACCTCCTGGGCAATGAATGGGATAAACTTCAAACAGATTGAGCAAAATATGATAATGCATCCATGAGATGCAATGGGACATTGGCAGCAACAGTAACATATTCTGTACAAATCATACAGTCGGCAATCTCACAGCCCGACATACCTCCAACTGTACAGTAACTATCACGGCCCCAAATATCTTCCACTGTACAGTAACCATCAGGGCCCGACATACCTCCCACTGTACAGCAACCATCACGGCTCTATATACCTCCCACTGTACAGTAGCAATCACGACTAAACATAATTCCCCCTGTACAGTAACTAACACGGCCCGACATACCTCCCATTGTACAGTAACCATCACGGCCCGACATACCTGCCATTTTACACTAACCATCATGGCCCGGAATACCTCCCACTGTACACTAACCATCACGGCCTGAAATACCTCCCACTGTACGGTAACCATCACAGCCTGACATACATCCCACTGTACAGTAACCGTCACGGCCCGTGGTACCTCCCACTGCACAGTAACCGTAACGTTACTGGGTCTGTGAAGAGTGCAGAAGGACAATCTGAAAGCAGCACCAGCCAGACGTAGATATATGCAGACAACCTGGAGATAATCTTACTTCCTTCAACTTTAAAACCGCACGAGTTGTATTTGAACAACATTCGCAGCAAGTGATGGGCAGAGCTCAGTGATCCTATCATCAATGATTCAGGTCTGCCTCTGCGGTCCTACCACATGAGTTATAAAAGAGAGTGGACAATGAAAGAGACCATTGGAGGAGAGGTCTGCTGCTCTCCAACAATGAGATCCCCAGTTAAGGGAGAGTGCAGCATATCAAGGGGAAAGAAATAGAGCTTCAGCCAGAAGGGCTAAGCAGATGATCTATTTTAGCATCCTTCAATAGGCGTCAGCATCGCAGGCATCAATTTTCAGGCAATTGAATCCACTCCACACAATGTCAAGAAATGGCTGGAGCCACTGCAAATTGTGATTTTACACCAGAGATTGCCACATCACCAGCCTAACTGCTCCATTCCAGCTAGAACACTGACAACTTCCAAGAATGTGATAAACTGCTCAAGTATGTACAGGAAATAAAAAAACACAGGGCCCTTGCATTGCAGTCATTCACTGACCCCGCGGTGTATGATCTACCATGGAAATGTCAACGGAAGTGTCAGCAATAATGGGATCAATCAGCAATAACATGCTCAGTGTTATTCCGTAAGTTTCTGGTCAGGGTCACTCAGCTTCTTACCCCATTGCAACCTCAGTTCAAAAGTGTGGGATTCCAAAGGGGCAGTGAGAGTAATTATTCTTCCCATCAAGGCACCATGTAACAGGGTGTGGCAATACGAATCCGAATAAAAATATAGTTAATTGGAATCTGGGGAAAGTACTCTTCTGCTTGCAATTATTCCCAGTAACAACAATGCCTGTTGTCAGTGCGAGTGATCATTCCCAAACAACAAAAATGCCTGTTGACAGTTTGATTGATTTTCCCCAGTAACATTAATTCCTGTTGTCAGTGTGAATAGTTATCCCCAGCAACAATAATGCCTGTTGTCAGTGTGAGTAATTATCCCCAGTAGCAATAATGCCTGTTGTCAGTGTGAGTAAGTATCCCCAGCAGCAATAATGCCTGTTGTCAATGTGAGTAATTATCCCCAGCAACATTAATGTCTGTTGTTAGTTTGAGTAATTATCCCCAGGAACAATGACGCCTGTTGTCAGTATGTGTAATTATCCTCAGTAGCAATAATGCCGATTTTCTGCTCCCCAGCAGAAATGATGCCTCTTGTCCGTGTGATTAGTTATCGCCAGCAACATTAATGCCTGTTGTCAGTTTGAGTAATTATCCCCAGCAACAATGATGCCTGTTCTTAGTGTATTTATCCCCAACAGCGATAATGCCTGTTGTCAGTTTGAGTAATTACACCCAGCAGAAATAATGCCTGTTGCCAGTGTGAGTAATTACATCCAGCAACATTAATGTATGTTGTCAATGTGTGTAATTATCCCCAGCAAAAATCATGCCTGTTGTCAGTGTGAGAAATTATACCCAGCAATGATAATGCCTGTTGTCAGTGGGAGTAACTGAGTCTCCAGTCTGCAGCCATTCCTCAAGAAAGAGCGTGTCCAAGTCTCAACCATTTCCAGTTCCTACAATGACCCTCTCTCCATCATATGGTCAGACAAGGGAATGGTCACTGATTATACTATTCATGAAACAGGTCTTGCTGAAATGTAACAAGACCTGAAAATACCCAGGTTTAGTCTGACAAACGGCAAGTAATGATCTGGCCACATAAATATAAGACAAATATGACAATAAAGGATCAAACCATCCTGCTTTGTTTTTCAATTGCATTATCATCACTGAGTCGCCTGCACGGTGTAAATCAGCATCCTGGGTGCTATCTCATTGACCAGTAATTGCCCTGGACTAGCCACATTAATAACACAGTCTTTGATGGCAGGTCAGAGGCTCGGAATGTTGCAGTGAGTAATTCGCCTGCTGACTCCCCAAAGCCTGTGATGGATTACATACCTGGAACAACTCACGACAAAACCAGTATGTAATTACTATCACTTCCACAAACACCCATCCCCTCCACCACTGATATTCAATAGTGTAATCAATCTACCAGATTCATTGATCCAAGGCTTATTGGATAGCATCTTCGAAACGCACTGCCATCCCGAAGAACAAAGGCTGCAGGTTCTTTGGAAAACCAGCTGTGGGCAAACCTGCACCTTCATATGGTCAGATATAATAAGCTTCACACATAATGTTACAATCCTCAGATCACAAAATCAGTCCAAGTGCAGCAACACTTGGACAATAGCCAGGCTTGTGCTGACAAATGACAAGTAACGTTCGTGCCACACAAATGCCAGACAATGACCATTTAAACCATCTCATTATCGCTATTCAAATTCCCAAGGCAGTACCATTGCTGATCCATTGGCACTAAAACTCTCAGGTTTATCCAAGACCATACAGCTGCTATGGTTAGAACATCAGATTAGAAGTTAGGAAGCCTTCAGCCAGCAACTTGTCCCTTGTTTTCCCAAAGCCTGTCTACCATGTCTGATTCTCACATCAGGAATATGATGGAATAATCTCCCCTTGTCTGAATCAGTGCAGCTCCAACAGTACTCAGACAGTCTGTCACGATTAAAGACCAAGCAGCCCATTTGAATGGTCCCCATCCACAATCACACACACCCTCCACCACTGATACTCGGCAGCAAGTGTGAGTACAGTAGCATTCATAAGACAGCACCTTCCGCACTTTTTACCACTGTAATCTGGAAGGAAAAGAGCAGCATTTAGGGAATAGTGATCATAATGCAGTTGATTCAAACATAAATATTGTAAAGGACTAAGCTAGACTAAGAGTTGAAGTTTTAGTATGACTTAGATTCATTTTATTAAGCTGAGAAGAGATATCATACAAGTGAACAGGAAACAATAATGAGAAGATAAATCAGAAACAGAGCAATGGCTCGTATTCTGAAGGGAGATTGAAGTAGTTTAAAGAAAATGTGTTCTCCCAAAGCAAGAATGGTCAGGCTGCTTACTCGAGATCTCAGTGGAAATCTATGAACGCACAGACAGAACAGGAAAGCTTACGTCAGTCAGTGGGAACTTAATGCTACTGAAAGGCGAGGGGAGTGTGGAACGTGGAGAATTGAGATCCAAAAACGGAAATTATACAGCAAACAGTGTGCTTGAAATTATGCTGGCAAGAAACTTCAATCTTGAGTAGATTTCTTTTCAATGCAGAGAACTAAAATAAGTAAAATAAGGAACACAAAAGACAAACCCCGGAATCCACTTGTAGATGTAAAAGGTTTGTGTTTGTTTCTGAGTTTGAATTGAAGCTTGAAGAGACCTCACAAATGTGCGCTATCATGATGAATCTGGAAGATGTGTTTGAGAAGCCCATCAGACCCTTCTCAATGTTACTGCATTTAAGAGTAGGAGATCTGGTCTGCAAGATAGGGTGGGAAGGATGGCAGGATTTGGGAACCTTTTCTGACAAAAGAAATGGTGAACTCCGTCAAAGACGGAAATGGGGCACTTGTAAGAAAGAATGTAAAAGTGCCTGGAAGCCCTGATAGAGGGGAATAATCTAATATAGCAAGTTTTAAGAAGTATCCTTGCACAGAGATGAGTTGGCAAGAAATAGAATGCCATCGAGCGTGTAGAAGCAAAAGCTTTCTTTTTTGAACTTTGGAAGGGTATCATGTGTCAGTACAGGCTTGCAGGAAAGAACAGCCTGGTCCTGGGTTATTCCTGGGTTATTCTGTTCGCAGAGACAAGATTTGTGTGCGGGAGTGGCGAGATGTTGACTAAATGATTACTGACCATCAGCAGACACATTCATGTGGATCCCGCCTCATTAATTAGCAGCTTCATATCCTCTCTCCCAGAGTGGAGAAACTCAATGTGGAGAGCATAACATGAAAGTCAGAGTTGGTAACTGGTGTCTCCATCTCGCCCCTCGCTCCTGCGACCTTCAATCGTGGACAGCACGGTCTTGGGGACTCTGCACTGACAGAACCAGCATGAACTCCACACCCACTGATGCTGGCTTCTGACACATGCCCGCCTCACAATGCCATCCCAGCACTTCTACGACTCACTGACATTACCTTCTGTACTTCAATGCTGTAGCTCAGTGTGCACTGACAACGCTCATCGCAATGCTGCTGCAAGGAAACTGTGCTCAGGGACACACACCTAGCTCATGTAAAGTCCCTCTGGACTGCTCACTCCGTATTTGTACACACTCGCTTTGAGCTACCTTGAATGCTCACAGAATTGTTGTCCTGCCTTACCCTGCCCTCAGCAGTATTTCCCTTCAGCCAGAGCTACCACGCTCAACCACCTGCTGTACCGTCTTGGTGTTTAACACAGATGCAAAACCAGGAATCTTAATATAATTGTCCACAGTCAGTCACGGTGCCCAGCATAGTGACTGAATGGGAGTCGCAGATTCCAATCCGCTTGCTTGGACATGGTCAGTCAGCCACTCGTGGTTGTTGGGGTCAGAATCATTTCCCTGTAAGGCGGTGAGCAGCTCCAGGTTGTGGAAACCCCGATCACTCTTGGCTCTTTCTGACCGAGTGTGTGATGGTTCCTTCTGGAGTGTGAGAATTACCAAGTGTTAAGGGAGGGGGAAGTAGTTGGTAAAGCTGTTATTGGTGGGACAGCTGAGAGAAAGGTGGTGAGGTGTCCTGAGTGAGTAAGTAGGCAGCATAGGCAGCAGGCAAATTTGGGCAGAGGGGTAGAGACGAGGGTAATGAGAGAGACTGAGAGAAGGTGCTGCATTCTGTGAGAGGGGGAGAATAAGAGCTTTGGTGGGGGATGGGTGCAGTAACAGACAGATAGTGATGGTGAGGTCGCATAGTGCAAATGGTGGGCACTTACCCTGGTAGAGAAAGTCACTGACTTACTTTGTACACTGCTGACTATTCTTCAAGAAAGCTGGCACCTCACTGACCTAGGGGTCAGCCTCGGAACAAGCTGGAAGAGTCTGGTGTCATAGCCTCTTCTGCCAGTCCAGTAGGAAAATAATGTCCCTCTCGTGCACCATGTCATCCACAAGAACCTCAGGGGCTTAGCCACAAACTGAATCTCGAGTTTTATCTCCTCTGCCAGGTTCAGGGCAATTTCAGATTGACAATACAAGAGTATAATGACTTTTTAATAATGGCACCTGGGACAGTGAGGCCATTCTTTCTGGGATATCCAGGCATTGGGCAGTTATTATGACGAAGGGAAAGATCGCCGCGTTAGTGTCAGATGACAGAAAGACCACGTGGGCAGGGGGTGAAGTTAATGAGACAGATTGGGCTTAGCATCATGAGAAATTACACTTCCCCTTGTGGAGAGATACTCTCCAAGAAACACGACTAAAATGTGATTTGGCCAAATCAGTAGATGGTTTCGGCCTCTGTTGGTCTGAATCAAAATAGGCATGCAGTGTGAAATATTGGGAGCAACAAACTTCGAGTGGAGAATTATACAGGAGATTTAAATCTTTAAAAAGGGATAACACAATGTTCTAGACGTTAAAACGAGCCGGGAAAAATACCCTGCCTTATAGTTACCTACATTATCCAATCCTCACTGCATGCAGGGATGGTGCCGGAGGCTTGGATAACGGCTCACACTGCAGCTTTGTTTAATGTGTAACAAGGAACAGACTTAATATGTCGAGGCTGGAACCATTAGAGAGTGGATGAAGTGTCACTGAGGAAGTCCCAGGTGCTCCAGTGCAGTCTGGCTGGATTAGTTCACGGAAGATCGTGTGTAATTAACCTATGTCAGTTTAAGGCAGTAATTTGTGACTGCATGCGATTTACTTGGGTTTGATGAGAGATCACAAAGCAGACTGTTTAAAAACATAAACTAAGGGATCAGGTGAATTGAGCAAGCACCCAGGGCAGTGCAAGGCAAGGCATTTGGGGACACGCAGCCGTTCAGGCAGCATCCAAGGAGCAAGAGAATCGACGTTTCGGGCTTGAGCACTTCCTCCAGAAGGGGAGAAGAGAGCTTCTTCAAGGAAGGCATCCTTGTAAGAGGATTCACAGTTAGTTAAAATCAACTAGGAGAAAGTGAGGACTGCAGTTGCTAGAGATCAGAGCTGAAAATGTGTTTCTGGAAAAGCGCAGCAGGTCAGGCAGCATCCAAAGAGCAGGAGAATTGATGTTTCTGGCATGAGCCCTTTTTCAAGAATCCCATTCCTGAAGAAGGGCTCATGCCCCAAACGTCGATTCTCCTGCTCCTTGGATGCTGCCTGACCTGCTGCGCTTTTCCAGCAACACATTTTCAGCTTTGATCTCCAGCATCTACAGTTCTCACTCTCTCCAAGGCATTTGGGGACATCAGCAAAAGACAGGAATGTACAATAAATGAGAGTATGGTCAGTGTGGGCAGAGAAATGAAGGTAGCTGGAAACATCAATAATCTCATTAATGCAGCAAATGGTATAATTTCCTCTATCAGACAAAATACAGAATTTCAGAGCAGGAAGCTAATGCCTCAACTGCATAAATAATAAGCTCAGTCACAGCTTGGGGGCTGTGTACAGTCCTGGTCACCACATAACATGGAAGGATGGAATTGGACTGGAAAGAGTAGAGGAGATTCGTTACCCGCTGAAAGTGGAAGTGCAGTCATGAGGAAAGATTGGAACAGAGGATACTGACAGGAGATTTGATTAATGTGCACACGTTGTGAGGAGCCTAGATAGAAATGGAGTGAACATGTTGTTCCTGTTGGTTAACTGCTTTATCAGTGGTGAATATGTAATATAATTAGCTGAAATATGACAGACGTGGTGAGGAAAGCTGTTATTTCACCCAAAGTACGGTAGGGATCTGTGAGTCGCACATGGAAGTGGCGTAGAAGCAGAAACTCTCAACCCAATTTTAAATAGGTGGCTAGTTCTGTACCTGAATACTATAGTCTACGGGGAGACAGAACTAGGGCTTTAAAAAAAACCTTTACTTCTTGTCCAACGCAAACAGTGATCTCCTTTATGCTGTGCTATTTTCTGACATTTTCATAGGTTACCATTAACTGATAGGATCAAAACGCAGTGATGAGGGGAGAGGGTAGGGAACAGCAGTGTGTAAATTGATTCGCATCACAATAATACTTATGGCACCCTTTATAAAAAAATGCAACTTTATTGTGTTGGTTTATTTATCCTTCCTGTATAAATGGGGAAAACTTTTGATTATCCAGTTCTCAGTCACGGTCACACTTCTGCCACACCTCCATAATCACAGTTACACCTGACCTGGTTCATATGATTTAAAGATAAGATTTCATTGGCCGTGTTGAAAATTTCGGGAGGAATTCAGGGGTTGCAGCAAGTGCAGAGTCCAGGATGGCTGTCGGGTCCAGAGGTGGTTACAGAGATAGGAAGGTGTGTGAAGGCTGGGGGATATTACAGGGATATGGGTTGTTCTCGCGGCAGAAGGAGATTACAAAGACAGGAATAGCTTCAGTTTTTGGTTGAATTGAAAATGAAGCTGGACCAGCTAGATCAATATTCTGGCTACACAAGCCTTGTAGAAACACACCCTCTGGAAACCTGATGAAAATGATATCAGGACAATTTATCACATGATATAGATATCTGTGTCTCTGCACCAGAGATAAAAGATTCTGTCCACTGGACCGACAAACTGCCAGTCTCCGGAGCATCCTTCATGTTCCATTGCCTTTCTCAATTCTGGAAACCCACTAGTTTCTACAAACATTCCTATTTGTGTAAAGTTCTCCATGCCTAATGAAGCTCCCTGCTTCGAAAAACCCCTTCTTCCTTATGGAGAAGGTCACACACAAACAGATCGAGTTTTTGGAAGCGGTTAGAGATTAGTAAGAGACATTCTTGGTGGAGGATGTTGAGATAGAGAGTGTGCAGAAAACGGAAAGAAAAGGCTTGTATTGGTCCTGCAGGAAATTGACAACGGCAGGGTCTACTGAAAGGTACACAGCTTTCCTTGGAGAATTTTACGGAGAGTATTGCAGGAACTGGAGGAGGTTTCAGAGACTAGGAGATTTACAGGTGTTAATGAACGTTAGAGATACGTGGAAAGTATTTACAGTGATTGGCATGAGGGCAATCAGATTAACCTCCATAATACATATTCCTGACAGGTCCGTTAACTTGGTCCAATCAGGTAATCCTGGCTGACAGAAATAAACAAGAGCATTAGTGGCTGTGTTCACTATCGGAGCCGGCTCTGAGTTTGCGTGGGTCAGTGTCATGGATCATGCATGTCGAAATATAAGGTGATTTGCTGACGGGATAACGGCCTCTGTGGAGTTTTTTCAGTTTTAAAATCTGATAGATATTACAGAGAGAGAGGGCTGGAAGTGTTTCCACAGATCGGGGTGGATTTAGAATCTGGAGGTTGCAGAGACAGTGAACAGTGTCAGGGCAGAAGGTGGTTACAGAATCGGCAGCACGGTCAGGACTGGAGGAAGTTACACGCCTGGTTAGGAATTAGAGTAGGTTACACAACAGGGATATTGCAGGGATTGGATCAAAGAAAAGAAATGGGCAGGGCTGCCAGTGCTGCAGGAAGTTGGAGATATAATGAACACTGTAGCGGCTGGGGTTTATGGAGATACTGCGATCTGTCGGGGCAGGAGGCTTTTATTAACGCTGATTGTTGCATGGATTTGAGGAGGTTGCAAAGATTAGATTTCTATGGATCAGAGTACAGTAGTCGCAGAGAGCGGGAAGAGCTGTAAAGACATGAGAAATATTTTGTAGAGGGGAAAGGTTATCGGGGACTGGAAGATATTTCAAAGAAAGAAAGTTTATATGGTCTGTATGAGTTACAGCGATAAGGAGGGCCACATTGTCTTGTGTAGATTGCAGAGATTAGAATGCATCAAAGAGGATCAATGAGGTTACAAAAACGAGATTTTTTTTGATTTGGAGGACTCTCAAGACATCTCACTGAATAACACAGACGCCTTATAACACACAAAGGTGTCATTTGGCAGATCATGGTTTAACCAGTACTGGAAATGAACTCTTTGCTGAGAAATAATCTTCTCCTTTCCCTCACATCTTTAGAGATTTTTAATGTCAAAACATCACCCAATCTCCTCCTGAATGTTTCAGTCAAACCTGCATTTACAACGTATCTTAGTGTATCCTAACTACTTGCGGAGATCTTTTTCCAGGTATTAATCCTCTTTCTAGCTTCGAGGCCACCTTACTACATCTTTTGACACGCTCACTCGGATATGCCCTCGGAGGATTCTGAAACGGCTCAATGTTGGCTCTCAGTTTTCCCATAATCCCCCCGCTCTACCATCACACCTCTGATCATTCAGCATTCCTCCTGATTCCCAATTTGATTCTCTATCCGAAACCGATTGTATTTTACTTCCCCGTCATCCAGGGATACTTTTTTTTATCCTGCCGTTCCTATTTGATGGACACTTCCTCGAATGCACTCAGACCACCTCCTCTTTGAAGGGTGCCCACTGATCAATTTCTCTTTTTCTGACCAACTAGGTGTTCCAGTCAAAACTTCCCAGCTTCATTATTGCCTTGAAGGCTGTTCTGTGTCAACTAAGTTTTCTCACTCCCAATTATTGTATATCATTCTCTACCATCATTCTGAACTTTACAATAAAATCATCTCTGTGCCTCAAAACTTTCCCCTCCTGACACTGGATCCACTTGCCCAAAGTCGATCCCAAGTTCCAGGTGCAAAAGTACATGTTCTCTTGAGCTGGACACATACTCCTGCAGTGAGCTCTCCTCCACGTAATCCAGGAATACTCGCCCCTCATGACCCTGCACCACCAGTATCTCAGTCAATATCTGATCAATTTATGTTTCTCAATGTAATTATGTAGTATTGTCATTGCTCTGAAGGTTTGTGTATATTTATTCTCTCCATCCTTTTCAATGGTTGCTGGCCCACAGACTACCTCACAGTGTAATTGTACGCTTCTTGTTGTGTTGCTCCAACATAATTCATTCTATACTTGGACCTATCCTCTTTATCTTGGACTCTTTAACGAGCGCCACTGTAAATCAATACTTCTACCCTTCATTCTTTCCCTCTCTTCCATCGTTTTTGAATCCTTAATACCCAGCAATATTCAACATGCAGTCCTGCCATTCGTTGACCCAGCTCTCAGTAATCAGTACATCACATTTCCACGCACCAATACGCCAAGTTCTTTTCAACCCCTCTCACACAGACCATATTGAATTCATTGCCAGCTCTGTTACATGATAGCCCATCCAACTCGTATAGTTCCTGCCTTCACCAGAACCAGCCCCAATGTCCCAGGCATGTGAAGCCCTTCCTGCTGCATCATCATTCCAGCCACACTCTCATCTACCTTAAACTCCGATTTCTGTTCTCACTTGTACACGACATTGGCAGTAACGCAGAGATTGTTATATTTGAGGTCCTGTTTGCTAATAATCATCCTCGCTCCCTAAATTTTGATTCCCAGATCACTTTACCCTTCCTTCCCATGTGATTCCTACCAACATAGACATGACCTTTGACACCTCACTGTCCCCTAGACGAATGTCCTACAGACACAGTGATATTCTTGACCCCACGATCCTGGAATTACATTTATAAGCACAGAAACGCTGTCATCTTCGTCAAATTCCTGACTCCCTTGTGATAATTGGTCCTCCTTCCTTCGTCCTCCCCTCCTGCAGAGTCAGACTGCTTGTGGTGCCACAGACATGGCTCTGACAGCCCTCCCTTGAGCAGCGAGCACCTTCATCAGATTCCAAACTGCGAAACTGAATTGGGAGGGAGACCATCAGAGTGTTCCTCGATGCCCTGACTGTTTCTCTTCAATTGACTGGCCGCCCATTCCCTTCTGTCTTCCAGGTAGCCATGTTTGTCGGGCGATCCCTTTTCTGTGTGTGCTAACCACCTAACGCTAAGCATCACAGATGTCCCACAAAGTTTCCCATTGCTGTCTGAGTTCCAAAATCCATTGTTCATCGAGAATACCAGCTGGACCTATGAATTCCCAATGTCGCAAAACACATTTTCCACTTCACAAACATGTGCTACCATGTCCAAAATTGCAAGTTACCTCGTCTTTCTTAATTATTTACTGAGTGTAACATTAACACAACAGAAATAACATTAGGGCTAAGTATATTATCCAACTGTGCCATGCTGAGATTACTTTATCATTTTGGCGCAGATATTCACTTATTATCCTGATTTCTGAGTTCATTCCTGCATTCAGACGTTGAAAAAAATTGCTGGCATATAGCAAATTACAGACAGTCGCTAATAACGGTGTATTAGATAAGAGATAATAGGTGCAGGAGTAGGTTATTCTACCCTTCGGACTAGCACCACCATTCATTATAATCATGGCTGATCATCCTCAATCAGCATTATGGGCTTATAGCATTTTTCTGTGAATATTCTTGCACTTCTTTTAAACTAAGCACAGGCAGTTCCCAGCAGCAGAAAATTATCTCTGTGATTCCCATGTACATGTAATCCTTCAGTACCCACTCCACTCTTCTCCCTCACAGGGTCGCCATCTCTGTGACTCACAGGTACGTGTAATACTCCAGTTCCCACTCCACTCTTCTCCCTCACAGGGTCACCGTCTCTGTGACACCCAGGTATGAGCAGGCCTTGATCCCCATTTCTGATTTATATCCTCCCACTTTGGTGCCTCGAAGCCCCAGGTGTGAGTGAGCCTCATGCTCCTGACCCAAATTCCTTCCTCAGGTGGTCACTCGCTCTGTGTCTCAGTGCTGTTTTCGAGCCTCCTGCTCTGCTGTTTCTCCAACTCCAGGTCCCAGTCAGCCTCGATCCTTGCTAGTGATTTATATTCTCCCGCTCTGTGCAGCTCACTCTCTGGTTCTACCCCTTTGTCAATTCCAGGTTATGATAAGTCTCAAGCCTCAGCTGAGATTTATAACATCCCATTCCGCACTGATGCCTCTCACGATCACCGTTGTGCCTGGAAGACATTGGAAAAAGAAGAAGATTAGAGAGGAGCGAGGGTGGTACAGTGATTGAGCGACCTGTAGGGTATGGGGCAGGTTATATGGAGAGGTCGGTAAACCTGCAGTGCCTAAAGCAGATCACTGGAAGATGCAGGGCGAGACACAGGCACTGAAGGAGACAAAGAAAGTAGAGAGACGATGGCTTGTTGTGACAGAGCTTTGCAGGGTCTAAAGAGCTTTTTGTGAGCTGCTTGCAGCGATATGTAGACTTCAACAAATGCAGAATTGTAGGATGGGAGACTGTTGCTTGTTTCAGAGTTAGACGACTTGCAAATACTGGTTGGAATGTAAATGTTTGGAGCACAGCTGGTGTTCAGGGTCCGCAGGGTAAAAGGAGGTACAGAGAACTGGAGCATTGTAAAATACTGGGATTTCAGGTGCTGGAAGAGATGAGATGGATAATGAGGGTGAAAAGTATCAAGTCAGCAACTCTGCTGTTGTAATTCACAGAGATTTGAGGAGGGGAACTGAGCTGTCATTGCTTACATTATATGGAGAGTGATAGATACTGAGGGGTTACAAATTTAGAAAGGACGAGGTTGAGAGGAAGTTTTAAGAATAATAAAGATATTGGAGAGATCATCAGCACAGAAGATAATGGAGGAGGTCAGATATTGTGAGGAACAATAAGAGTTGTCAGCAGAAGAGGATGGTACATATCCAGGAAGAGCTGCCTTGTCTGCATGCAGTTACAGATATGAGGAGTGTTGTAGCGAATGCTGGAGGGTACACACATAACAACAGTTCCAATGGCTGGTGCTGGGCTCAAGAGGCAGTTCACCACCACCTTCTCAGGGACAACGCAAAATCAGCCAGCAATGCTCATGTCCATGAAAGAATAAATAAATAAATGATTGACAAGTAGCACTGAAGTCACTCAGCAAGACACTTTCAACAGCACTCCACGAATCCGGAGCCACTATACCCTCTAAGGAGTGGAGGTCCACGTGCACGGGTACACCAGCATTTCCAAAGTGCCCACCATGCCGCTTTCCCTCCACCAAGCACTTTGTATGTCGTTACACCCAAAGGACTGCAGTGGGTCAGGAAATCAGCTCACCACCACATTCTCTTGGTAATTACAGATGGGAAGGTTATGAGTGCCGAGCCGGTGATGGCCACATCTCATCAATTAACTTTTTTAAAAAATGAAATACATCGACTGTTCATGTCCCTTTTGTTTCGTCCATGTAACCCACATACCCATCGAGTTCTGTGTCAGCAACAAACATGGAAGCATTAGGTCCATCAAATGTATCGAATCCATTTGTGAAAAGTTAGGAGTAAAAATCAAATCCATTCATTCCTGCTTAACTTTCTTTCAGTCAATGATTTTTTAATCCATGTCAAAACATTTCCTTGAAACCCATATGTGCCAAATTTAATTATCCTTCTTTTCATTGGGACTTTGTTGAACGGTTTCTGAAAATCCCAACAAACAATTCCTACCTTTTATCTACAACGCTGTCTACAGCTAGACAGGAAAACAAATCCGGCAGGGTTTGTGAAATGAAATTTCAGTTTCAGAACAACTTGTTTTGTATGGGTAGGTCTTTGACTGATTGGCAGAAGATAGACAGTAGGTATAAAGGGGTCTTTTTTCTCGATGGAAACTGGTGGTGAGGGGAGCTCTGCAGTGGTCAGTGTTGGCACTACACTGTACATGTTATACATTAACAGTCTGGACAAAGAATGTGAAGGGAGCAAGAACCAGAAAGATTCCAGAGATGAAATGCTTGTCATATGAGGAGCAGGTGAAGTTTCTGGGTCTGCACTTGATGGAGTCTCAAATTTACAGATGGAGCGAACGTGGGCAAGTTGTTTCCATTAGGCGGAGACACGGCGGGGTGGCGGGGGGGAGCGAGAGGGCGGTGCAAGGGCACACCTTCTGAGTGAAGGAACGACCCTTTAGAATGGAGATGTGGAGTAATTTATTCATCCAGAGGGTAATGAATCTGGACAATTCACTGTCTCGTGGGCTATAGAGGCAAGTCATTAAGTGCATTTAACTCAGAGACGGATAGGTTCTTGATGAGTAAGGAGATCAAGGGTTACGGGGAATAGGCGAGAGAATGGGGTTCAGAAACAATTCAGCCAGAATCGAATGGTGTGGCAGACTCGAAGGACCGAATGGCATAATTCTACTTCTCTACATGATGGTCTGATGGACTGTCCTCATTCAATAGTTTTCTACGTGTGCAGTTATCATTTCTGGCATGTCGTTTGCTATACATTCCAGCACTTTCCCTTTTATTACTGGCACCGCTTAGTTTCAGAAAGACTGCAGAAAGCTACATCACCGATAACTTGGGTATTTTTGTGCATATATCTCAGAAAGATGGTGTATAGGGTCAACAGGTCATAGAAAAGGCAAATGGAATGCTGGGATTCTTCCAAAGGGAATGGAGAATAAAAATAGGGAAGGTTTCTTACAACTATAGAGGGGTCCATTCAGCTCACAGTGAGTATACTATTAATAGGTTTGGTCCCCTATCTAGCGGGAATATGTCCTTGCATTGGAGGCAGACCAGAGAAGATTTCACAGACTGATCCTCAGAATTGAGGAATATTGATGAGAAAAGGTGGAGACGGTTAAACTTGAAGTAATTAGAATTTACAATATGATTAAATTTATTGCTAAATTAAGATTCCAGTGCTCGTATGTTTTGGTAATAAGATGTTGGTTCCTCTGATCAAGATCTATAGCCGGAAATAATGCAGAATATAGGCACGAGGGAAGCTTACAGAGAAAAACAGGATTGTAGAGACTGGAGGATGGTGCAGCGTTCGGGTATTTTGAGATCACTGTAGTTGCTTCAAGATCAGATATGTTGTTGGTCTGAAAATGTCACGGAGAGGTACCGGGTATTTAGTCCCGAAGGAGTTGAAAACATAGGGAGGAGCATAGGTGCTGGAGATTACACAGATCAGGGTCGTAGTTGGAGCTACAGGATTTTATAGAGAAAGGAAGGATTGGATGGACTGGAGAGTACAAGGATATGGGCGGTAGTTGGAACTGCAGGACTTAGAAAAAATGGAGTGGTTGTAGGGGCTGGAGAGTACACAGGTAGGGATGATAGTTGGAGCTGCAGGAGTTCATAGAGATGGCAGGATTGTTGGCGCTGGGGAAAACATTGACATAGACATTAGTTGGAGCTGCAGGAGTGAGTGAGATAGGGCGGATTGAAGGGGCTGGATAAGTTCACACAGACAGTGACAATTGTAGCAATTGGAGGAGACAGAGATGCTGAGAATTGTAGGGCTAAATGAGTTCAGAGAGTAAGTGAGGACTATGAAGGCAGGTATACAGCATTCCCATCAGTTACACAGAGATATGGAGTGCTGGTACATCAACAGGGTGCATTGATGTGTTGGAGGCTGCTACAGGTATTAAACATGCAGCAGGGGATCAATAATCTTTTATTGATCAGGAGGATTGGAAGCTTCGGAGATAAAGAACGAGAATTGCAGGGACTGAAGAACATCACAGAAATGGTGAGGAATATGTGTGCTCGAGAAGTTACAACATGAGATGATCTGTAGGCAATGGAGTCAGGGAAAATACAGGGTGATCTGAAGGGACCACAGGTGATAGAAAAGAGTGTGAGGATTCTCAGTGTCGGATTGGGCCAGTTTACAGGCAGCGATTTTCTTTTGGAATGGTGTTATTTACAGATATTAAGACAGTTGTATAGAATTGAGGAAAGAACAGAGATATGGAAGGCTGTAGTGAATTAAGACATTTGTTGATTTCGAATGCTGAGGTTCTGGAAATTATATGGACCAGAATGCTGGACAGTCTGTCAGAATTAAAGAACACGGAAACTGCAATAGAGCCTGCAGACACTAACACAGATAGGGAGCATTGGACATACTTGAGGAGGTTACTGCGGTAGGAAGGGTTGGAGGGGAAGGTAATGTTTACACAGATAGAGGGGTAAGAACTGGAGAAGATTATGAAGATGATTAAATAGATGGAGAGACTTCAGGAGCTTATATTGACATGGTGGGTGATAGCGAGGGGAGGATGTTACATAGATATTGAGTCTTGTCGGAACTGGATTGAGAGAGTTACAGGCATTGGAGTGGATTCGATCGATTCCGGAGTGCGACAGGGACCTGAGAGGATTACGCAGCTCGGAGGATTGCAAGATCTCCATATATTTAAAGGCTTTCAGGACTGGAAGAGGTTACACAGACAAGGAGGGATGTTGGAGCTGTGGGAATTCACAGAGACTGGGAGGTTTGGAGGGTTTGCGACTGTTTATGGTTAGAGGGATATTTTTAAGGACTGTAATATGGAACACAGGGAAAGTTTAGATTTTTTTAGATTTCCAACAATATTGAAACAGGCACTTCAGAAAAACAAGTCCACACCAACTCTCCAAAGAGTAGCCCACCCTGACCCATCGCCCTCTGCTTAATGCACCTAATTATATGGGCAACTTACAATGGCCAATTCACCTGACCAGCACATCTTTGCACTGTGGGATGAAACCGGAGCACCCAGAAAAAACCGACACAGACACGGGGAGAATATGTAAACGCCAAACAGGCAGTCACCCAACGTGGAAATCGAAACTGGGTCCGTGGCACTGTGAGGCACCATTGCTCACCACTGAGCCACAGTACGGCCCCAAATTGAAGAGTTACACAAGAGAGAATGTTCGAGATGCTGGGAAGTTTATTGGGGCAGAGGACCAATCAGAGAGGTGGAGTGCTGTTGTGGCTTGAAAAGGGTCTGGAGGTGTTTATATAGATATGGAGCTTGGTCAGGATGGGAGATGGTTACAATGGTCGTGTGGTGCTATCGGCACGGAAGCAAGAGTGTTATTGGGCCTGCAGATGGTTACAGCAGTTGGGATTTGAAGAACGTACACAGGTGGGTATTTTAGTCCGGGCTAAGGATTTTACAGAGATAGGGTGGAATCATTTTGTTGTGCGAACTACAGAAATAGGGATTCTGAGTGCAGGATAAGATTATTGAGATTGGGCATGCTATCGAAAGTGGAGCAAATTACAAATAGGGAGAGTTGTCAGCATTGGAGTAGGTTCAAATATACAGCGGGATTATGGGAGGGTTGGAGGTTACAGAAGTAGGAAAGTTTCTGGGAATTACAAGAATTCAAGACACTGTCACAGATGAGTTCGACCAAAAGGTGTGTTTCCTTGCTGTATTACTCTATCACACGGCAAGAGACAGTCTGAGAGGGGAAGCATAGAGCAGCAAGATCCCATGTTTCAAAACTATCTCCTTGAAGGGGGGCCTGCTTTCTCCTCTGTTGTGCTGATGCTTACTAAGACAGAACAGGCCTGGATTTGATAACTGTAAACTCCAAATGTTCTCTCAGGAAGGTTCAGTATACCAGAGGTGTAAGTAGTCCTCTCACAAGAGGGTGGGAGTTGAGGTTGGCACCGTCATGCTTTGTGTTTACCCTTCAAAACTCTATATATGTATGCCTTCGCGTCCAAAGTTTGATCACTTAAATACGCTCTGCTCTGCTTCCTGTGAGTGATCGTACCACGGTGCAGGATTTACTGAAGTCTGCAGATCTCACGTTCCATGTCCCTGACTGACCAATCACCTTCAATGTGGTGATAGACGACACAAAAAAATGGGAATTCTGCTGAGTCAGGAATTATCCTGAGTGCCTACAGAAGGTAGAGAAAGGGACAGAATGGTAAATCAGACTGATGCAGTGCAGATTAAACATGGAGTATGATGCGGAGTACCACAGTGATCTGTAAAATCCCAGTTCCTGGGCTGTGATGTTTTGTCTCTCTGAAGTGGAGGATTCTGCTGGCTCAGGATCCGGAGTAGCTGAAAAAGATGCAGTCAGAGACAGCAATTTGACCCTTACGGTGACAGATAACTCATGGAGAGAGACTGTGTGATATCACCAGAGAGCAGGAAGGTATCCGGATCAATACACGGTCAGGAACAATGTGGTTTGATTCCTGGTTCACTTGTATCAGTATTCAGGGATGAATGAGTAATCAGTGTGGCAGGCGATGGCTTCGTGCTACTCTCAATCAACTGTTCATCCAGAATTTAATGCCAGTGTCAGGGATACCCATCTGACTGGTCAATATCCTTTAAGGAAGGAAATCCTTTTTTTGGCAGCCAGGCTGGCCGACACATTAGTCCAGACTCAGAAAATTTGGGTTGACTCTTAACTACACTCTGAAATGGTCAGGCCAGCCACTCAGCTCTTAAGCTGGTCAGGTGAGCGTGAAATGCTGGCCAGCCAGAGACAGCACCATTCATTAGCGCTTTAAAATCGACACTGCTGGGAGCATTGTCCTGGAAAGTCATGTCAGTATGTTAATGAACAGATCTTTAAACTGACAGAGAGGCTGCAGGGACAGGGTTTAAGTGAAAGGAGCTTTATATATCCAAAGAGAAAATCAGAACAGCATGGGGATGTGGCTGATTACAAGTAGAAAGGAACAGGAAAGGACAAAGTTTAACTAAAACTGTGCATCAGCGAATTGGATTGTGACAGGAAATTATGGGAAGTAAATTATTAATTTTTTGTGCAATTGCCAAAGTATCTGCAATAAGGTAATATATTTGTGACACAGAGATAAACGAGATTTAGTCAGCAGACAGAATACAGGGTAAAAAGAAGGTGGAAGACAACTATTCAATGGTACACGACCTTGTGTGATCTCAGCTGAAAATGTGTTGCTGGAAGAACGCAGCAGGTCAGGCAGCATTCGAGTAGCTGGAAAATCGCCATTTCAGGCTGGAACCTTAATCAGGAACGAGGCTGGGAGCCTCGGAACTGGAGAGATAAATGAGAGGGGTTGGGCCTGGCTGGGAGGAAGGTGCAATAGGTAGATTGAAGGTGGGGGCAAAGGTAATAGGGCAGAGAGGAGGGCGGAGCGGATAGGTTGGAAGGAAGATTGACATGTGGGACAGGACCAAAGATGGTGCTGTGAAGATGGGGAGACTGGACGCCTTCTCGCACAGGGCTTTTCCAGCAACACACTCTCATCTGATAAAGAGCCGACTGTAGTCTGAGGTATGCTATCTCACTGTCTATTACACCTCCAGTTTTGATATTATCGGCAAACTTACTAATTGTACTTCCTATGTTCACATACAAACCTTGTACATAAATAACGAAATTTAGTGGACACAGCAATAATACTTATAGGATATCACTGGCCTCCAGTCTAAAAAGCAACCCTCCTCAACCACCCACTGACTTCCCTCTCCGAGCCAGTGCTATATCCAAATGGCTAGTTCTTCATGTTTTCCACGAGATCTTCAAAAAATGTCTATCAATTTCTTGAGACATGATTTCCCACACACAAAACCATGCTGACGATCCCTAATTAGTCCTTGCCTTTCCAAACACTTGCGAACCCTTTCCCCCAGGATTCCCTCCAACAACCTGTGCACTACCGATGTCAGCCTCACTGCGCCATAATGCCCTGGCTTTTTCTTGCCACCTTTCTTAAATAGTGGCACCACCTTTGCCAATATCCATCCTTCTGGCACCTCACCTGTGACTATCGGTGGTACAAATATCTCAGCAAGGGGCCAAGCGATCACTTATCTAGCTTCTCACATAATTCTAGTGTACACCTGATCAGATCCTGGGGATTTATCCACTTTCATGCATTTTAAGACATTCAGCACTACCTCCTCTTTAATATGCACATTTTTCAAGATGTCACCATGCATTTCCCCACATTCTAATTTTCTCATGTTCTTCTCCACAGTAAATACTGATGTCAAATAATCGCTTAGTGTCTTCGCCATCTCCTGCATCTCTGCACATAGGCTGCGTTGCTGATCTTTGAGGAGCCCTATTCTCTCCCTGCTTTCCGTTTTGTCCTTTCCGTGTTCATAAAAAAAAATTCATTATCCTTAACTTTGGTTGCCAAAATTATATCATGTCCCCGTTTTACTCTCTTTATTTCCCTCTTAAGTATAATCCTACTTTCTTTATAGTCCAACGATTCACTTGATTTCTTTGTTTGTACTTGACAAATGCTTCTTTCCTTTTCTTAACCAATACCGCAAGTTCTGCATTCATTCAGCAATCCCTCTATACCAATCCGCCTTGCCTTTCACTGTAACAGGAATATTGTATATAGTCTCTGAACCCTCTTTTTCTCATTTTTGCAGGCTTCCTAATTCCTCATGATAAAGGTTTCATTCACTCAAAATGGAAAAACCGCCCAATTCCTGCATCTCACGCAACTGCCACTATTTTAAAAATGAAAAAAAAAATGAAGAACTTTCTAAATGACGGCTTTGATGAGGTTAACTTTGGTCAGATAGATCTAGAGGTTACCAGATGCACGGAGAGTGCGTTCTCCCAGCACAGCACCAGGTCAATATCAGGCATGCAGACAGAATGGGCAAATAGATCCATACCTGAATCTCGCCTCTCCCAGCCTGGGAATCCGATGCTGTGCTCTTTCATTCTGGTAAAAAAAAATCCAACATTAGGTCATCAAGATTGGACATAAAATCCGTCATTCAAATTGTAGCATTCTTCGGCTTCCATAAACCATTCTCGGTCGCATTCTGCATATTCTATGAATTCCGCTCCCTTTAGCCTCCTGTGGGATTTACATCCCTTCCTACATTTGTACCAGCTCCAGTCCGGCAGCCCTTCCGACCTCCACAATATGGTCCGGACTCTAAGACTCCTCCTTCCAGCCTGGCAATCTGATGCTTGGCAAGCCAGTCTGGTAGGCATCTCAAAAATTAGGTCATCAAGGTTGGTCCAATAGTCCAATAAAAATCAAGCAATCAGCCATTCAGCCTGAAATATTCTTTGGACTGCATAAGACATTCTGTGTCCCATCCTGCAGGTTCCAAAAAAAATTTTGGGTCACATCCTTCAGGGTCCAAAACCCATTCTGTGCCCCATCCTGCATGATCCACAATCCCTTCGCAGTCTCATCTTGCAGGATCCACGACCCATTCTAAAATCCATCCTGCAGGATCTGCAATACATTCTCGGTCCCATCCTGCAAGATCCACAAACCATTCTGGGTCACATCCTCGGGATCCGCAATCCATTCCCTGTCCGATCCTGCGGGATCCACAACCCATTCTGGGTCTCATCCTGCAGTTTCCTCAACCCCTTCTCAGTCCCGTCCTGCAGGGTTCACAACCCATTCCCAGTCCCACCTTGTAGGATCCACAACCTATTCTAAAACCCATCCTGCAGATGATCTGCAACCCATTCTGGGTCCCATCCTGTAGGATCCACAACCCATTCTGGGTCCCATCCTGCAGGATCCACAACCCATTCCTGGTCCAATCCTGCAGGTTCCACAACACATTCCCGGTCCCATCCTACAGGTTCCACCGCCCATTCTGCATTCATCCTGCAGGTTCCACAACACATTCCCGGTCACATTCTGCAGGATCTACAACCCATTCCAGGAACCATCCTGCAGGCTCCACAATCCATTCTGGGTCCATCATACAGGATCCACAACTCAGTCTCAGTCCCATCCTGCAGCATCCACAACCCATATTTGGTACCATCCTGCAGGTTCCACAACACATTCCCGGTCCCATCCGGCAAAATCCACAACGGATTTCCGGTCACGTCCTACAGGTTCTATGAATTTTACTTCCTCTAACCTCCTGCGGGACATCCGTCACTTCCCCGATTTGTGCAATCCACCAGGTTCTGCAGCCCTTCCTACCTCCGCAACACAGACCAGACTCTCCAATGCTTTCTTCCTCTGTCACGATTCCCAGAAGGAAGCAGGAGTGTGTTGAAGACTACAGATATATAGAGACATCATGACAGGAGGGTTTTGCAGGCATTAGGGGAGATGAAGTGGAAAAAGGAGGATTTAGTAAAATGTCAGCTTTCAACTAATGAAGGAGGTTCCTCCGGCACGGAGGATTGTCAGCACAGGTCATGTTTTCAAAGATAGGTGTATACGAGCTGGACAACGTTATGGAAATAGGTAGATGGATGGAGAGACTGGAGGAGCTTACATTGTCAGGATGGGTGATCGTTACTGGAGGATTTTGCAGAAATAGTGAGTCTAGTACAAACTGGATCAGAAGACTCACAGGCATTGGAATGGGTTGGATAGATCAGGAATGTTGTAGGGATCTGAGAGGATTACACAGATAGGGACAATAGTACGCCCTTCACAGATTCATATTGTTATTGAGACTGGAAGAGGTTACAACGATTGGGCGATAAGGCGGTTTGGTTGGGTTGGAGCAATTTATAAACAGAGGACTGCTACTGAGACTTACACTTTCTCGAGTTTGTATTTACTCGAGACGTTTACACAGATAGATACAGAGTTAGGGATGGAGAAGCTGACAGAGGTAGTGGATGTTCTATTGATTAGAGGAGGTTACAAGCAGAGGATTATCGGACATAGAGGAGATTAAAGCTATCGGGAGTGCTGTTAAGTTGGGAAGCGATTATCAAGATAGTCAGAGGAGAGATTGAGGGGAAAGTTGTAGTGATCATTTAGTTTGTCAAGACTTAATGACTTTATTGCCGTGGAGGGAGACTGAGTAAGTGACAGTCAAAGGGAATTTTATACAACTCAGATCCGTTTACACAGATATGTCAATGGTTCCAGGAGTTGCAGGCTGGACCTGCTTTGGGGGGTGTGGGGAGGCGGGGTGTTGTAAAGAATGCCAAAAGTAACTCTTTCTCTTCATGTCTCTATAGTCTTAGTAAGGATTGTACCGAGGTACTCTGTAGATAAAATGACACAATGTGTTGGTGGCATTGTTGCTTGTCCTTAACGTTGTAACTGAAGAGTCAGTATCACGTTACGTTTACCAATCAGATGGCACTGTAACAGGCGACATAAAAACGTTTGACTCCACCCATTTGAGTACATGGGACAATAAAGTTAATCATCCATTCGTTTGGAAGTTACCGAGAATACGAAGAGCAGGCAGAAGTGACAATCATATGGAGCTTTGCAAGGACTGCAGGAGCTGACATAGGCAAGGAGTGCATAACTGACTGCTAACAGAGTTAGGAAGAATAGTGGGAAAGGGGCAAGGATCAAGATATGGTTCACATGAGGAGGATACGATGATACAGAGTTTGCAAAGATTTGAGAAATTCACAAAGGTTATAAACACAGGAAGAGGATGCAGTCAGGGCATTGCATAGGAACGGGAAGAGGATATAGTCAGGGCATGATATAAGAATGGGAGTAGGATATAGTCAATGTATGGTACAGCAACTGGAGGAGGATAGAGTCAGGGCATGGGAGAGGAACGGGAGGAGGATGCAGTCATTGTATGGTATAGTAACAGGAGGAGGATACAGTCAGGGCATGGTATAGGACAGGAGGTGGATTCGGTCAGGGTGTGGCACAGGAACGGGAAGAGGAAACAGTCAGTGCATATTAAGGAACAGAAGGAATATACTGTCAGGGAATGGTATGAGAACGGGAGGAGGATCCATTCAGGGTGTGGTATAGGAACAGATGAGGGATACAGTCAGGATGTGGTATAGGAACAGGAAGACGATACATTCAGAGTGTGAAATAGGAATGGGAGGACGATACTGTCAGAGTGTGGATTCGGAACGGGAGGAGGATACTGTCAGGGTATGGTATAAGAAGTGGTGAAATGTACAGTCAGGGAATGGTATATGAACGGGAGAAGGATACTGTCAGAATATGGTATAGAAGCAGGAGGAGAGTGCAGTTAGAGTGTAGTGGAGGACCGGGAGCAGGGTAAAGTCAGGGTATGACATAGGAACATGAGGAGAATACAGTCAAGGCATCTGACTGTATCTGACCCAGTCCTCTCACTGTCCATTAAACCCTGCATTTCTCATGGTGAACTCACCTAAATCACACATTCCTGAATGCTACAGTCAAGTTATAATGGCCAATCCGCCAATCACGCATCTTTTGGACTGTGACAGGAAACTAGACTACTCTGAAGAAAACCACATAGTCGGGGGGAGAACATATCAAGTCCACAGGGACAGTCGTCCAAGGCTGGAATTGAAGCCAGACCTCGGACGCTGTGAGAGCGGTGTCAACCACTGAACCACCGTGCCACCCCTATGGCTGATTATACACACACTACAGAGATTGAACCAGGTATAAAGTTCGCAAGGGGCTATTGAAACAGGAGGGGAATATAGCCAGGATCTGGAGAAGGTCACGCAGACCATGTCCATTTGAGGGACGGGGGAGATTACAGCAATAGGGAGGGCTGTGGAGTCTCTAGACAATTACAGATCTTGCAGCAGTTGTCGGGACTGAATAAAGTTCGTAATACTTAGAGTTGCACACACTGGGTGAGGATACCGAGTTAGCAAGGATTCTATGAACTGGCTGACGTCATAGACAGAGGTAGTTAAAGGGAATGGAATTGTTACTACAATTGAGAGGAAATTTCACTCACATGGATGGTTTTAGTTGCTGGAAGTTTAAGAATATGGAAGAGCAGTCGTGACAGTAGTTGGTCAGAGGTAAGGAACATTGTAGTGATGGGAGGATGTCACAGAGGCAAGGAAGATTGAAGAGAGATTGGGCAAGGTTACAGATCTCGGGTGGCTTCTGAACGGTAAACAAAGAGAGGGTTGGCAGGAAACGCTGTAGGAGCTGGAGGACTCCTCAGTAAGGAACGGTAAGTGGATGGAGGAAGGATAGAGGTAATGAGATGCTGTCGGGCGGGATGGAGGAGTGCTGTCGGGACTGGAGAAGGCTACAGTGATATCATGTGCTGGAGAGTCTGGAGGAAGGTACACAGATGGGGAGTTCGGTAAGGGCTGGCTGTTTCAGACAGAGTGGGCTGTAGGTGCTGTACAAGAAGACAGACATTATTATTTTCGTCATGTTTTGGGGATTGTGTTCACAACACTAGATTTCAAAGGCATTATGGAAAAAGATAAGTACAGTGCAGAACTGAAGAGGCCAAAGTTGGGGAAGCCCCTAATTCGTTAGAACATCAGTGTGATTGGTCATTATCGCTATCACGAGGCAGAAACTGGCAAACACAGACTGGGAGGAACTATTTGCAGTTAGGAATATTACGTGCAGTTCTAGTCTCCTTCCTATCAGAAAGATGTTGTGGAACTTGAAAGGGTTCAGAAAAGATGTACAAAATGTTGGCAGATTTGGAGGATTTGAGCTATATGGAGAGGCTGAACCAGGTTGGAGCTGTTTTCCCTGGAGCATCGGAGCTGAGGTGTGATCTTATAGAGGTTTAAAAAAATAATGATGGGCATGGATAGGATAAATAGGCAAAGTATTTTCCTTGGGGTCGGGGAGTCCAGAACAAGAGGGCATAAAAGAGACCTAAGCGGCATTGTTTCAACGCAGAGAGTGGTACGTGCATGGAATGACCTTCCAGAGGAAGTGGTGGAGGCTGGTACAATTGCAACATTTAAGAGACATTTGCATGCGTATATGATTATGAAGGGTTTGGAGGGATATCGATGACACAATGTTAAAGTGATGCAGTGAGAACTCAGGTTCAGTGTGTTGAGTGAATATCAAAAGGAGTAACTCCAGTGAATACTGCTCAATTATTATCATTAGCTTGACAAATAAAGTACAGTGCAATGAAATATGCTGAAACCCATCACAAGTATAGAGTGTGCAAGTGAGTCCTTAGAAATGAGGGGCAAAGAATGACCATGAAATGTCCGTGGCAGATACTGTTAAGGATTTGTATCAGTGTAGTTAGAGGAAGAGGATTCCATGGTAAACAGTGTTGTCTGTTAGACTCCAAAGCGAAAATCTATACATGGAGTCAGAGGAAGCAGGTGACGTCGTCAATGAATACTTCCCATCTGCATTCAAACAGGAGAAAGACATTGTAACTGGGGTTTTCCTTTGGGATGGTGATGTTCTGGAACATGTGAAGATCAATAAGGCGGAGATATTCAATGTTTTCACAGGCATAAAGGTGGAGAAATCCTCAGTGCCCAATGGAATTTGCCCCAGGCTGCTATGGGAGATAAGGGTGGTGGATATATTTAATACAGGTGAAGTGCCGAATGAATTGTGGATAGCTAATATGTTTCCTTTGTTCAATAAGGGCAGCAGAGATAGACCAGTTAATTACAGAGCAGATAGTCTGACAGCAGTGAGCCGGAAATTATTGGAAACTATTCTGAGGATGAATCAACACTTGCAAAGGCAAGGATCAACTCGGCTTAGACATCACGGATTTGGTTAAGGGAGATACTGTCTCAGGAAATCAGTTGAGGTTTCTGAAATGGTGTCTAACATATTGATGACGGCAGTGCAGATGACATGGCTTACAGAGAGTTCAGTACGACTTCGACAAGGTCCGACGTGGAAGGGTGATCCAAAAGGGAAGAGCCATTGGGATCCGAGGCAAGTTAGCAAATTGGATACAAAATTAGTGTATAGACTTCTTCGTGTTTGAAATTCTATCACCAACGGGTGTTACACTGGAATCTGTTCAGGAATCATTGCTAGTTATTCCCTAGAATAATAACTTTGATGTGAAAGCAGAACGTATCATTAGCCGGTTTGCAGATGATATGAACGATGAGGATGTTGTCCACCTTGAGGGGCGTTGCCCCTAGCTACAATCTGATGTTGGTCAGATGATAATTTTAGTAGAGTTTAGTTCAGATCAATGTGAGGTAATACCCTATGGATGGTATGATAAGCGAAGGACAGACATAATGAATGCATGGTCCTTGCTGAGTGCTGAGGAAGACTAGTCCAAAAATCACTAAAGGCGTCAGCACAGGTTGTCAGGGTGTGAAAGGCACCTGAACTGGGAGCGGGAGGGGGGTGTGCACATCATGGTGGGCAGGATTATTAGACCTTCTGGAGAGGAAATAAACTAATCTGTCCGGGTGATGTACCGCAAACAAGCATAAGGCAGAAAAAGACTGAGGCTGGTACACAAGTTAAACAGAACAGCTTCAAGAGACAAGAACAGAAGAAAACTAAGGATTAAACTACATTTATTTCAATGCAAGTGGCCTGACACCTAAGGAAGATGAATTCGGGGATGAATAGTAACATGGGGCTGGGATATTATACTGATTTCAGAAGCACAGGTGAGGGAGGGGCAGACTGGCAGCTCATTCTTTCAAGTAGAGAGACTGCAGGAAGCATCGAAGGGGAGGGAAGAGAAGAAGTGCGGTGGGGTGTTTTGATTGCATGAATTATCACAGCAGTACTTCAAGAGGACATTCATGTGGGATCGCACAGTGAAGCTACGTTAGTTGAACTGAGAAATAAAAATGGGCCATTACTTTGATTCGATTGTTCTACTCACTCCGAATAACCATTGGCAGACTGAGGAACAAATATGTCAGGAGATCTCAAATATCAATCATAATAATATTGCTGTTATGATAGGGGGTTTTAAACTTTCTAAACCAAGACTCGGACTGTCAATATTCAGCGTTTACAAGGGAGGAATTTGTTAATTGCATTCCAGAAAACTCCCAATGTAAATTGGCTGAAAAGAGAAAGGGCCAAAACCTGACTTACCCTTAGGAAACAAGGTTGGAAAAGTGACTGAAGTGTTAGGGAAAACGCATTTTGCCAAAGTGAAAATAGCGATGGAAAAGGACAGGTCATGTCCACAAGTTCAAGTTATTAAAGTGGGGCCAGACCAATCGTGATCCTATCAGCCAGGAACTTTCAAAAGGAGGTCGGGGAGTCTATTTGCAGGGAAAGTGAAGTCTGGAAAATAAGAAAATTTTAATAGTGAAATAAGTTGAGCATTAACTGCCAGCATGTTCCTGTTAGTGGTGCAGCTCAATGCTGACAGCATTCAGAAAGACTGGCCATCTATTGAGGTCTGGTCAAGGAAGAGTGGGCGCATGTCAGGTATAACAAGGTGTATCAAGGGAATTCCAGAGGAGCATAAGGGCTGCAGGAATACATGTTGGGTGGAAATCAGGAATGCAGAAAGGGTGCATGGAATGGCCTCGGAAGAAAAGATTAAGGAGAATCCAAAACTAATTGCATAAATATGTTTAGAATAAACGAAAAACTCGGGACAAAATATGGGCCATTAAATAGCCATGAGACCATCGATGTGTTGAACGTCAGGGTATCTGATAAGACCCAATACAACTTTGCATTTCAGAACTTACTGTGCACAAAAACTGGGGAAGTCATTGAGTACTCTGCAATTCCAATCTCCCTGCTATGGGAAGGATGTTGTGAAACTTGAAAGGGCTCAGAAAATATTTACATGATGTTGCCAGGGTTGTTGCTGAATAAAGTGGGGTTATTTTTCCTGGAGCATCGGAGACTGCGGGGTGACCTGACAGATGTTTATACAATCATGAGGTGCATGGATAGAGGAAACTTTCAAGGTCTTTTCCCAGGGGTTGAGGCAAACAAAACTAAGGGGCATAGTTTTAAAGCTAAAGGGGAAAGTTTTCAAAGACAACAAAGGGAAAAGTGATTCACATACACGGTGGAATGGATTTATTTAGATGTTCTGGTCAGCCGGGATGAGTTGGACCGAAGTGTCTGTTTTCATGCTGTACATCTGTAAGACTTGAAACAGACTGCAGGTTATAGAAGAGGTAGTGCTGTAGGTTTTAAAGCACAAATGTATGGAAAGACCCAGGCCCTGATTAAATGTATCACAGAACACTGTGGGATATTAGGGAAGAAATTGTAGATCCCCTACAAAATATATTTGTACCATAGACTGCCATGTCTGATGTGTTGGAAGGCTGGAGCGTGGAATAATGGATAGTGAGGGAGGTTTTCGAAGACTGCAAAGGGATCTTGATGATATGAATGAATGGGCTGAAAAATCGAGTTCAGTCTGAATAAATGCAAGGTAACGCATTTGGTCAAACAAACATGGGCAGGTGTTATACAATTAAAGTTAGATACTCAGTTAGTGTTCTAGAGCAGAGGGACCTCAGATTCAGGTACGTAATTCTTGAAGGTTGCATCACAACATGGATAAGGCAATGCTTGACATGCTTGACTACTGCTCAGTCCATTGAGTGTAGGATTTGGGACGTCGTTTTGAGAATGCACGGACATTTGTGAGGACTCTTCTGCAATACTTCATCCAGTTCTGGGTGTCCTGTTATAGGAAGAATATTATTAAGCTGCAGGAGGTTCAGAAGAAATTTAAAAAGGATGTTGCTGAATATGGATAGATTGAGATTGAAAAATGGCTGGATAGACTGAATCCTTTTTTTCACTAGAGCCTGGAGATTGAGAGGTGACTTTACGGAATTTTATGAAAAAAAATGAAGGATACAGATAGAGTTAATGTCAGTTGTCTTTTCCTTACGATGGTGGATTCTCTAGTTGAGGGGCCACATTTTAAAGATTAGAGGAGAGAGATGTTCAATAAAAGTATATAAGGGACAAATTGTTACACAGTGGGAGGTTTGAGTGTGAAGTGAACTTCCTGAGGAAGGGGTGGATATGGGTACAATTACGTTTCAAAGACATTTGGGTAAGTACGTGAGAAGGAAAGGGCTGGAGGAGTATGGGGCAGCAACAGGGAGCTGGGATGGGTTTAGTTTGAGATTATGGTTGGTACCAAATGACGGTTCAGTTTCCATGCTGTGTGACTCTGACAAGAATACAGTTTTGTTCCATTATTTAAAAAAGTCTGCGATGGAAAGACAGGGAAATAAACACCAATTAGCCGGAAGTCAGTGGTACGTAAGACATGGAAGTGATTCTGCCAGACACGAATTAAATGCATTTGGAAAGGTAAGAATTGATGAAAGATAGTCAGCACAGCTTTATGCATATAAAGTCAGGTCTCACTAATTTGATTGCCATTGTTGAAGTGGTGACCATCCAATATCTACACGTCTACATGACCTCTGACTGGATATAGCATGATATATAGGTTCGGAAGAAGAGATAACATGGGATCAGCGAGAGCTAGCCATCTGTACACAAAGTAGGCTTTACAGTTGGAGACAGAAGATGGTGAGAGATGGTTGTTGTTCAGACTGGAGGCCTGTTACCAGCGGTGTGCCATAAGAATCGGGGCTGGGGTCCACTGATATGTATCACCTACATAAACGACTCGGTTCTGAATAGATTAGATTACTTACAGTGTGGAAACAGGCCCTTCGGCCCAACATGTCCACACCAACCCGCCGAAGTGCAACCCACCCACACCCCTACATTCACCTGACCCGCACATCTTTGGACTGTGGGAGGAAACCGGAGTACCCAGAGGAAACCCATGCAGATACCGGGAGAATGTGCGAACTCCGCACAGTCAGTCGCGTGAGTCGGGAATTGAACCCGGGTCTCAGACGCTGTGAGGCAGCAGTGCTAGCCACTGTGCCACCGTGCCGCCCACAATATAGGAGTCATTGTTAAGAAGTCAGTTCATGATCAATTTAATGGCGTATTGGGCAGTGAATACAGTTGTCAAAGGGGATCTTGATCATTAAAGATGGAACTTGGTTCAAGTGTTGGCTTTTGCTAAGACAAAACCAGGGAGGACTAACACAGTTAATGGTCGGGCCCTAGGCAGTGTGTCAAACATAAATGAGACCAAGGGGTGCAGTTATATTGCTCCTTGGAAGTGGCATCATAGGAGGACAGGGTAGTGACTGTGGCATTTGGCACAAGTGCCCTCGTGGTTCCGAGCATTGCTGACATAATTTGGAGATATTTGTAACAATGTCCTCAATATTTACTCAGGGCATTGAAGGTGACCTTACGAACGTTTATAATACCATGCGGACCACAATGAAGGTGAAAAGCCAAGGGTGCGTGAGTACAAAACGAGAGGTATAGACGTGAAGTGAGAGAGCCAAGATTTAAAGAGGGAACTGAGGGGCAACATTATCCGCAGAGAATGGTGTAGATATGGAATGTAATGCCAGATGCACTTGGGAGAAACATGTGCGATTACAAAGTGGAAAAGTCATTTGAGCAGGTATTTGGAGAGGAGAAGGTTTGAAGAGCTATAGGAGAAGGTTTGAACGCAGGCAAAAATTACTCATTCAGTTTGGAAAACCTGTTCAGCATAGACGGAGTCGGACTGAAGGTTCTCATTCCATTTTGCATGACTCTTTGTCAAGTTATTGGAACTGGAGACGACTGGGATGAGATAATATGTAGATACTGAAGCAAGTTACAGTGATAGGATGGTCGATTGGAATGCAATACATTTCAAATATGTGGAGGGACTATCGGGAAGGGTGGACGCTACAGAGACTGGAACTGATGTAAGAGTCACAATTGTTTGAAGACACTGGTCTATTAGACATGCCATAAGTATAGTGTTGGAGAGGGAATACGAACTGAAAGATCCCTGGCAGCATTCCCACCCTCTCATGGGAGGCCTGCTTTCACCTCTGTTGTACAGATGCTCACTCAGATGGCAAAGGCCTGGATGGATAACTTTGAACTCCTGATGCTGTCTCAGTGCAACATACGTTAAAGTAGAGGTGGTGATTGATAATGAGGTGTGTCTGTGCTGTCCTCCCCTTCCAGCACTGTATCTATGTCATGTCTTGTTAGCCAATGGATGGATCCCTCTCATTACTCTCTGCTCTGTGCAATGTGAGTGATCTTACCTCAAGGCAGGATTTATTGAAAGTTCCAGATTTCCCTGCCCATTGTCTCTCTCGCTGACCAATCATCTTCATTGAGGTGATGAACGAGACATCCAGCAGTTGGGAACTCCACAGAGTGAGGAACTTCCTGAGTACTTGCAGGAGACAGAGAGATAGACAGAATGTGAAATTAGACTGATGCAGTGAGGGTTACACATGCAGAACGGCAATGAGTCCCACAGAGATCAGGAAAATCCTAGCCTCCGTCCTTGGCCTGTGCTGCTGAGTCTCTCTGGAGTGGAGAGTTCTGTTGGTTCAGGACCTTGAGCAGCTGTAAGAGTGAGAGACACTGACATAAATGGGCTCAAGTGTGTATACTTCAACGCAAGGAGTATTAGAAATAAGGTGGGTGAACTTAAGGCGTGGTTTGGTACTTGGGACTACAATGTTGTGGCCATCACGGAAACGTGGATAGAACAGGGACAGGAATGGTTGTTGGAGGTTCCTGGTTACAGATGTTTCTGTAAAATTAGGGAGGGCGGTAAAAAAGGAGGGGGTGTGGCGTTGCTAATTAGAAATGGTGTAATGGCTGCAGAAAGGCAGTTCGAGTGGGATCTGCCTTTGGAGATAGTATGGGCTGAAGTCAGAAATAGGAAAGGAACAGTCACCTTGTTGGATGTTTACTATAGGTCCCCAATATCAGCAGAGATGTGGAGAAACAGATTGGGAAACACATTTTGGAAAGGTGCAGAAGCCACAGGGTAGTACTCATTGGAGATTTCAACTTCCCAAATATTGATTGGAAGCTCTTTGGATCAAATAGATTGGAGGGGGCGGTGTTTGTGCAGTGTGTCCAGGAAGTTTTGCTAATTCAGTATGTAGATTGTCCGACCAGAGGAGAGGCCATTTTGGATTTGGTAATCGGTAACGAACCGGGACAAGTGATGGGCTTGTTCGTGGGTGAGCATTTTGGTGATGGTGACCACAATTCTGTGACTTTCACCTTTGTTATGGAGAAAGATAGGTGCGTCCAACAGGGTAGGTTTTACAACTGAGGGAAGGGTAAATACGATGCTGCAAGACAAGATCTGAGAAGCATATGTTGGGATCGTAGGCTGTCAGGGAAGGATGTCATTGAAATGTGGAACTTTTTCAAGGAACAGATACGATGTGTTCTTGATACGTACGTACCTGTCAGGCAAGAAAGAGATGGTTGTGTGAGGGAATCTTGGATGATTTGGGAGGTTGAATGTCTCGTAAAGAGGAAGATGGAGGCTTACATAATGTTGAGGAAACAAGCTTCAGACACAGCGTTGCAGGGATACAGGATAGCCAGGAGGGAGCTGAAGAAAGGGATTAGGAGAACTAAGAGAGGGCATGAAAAATCTTTGGCGGGTAGGATCAAGGATAACCCCAAGATCTTTTATGTGTATGTGAGAAACATGACAATGAAGTGAGCGAGGGTAGGTCCGATCAAGGACAGCAGTTGGAGACTGTGTATTGACTCGGAAGATGTAGGAGAGGTCTTGAATGAGTACATTTCTTCAGTACTTACAAATAAGAGGGAACGTATTGTTGAAGGGGAGAGTATGAAACGACTGGTAAGCTAGAGGAGATACTTGTTAGGAAGGAAGATGTGTTGGGCATTTTGAAAAACTTGTGGATAGACAGGTATTCTGAGCCTGATGGGATATATCTTAGGATTATGTGGGAAGCAAGAGAGGAAATTGCACAGCCGTTGGCAATGATCTTTTCGTCTTCACTGTCAGCGGGGGTGGTACCAGGGGACTGGAGATTGGCGAATGTTGTGCCCCTGTTCAGAAAAGGCAATAGGGATAACCCCTGGAATTACAGGCCAGTTAGTCTTACTTCGGTGGTGGGCAAAGTAATGGAAAGGGTACTGAGGGATAGGATTTATGAGTATCTGGAAAGACGCTGCTTGATTATGGACAGCCAGCATGGATTTATGAGGGGTAGGTCTTGCCTTACAAATCTTATTGAATTTTCTGAGAAGCTGAGCAAACATGTGGATGAGAGTAGAGCATTGGATATAGTGTACATGGATTTTAGTAAGGCATTTGATACGGTTCCCCATGGTAGGATTATGCGGAAAGTCAGGAGGCATGGGATAGTGGCACGTGGCCATTTGGATAGAGAACTGGCTAATCGGTCGAAGTCAGAGAGTGGTGGTAAATGGTAAATATTCAGCATGGAGCGCAGTTACAAGTGGAGTTCCGCAGGATCAGTTCTGGGTCCTCTGCTGTTTGTAATTTTTATTAATGACTTGGAAGACGGAGTCGAATGGTGGGTCGGTAAATTTGCAGATGATATAAAGATAGATGAAGTTGTGGATAGTCAAGAGGGCTGCTGTCAGCTGCAAAGGGACTGAGATATAATGCTGAGCTGGCCTGAGGAATGGCAGATGGAATTCAACCCTGTCAAGTGTGAGATCATCCATTTTTGAAGGACAATTAAGAATGTGGAATACAGGGTTAACGGTAGGGCTCTTAGTAAGGTGGAGGAGCAGAGGGATCTTGGGGTCTATGGTAATAGCTCTTTGAAAGTTGCCACTCAGGTGAATAGAGCTTGTAAGAAGGCCTATGGTGTATTAGCGTTCATTAGCAGAGGGATTGAATTCAAGAGTCGTGAGGTGATGTTGCGGCTGTACAGGACCTTGATAAGGCCACATTTGGAGTACTGTGAGCAGTTCTGGTCGCCTAACTTTAGGAAAGATGTGGCAGCTTTGCAGAGGGTGCAGAGAAGAGTTACCAGGCTATTGCCTGGAATGGAGAATAGGACGTACGAGGATAAGTTCGGAGTGCTAGGCCTTTTCTCATTGGAACAGCGAAGGAGGAGTGGTGATTTGATAGAGTTTTATAAGATGATCAGGGAAATAGATAAAGTCGACAGTCAGAGATTTTTCCCCCGGGTACAACAGAGCGTTACAAGGGGACATACATTTAAGGTGAAGGGTGGAAGGTATAGGGGGATATCAGTGGTAGGTTCTTTACCCAGAGAGTGGTGGGGGCTCTCTGTGTTTGTAAGGTTCCAGTAATTGTTTAGTGACGTATCCTTTCTAACAAATTTCAGCTCCTGACTTAATGTCAGGCTAACACGGCCTTTTTTCGGACTGGCAGCAGAAAGGGTTGTGGGAGTTTTTGTTTATCAATCTGAAAAAGTTAGCTTACAGGGTGAGCAGGTAATAGATAATGCAAATACAATGCTGCTATTTATTAGAAAGGGAATGGAATCTCAAGATATGGAGGTCTTGCTAAAATGATACAAGGTACGAGTCAGACCACACCGAGAATATTATGAACAGTATGAGTGCCAGAAGGAAAGATATTCTTCTATTGGAGAGGCAGGCCAAAGAAGATTCACTCGGCTGATCTGGGAAATGGCGGGATTTTCAAATGGGAAGAGGTCGAGTAGATTGAGATCAAAACGTTGGAGTTTAGATAAATGAGAAAAACAATGGAATGTAACATTTGGGATTCTGAAGGGCTTTGATCGGGTCGATGCTGGGAAGTTAGAAAATCGAACAGTACAGAACAGCAATATGCCCTTCGGCCCACCATGGCTGTGCCGACTATGATGCTATTCTCAACAAATGCCATTTGCCTGTATATGGTCCATGTCCCTCTATTGTCTGTCTGTGTATGTTTCTGTCTAAATGCCACTTCAAATCTTTGCTCACATTTCTGTTTCTATGATCTCCCTTGGTAATATCCACTCTCTCTGTTTAAAAACAAAACTACTTGCCTCACACATCTCGTTGAAACTTCCTCTTTCTCACCTTAAACCAGTACACTATTGTATTTGAAACTTACAGATTGGAAAAAAGAGGTTCTTACTATCCACATTATGTATCCATATCCGAATGTTATATCCCTGTATCTGATTGCATGTCTGCTCCGACACTCTAACAAAACAATCCAACTTTGTTTAACTTCCTCTTACACCTAACACAACCTTTAAAATTCTAACACAGGTAGCGTGCTGATAAATCCCTTTTGCACGTTCTGCAAAACCTCCATATCCTTCCTCTTGTGTGTAAGTGAGAAGTGCACACAGTACTCTAAATGTGACCAATCAAAAGTTTTGTAGAATCACAACTTCAGATGTAAACCACAATACCCAAAGTTGTGACTGATAAAGGCCGGTGTTCTTTTTTTTTCATCTGAAACACTTCTGTTGCCATTTTCAGGGAGTTAATAGCTTGCACCAAAATCCTTCTGTACATAAGTGTCCCTCAGCATCCTATCATTTTTCTTGAATATGACATGATCTCACGCTTCTACAGATTAAGCTCAATTTGCCATTTCTCTGCATATCTTTCCAACTGATCTGTAACCTCCTGCAGCCTTGGATCTCTTTGCTCACTCGCCCCAACTCCACCAATTTTCATGTCATCTGCAATTATCATCTTTGTCACTGTCTTTCGTTTCAAATTGTTTGAGAATTTATAACCAGAAAGCATAAAATCCATGCAAGGGCTCACCCATTTAGGATGGAGATGAGGGGGAATGTCTTCACTCAGAGTGTAGTGACTTTTTGGGAATTCCTGACTGCAGGGGGCTGGCGAGGATGGGTCATTAAGAATATTTGCAACAGTCTTGGTCAGATTTTAAAGAATCAGGGAAACAAGGGTTTTGTGGAAAAGTCAGAAAAGTAGATTTGAAGAGTATCAGATCAGCCATGATCTGATTGTAGGGCAGAGCATCCTCAATGGGCCAAATTGCCTAATTCTTCTCCAACAACTCATGGTATTAACTCAAACTCAATATATCTTGCATAATATTATGGGTCTCTGTTCTCAAAACTACGTTGTAATGGGATTATTGGATATTTATTAGTACACAGCATTTGATCTACAAAACACCATTTTGTTAATGGCACCTTGATATAATATAGAAAATTATCCTTTATACAATCCAGGATTTCATGCATTACAGCCCTGATACTCATTAGTTATCCAGTCGGGATGGAGACACTGTCACACACAATTACTGTCCTGCCTTTGCTGCAAGTACATTCTGTGTCCTGACTGAAAGCATATTAGCATTACCATCACTGTCTGGTGCCTATAAAATAATTCGTGCCAACGGTTGCAACAGCATGCTTATCGTCAGGTCCACATAAATGGACTCCAAATTTTGATCTTCAGTTCCACATGACTGTCTCATTAATACATTAACCTCATCCTTCATCCATTCTTTCCCACTTTCTTGGCTTTTTGCTGAGTCTGCCTCTTGGGACGATATTAGATTGGGATATTTGCTCGGCATGGACGTGATGGACCGAAGGGTCTATTTTAATGCTGCACATCTCTGTCACTATACCCCAACAACCCTGCAGTATACACTTCCCAGTTATAGTAATTCTGCATCTACATCTCCGGAATGGTAGTTCGATCATATCTGTTCACTGTTATTCCATCTGCTTTTGGCAACTGCAGGGAGTCATTCCTCAGTCGTGGGGGTTGGACGGATGGGTAGACGTTACAGAGACAGGGTGGCTAACAAGGACTCGAAAATGTTAAAGTTAGACAGAGTTATATTTGGTCGAGAATGTCAGTGGGACAAAGGGGTTTGGGGATTGGAGCAATTTTCAGGGATAGAAGGAGTTGGATTAGATTCTGGAGATAGGGATAGCCACGGAGAAAGGGAGAGGGAGGCAGACTCAGAAGCACAGGCAGGGGTGTGTATCAGTAGAAGAGTATTGTGTAGGCTAATAGAGATATGGAAGGTTGTTGCGACTGAAGACGTTTAGAGATAAAAGGTGGCTTCAAGGTTCTGGAGGCTGCATAGATAGGAAGGCAATGGAGAATGACAGGTTGCTGGGATGGAGACACTTATACAGATGGGGAGGAAGCACAAACTGATAGAGCTTCCTGTGGTCGATAGGGGAGTGGGTGGATGGAATAAGGGTTAAATTTAAGAAGGTAAACACCGAAGAATAGGAGAAGGATAAGGAGATTATAAATTTTTCAGAGCTGAGGAAGGGTTATAGGAGCTGATGAAGAATGAATAGGTCGGGACCTATGGAGAGATTAAGGACAAATACATTGACATGGATGGTGGTACTGGTAGAAGGAGCTTACAGGGATAGACAGGACTGTCTACATTTACATAGATTAAGGAAGTTTAAGGATTATGGTGTTAGGGTTTAGAGACGTTGACAGAGACAGAAAGCATTGTGTGCACTACAGGGGCTTTCAAACTGAGGAAGGGCTATCGGGACTGGAGGATATTACAGAGATCAGTAATACAACATGGGCCAGAATTGATGCCTGGGAGTTACAGAGCTTTCTCAGGCAGGACCAGGACAGCAAAGGTGAACGCAGGACCTTCAAAAGATGGTGGGAATGAAGCCTGGAATGTTGCTGTTCCTTGCCAGCAGTGTATCTATGCCGCAACTTCCGGGTCTGAGAATAGAAGTCCTACTAATACTCCCTGAACTGTTTATTGTGTATGATCTGACTTGCTGAAGTATTTACTGAAGGCAACAGATCTCCCCTTCATTTTCTCTCTGGCTGACCAACCGCCTTCAGTGAGGTGATGGATGAGACTGGAGTTAGGAATATCCTGATTACCTGTATTAGCCATAAAAATAGACAGAATGGGAAATTAGACTGATGCAGTGAGGTTAACTCGTGCAGAGTGGCAAAAGAGCCCAGCAGAGGTCTTAAAAATCCCAGTCTCCATCCATGGCCTGTGCTGCTCTGTTTCTCTGGAGTAGACAATTCTGTTGACTCAGGATCTCAGACCAGCTGCAAGAGGGAGAAACGCTGGCAGATGCAGCAAATAGACCACACAGCAAGGAATACCACATGGAGAGACACTGAGTGATATGACGAGAGTGCAGGAAGGTGTCAGCATCACACAATGGTGTCATAAGAAGTGGTTCTGATGCAGTGGAAACTGCTACCATTAATCAGGGAGGACTCAGCCATTATATTGGGATGGGCTCCACTGGTACGATGCTGGGGTCAATATTCTTGTTATTCATATGACCAGGATTATGCATATTGCTTTAAAATGACACAGATGAGAAGTGGCAGGGCTCAGGTGAAATGAAATTCCCAAGTCCAAAGAGAAAGGTTGAAATATTGGAATATCGTGGAGATGTGGCTAAAGTCAAACAGAAAGAAACAGGAAGGGACTAAGTTTTACTGAAATTGTACATCAGCAAATAAGTGTGTGACAGTAAATTGCGGTAAAAAAGTAAATTACTGTTTCTCAGTTTGAATGCAAGAAGCATTTGCAATAAGGGATATACACGTATGACTTGTGATTTCTATTTTGTCGCCATCACGAAGACGTGGTCACGGGATGAAAACAAAGCCGAGGCATTAATATTCTCGGCTACACAACATTGTGGAAAGCTAGACAGAATGGGAAGTAGGATGGGGAACTCCTATATTTCGGGATAACAATGGGATTACCAGGAAAGTATGTGGCCTCAAATGATCAAGCAATAGGAAATCACATTCTTGGAAGTAAGGGTCAGAACACCAAAGTGAACGGACAGGGGTAAGGTGCCTTTGCGGCATTATATTGTTGGACACTGCATTAACAGGGAATTATTAAATTGTAACAAAGGCACTGGGACAATACTGAGGGAATTCAATTTTCCTATCTCATCATTTCATTGACGGTGGATCACATACGAGGCTGACTCTCTCCCACTCTCAGGGAGAGTCTGTAGTTGGCTGTAAAGCCCGTTGTGCCCTTCCACAGACTCTGTTACACTTGGGACGGAAGGTGGCCCTGTGAAGTGGCTGGGCAGGGCGTTGGTGTGACAGCGCGCTCCTTGTGCTGTTTTCTCTTGGATTCCCCCTTTTCCCCACAGCAAGTCTCGATGCGTATGACACTTTCCCAATGCGCCTCCCCCACTTCGGAAGATCGTGGCCCAGTAATTCCCAGGAGTTACCAGATTTGATGAAGAGATGAAAAAAACCCCTTTCGTTTCTGAAAAAGCCAAAGTTTAAAAATATGGACGCATTTGTTAAAGATATTGCTAGGGAGTCTCCTAGCAGGAGAGGTGCAGTAGGACGAGGACAAGTTATCAAAGTTTAATCAAATAATAGGAACAGGGAGAGGTGAAGGTGCTGGAGGTTTTCAGAGTGTTACAGAGAGGGGTAAGGGCCTGAACAATGTTACCAAGCCAGAATGAATTGCTGCAGCTAGAGCGATTGCAAAGTTGGGGAGGGACATATATTTTCATTCATTCATGCATGGCTTAAGGATGTCACTGTTTGGACCAGCATACATCAACACACTGCTAATTGCCCAATGACAGCTCAGATTCAGCCATATTGTTGTGGGTCAGGAGTCACATGTGAGTCAGACCAGGTAAGAATGACAGATGTCCTTCCATAAGTGATATACGTGAACCATTTGAGTTTTTCCAGATAATAAACAATGCTTATGTGGTGGCCTCACTAATGTCCTGTACAAATACAACCTGACATCCAACTCCTATTTTCAATGCTGTGACCAATGAAGGTAACCATCCTAAACGCCTACTTCACCAGCCTGTCTACCTGTGACACTACTTTCAAAAAACTGTGTACAAGTATCCCTGGGTCACTGATTGACAACATTACCCAGGGTCCTAAAATTAACTGCACGTCCAGCCGTGGTCTGTTTTTTTTTCCAGAATGCAACATCTTGCATTTCTTAACCTGCTATTCCATAATCACGGGCACTGCGATACTATTGATTCCATTGTACTCTTAGATAACCCTTTCCTCTGTCTACTTTAGCACCAATTTCAGTCTCACTCACAAACTTGCTAACCATGATTCCTCTATTCTCATCCAAACCGTTGGTGTAAATGATGCACAACAGTGACCCAGCACCGAACCCCATGGCACACCGGTGGTCACAGGCCTAAAGTTTAAGCAGCAATCCTTATGAATATGCTCCATCTTCCAGCGTCAATCCGATTTTGTATCCAGTTGGAGAGCGCTTTCAGATTATGTATGACCTAAACGTATTAACCAGTCTGCCATGCAGAAACTTGTGAAAGGCCTTTCTAAAGGTAATGTGGATATCATGTACTGATATGCTTTGATTTGTCATTTGTCTAACCCCATTGTCCTTTCTCTCAGAATTTCTCAAACGACTTACCCACCTCAGCCATCGGACTTGCTCGCATGTAGTGGTTGTCGATGGTACAAGTACCTCTGCCAGGGGCTCTGTAATTTCCTCAGTAGATTCTCACAAGACGCTGGGATACATCTTATCATGACCCGAGGTTTTTGGAACTTTTTTTATTTTGCATATTAAGACATGCAGCACCTCCTGTTCTCCAACGTAACCTCTGTTCAAGACATTACCGTTTATTTTCCCAAGTGCCCGATCTTCGACGTCTTTCTCCACAGTAAATCTTAAATCCATTTTTTTTTCAGTATCTCACCCAACAATAGTGATTCCACGCAGCCAACCTCATTGACATTTCCGGGGCCCTTTTATTTGCCTCATTACACTTCAGCCATTGTTGAAATTTGTCAAAATGCTTCTGAAATTTCAAGTGTTCCTTACCGCTACTAGCCTCCCCAGCCCTTATCTATTCTGCTATTTATGGTCACACCAAAATATAGAATGCAACATATTTAAAAAGTATTCCCTCTTTGTAAAATCACGTGTTACCCACTGTTTCTACGAATCCACTATTGTTTATTGCTGCATCCTTTCAATACACTCCAGCACGTTCCAGACCTACTGTCAGGCTAGCCCTGTTTGTTTTCAGACTGACTGCACAAAAGGCTTTGTGAATCTTGTGGTTCAACCTGAAAAAGGTAGCTTACAGGGTCAGCAGGTAATAGAAATGGCAAATCAAATGCTGGAATTTATTACAGGGGAATTGAATCTACAAATAGGGAGGTTTTGCTAAAAAGACGCAAGGTACAAGTCAGAACACACCTAAAATATTATGAACAGTTTGAGTGCCCGAAGGAAAGGCATTCATGGATTGGAGGCACGCCAGGGAATGTTCACTCGACTGGTCCTGAAGATGGCAGATTTTCCAAAGAGCAGAGGTGTAGTCGACTGACCTTGAATCCATTGGAGTTTTGAAGAATGGTAGAAAAATTGAAGGAATCATCCAGGGTTCTGAGGGTCTTTGACAAAGTACATGCTGGGAAGTAAGAATATAGAACAGTTAAGCACAGTAGTAGTCCCTTCGGCCCACCATGGCTTTAATGATCATGATGCTATTCTAAACTAATCCAATCTGCCTGTACATGGTCCACATCCCCCTATTTTCTGCCTGTTCATGTGTCTGTCGAAATGCCAAAACAAAACCTTACTTTTGTTGTCAGTTCTCACACCCCCTGAGCAGCTTCCACCTTCTCTGTAAAGAAAACTGGCCACATTCATCTCACTTTAAACTTCTCACTCTCACCTTAAACCAAAGCGCCCTCGAATTTAATATTTCGACATTGGAAGAAAGGTTCCAACTATCGACACTATTCACGCGTCTCCTAATGCAATATACCTGTACCAGGTCACCCTTTAACTTCCGATACTCTCGCAAAACAATCCAACTTTGTCCAAGCACATTATAGTAAACACATTCTCATCCAGGCAACACTCCGGTAAACCTCTGTTGCACTCTCTCCAACACCTCCACATCCTTCCTGTATTTTGCCACTTGAAAACTACAGGCAACATACCAAACTTTGCCGAATGAAGTATCATTCATTCACAAAATGACATGCAAACGTCTGTAGTCAATACTGTGGCCAATGAAAGGAAGCATACCATATTCCTTCTTTACCACCACATCGTTACGTTCTTATTTTCAGGGAACTCCGGATTTGCATCCAAGGTCCCTCTGATTATCAATGTTTCCAATTAGTGAATTAGTGCACTTCTCTCTTCCATTTGAGTTCATACATGCATCACTTCAAACACTTGTCCTGATCAAATTCGATTTGCCATTTCTCTGCCGAGCGTTCCACCTAAATTACACACTGTTGCAACTTTTAACATTCTTCCTCACTAGCCATAATTCCCCGAACTACCCCTAAACGTTACATGTCTTTCCAAATGTCGTCTGCAAAATTACTAAGCAAACTGTTGACCTTTTCGTCTTAGCCCCAGATAGAAATTACAAACAGAAATCTCAGCGGACCTCCAATGATAAATTCACCACTCTACATTCCTCTTACTATTATCATCAAGAAAATGTTGTACCCAACTTACGATGGATTGTGGTTTGATATTCCAAATCTCCCTTGCTATTTCTCACCTCCACTCAAAGCAACTGAAAATTTTGATTCCCAGATTAAATTGGCTGTCTCACGGATACACTAACTGCACTCTTACCTAACAACACAACTGGACTTTGTTTGGCTTTTAGGTGATTCTGCTGAACACTTCAATAATTACATCCCACCCATGGTTATTCTGTAGCGAAATCTCCATGATTACAGTTCGATCATATTTGTTTACTACAGGTAATGCGGTCATTCCATCTGCCTTGTTGCAAATGCAGGGTGCATTTCACTCAGAGTGGATGTTTCAGGGATGGATAGAGGTCATGGAGTTAGAGACATGTATGGGGGCTTGACAATGTTACAGGCTTACGGATAGTTACTGGTGCTGGAGAATGCTCGCAGGAGAAATGGTTTATTGTTTGGAGGAATTAACAGAGATAACGCCGTTTTGATTAGTTTCCAGATAGGGATATGTGCAGGGTTGTGGCTTCTTACAGGGATCACGTTAAGCAGCGTGTAGAAATAATCGGAGGATTCGAGAATGTGGTACATTTAACAGCAGCCATGCTATCTGGAGAACATTACAGAGATATCGAGGAAGTTGTGGACTGAAATAATAGAGGGAGAGGGAGGTTGGTATGGTCACTAGAATATGAAACGGATAGTGAGGAAGGTAAGCACTGGAGAATGTTACATGCCTCGAGTGGAAGGTATGGATCGGAAAATATGATAGGGATAGGGAGAATGGTATGCACTGTAGAATGTTTCAGGGATAGGGATGAAGTTATGGACTGTGGAATATTACAATATTAGGGAGAGTTGTATGGATAAGACAATGTTCCAGGGATAGGGAGCACGTTATGGAGTGGAGAAAGTTAGAGGGAGTGCTGATTTTAAGCACTGGAAGATATTTCAGAGACAGTGAGTGTTTTTGAGAATGGAGGAGGTTTCAGTCGGAAGAAGGGGAGTGAGAGAGTTGAGTCACGAATGAGCGTTCGCTGGACAATATTGAGCTGAGCGTTTCACAGATAGAAAGGAGGATACAATAGCCTGATAGAAGGCACACCAATGCAAAGGTAGATAGGAAACGAAGGATTTGAAGTGATTACACAGCGAGGAGGTCATTGGAGAAGGATGGGTTCAGAGACTAAACAATGTTAAGAAACAATAGGGGGGTTGCATATGGTTGAGCAAGCTTCAGGAAGTTGGAGGATATAAAACTGAAGGAGGTTACACAGATAGCGATGGCTTTAGGATCTGGTGGGGGCTGCACAGTAAATGGGGATGTAGTGACTACAGGCATTAAAACATACAGGGAGAGGACTGGTGATGGGCAGAATTCACAAAAACTGGGAGAATTGTAGATTTTGCAGGACACTACATAAATAAGAAAAGATGTATCAATTTGATGGCGTACTCAGGCAGGAAACTTTGTATAGTTTGGAGCAGCTCACCATGATAGGGAAGGGCATAGAGGCTGGAGATGGTATGGGACTGCAGAAGTTTGAAGTCATGACAGGCAGCCAGACACGGTGAGAGAGTTGCAAGGTCCGCTGGAGGTTACACAGCTCGGGAGGAATGCCGAGACTTGATTTTGCACAAGGAAGTAGGGTCGTCCCGACTGAAGTTGGGAACAGAGATAGAGAGATCAGTACGGATAACAGAGGTATAGAGGGTAGTGGTCTCTGGTGAAACTTCCACATAGATGGATGTTTTGTGGAATTGCAGGTCCTTGCAGAGATATGCAGATTTGAAGGGGCTGGAGCAGTGTACAGAAGCATGGAAATATGCAGTAACAAAAACAGAGGTAGAGTGGTCTGTAGGGGATGCAACAGGTTGGTTGAACTGTAGAGGCTGGAGGGTTTCACCAGACAAGGATGATTGTAGGAATCTAAGGAATTAACAGAGATACGGCCATGGGAGCATTCACAGTAATTATTGGTTTTGAGTAATGCCCAGACCGAGGGAGGTTTCAGAATGATGGAGGGGTCAAGCATAAGGAAGGGGTCGCAGAAAATAGAGGAATATCAACATGTCACTTTGGTGCTGTGCCACTTAGGGTCATCAGGAGGACAGTTGTCCTCATTATGATGCACAGATGCTCAAGGGAATGAACATGGTGGATGCTGAAAGGATGCTTCCTTCTCCTTATGGGACAGAGACAACAGGCAGACTCTGTTTAACAAAATAAATGGAGAGTGGGGGCGTTATCGTATTTTTCAGTGGCCCAAACCTACTTTCACATAGCTCAAAGGAATGCAATGAGATAACAAAGATCAAGGTCGTTTGTGACTGCAGGAGATAAGAGACGAAGACCAGTTTGGAAGGTCTGGAGGGAGTGAGAGAGAAGGGAGATGTTCAACAGCTGGAAGGGTTTGCAGGGAGTGCACACTGTCAGGACTGGAGAACATGACATGCTCACTCATAAGAGGGAGATAACGATATAGCAGAAGGTCAAAGACAGCAGGAAGATCACAAGCTCCGTACCTGTTCTTTACTCAGGTAGCTGTTCCCACGCAGTCTGGTGGCAAGCCCGACATACAAACAGCATGAGGTTTCCCAGCTTCTGGTGCTCAGGGCCCAGTGCACTCACCCTAAACCGGGCAGTGAGGTATTTACACGGTTTTACGTTTTACATGAACACTGTGTAATAGCCGGCATCTGCACTCAGGTTCCTTGGTCATACAATCTTCTAAATGATAGTCTGCAGACAACAAAAGAGAAAAAAACAAAACTTCATTGCATGTGTCAGGGTTAAATGTAAAACGTTCATTCTCTCACAATAGAAATTCCCAAGTTACTGCATCTCATGAAGCAGTCACATTAAAAAAAATTCTTAAAAAAACATACCAAATGATGCTTTGATGAGGTGAGCTGTGGTCAGTCGTTTAGATCTGAAGATTACCAGGTGCACGGAGCGTGCTTTGTACCAAAACAGCACCAGATTATAGTTTCGAATGGTGCTGGAAAAGCACATCAGTTAAGGCAGCATACGAGGAGTAGGTAAATCGACGTTTCGGGCAAACGCCCTTCATCAATATTCCTGTTGAAGGGCTTTTGCCCGGAAAGTTGATTTTCCAGCTCTTCGGATGCTGCCTGAACTGCTGTGATTTTTCAGCACCACTCTAACCTTGAATTTGGTTTCCTGCATCTGTAGACATTGTTTTAACCAAAGCAACACCAGGTATACAGACAGAATGGGCATGTAGACCCACATCTGAACACACATCTCCCAGCCTGGTAATCTGAAGCTATTCTTACCTATTCTGGCAAAATTCTGCAGAATTAAGTCATTAAGATCAACCGAATGGTCAATCAAAAATCTATTGTTCAAATTATAACATCTTTCAGGATACACAATCCGATCTCGGTCACATCCTGCACCTAAAAATCCCGCTGCCTCTAACCTCCTGCAGGTTCCACCTCCCTTCCTGCATTTGTACCATCCTCCAGGTTCTGCAGCCCTTCCTACCTGCTTAATGTGGCCCGGACTCTACAATTCTTTCTTCCTCTACAAGGTTCCACCGAAGGGCACTGGACAGTGGTGGGACTTGCGGAGATCTGGAGAGATATCAGAACAGGAAGATTTTGCAGATGCTAGAAAAATTGCAGTAGCGAAAAAAAAGTGGCTTCAGTAATTTTGAGGGTCAAAGCTAATAAAGGAGGTTACAGAGCTAAGGAGGACTGGAGATGCTTGAAGAGGTTTCACGGTTTGAGTATTGTAATGCCTGGAGGAATCTACAATATAGTGAGGGTTTAAGACTGGAGGATTCCACAGAAAACCTTTACAGGGTTAAAGGCAGGATTCGTGGCAGTGTTCAAGAACAGAGGAATCTTGGGTACACGTCCATAGATCCCTTAAGTTGATTGGGTTGTTGAAAAGGTGGAAGATGTGTTGGCTTTCATTAGCAGGACATTGTGTGGAATTGCTGCAGTTCTATAGAGTCCACGTTGAATCACAATTGGAAATTGTCTTCGGTTCTGGTTGCCACATTATACGAAGAATGTGGAAGCTTTTGAGAGGCTGCAGAGGAGATTTACCAGGTTGCTCCCTGGAGTGGATGGCATGCCATTTGAAGGAAAGTTTGGGGGGTCAAGGGCTTTTCTCATTGGAGCAAAGAAGCAAGAGTGGTGATTTGATAGAGGTGTACAAGGTAATGAGAGGCATAATTAGAGTGGATAGCCAGAGACTTCTTTCCACGGCAGAAATATCTATAATAAACGGACATAATTTGAAGAGAATTGGAGGAAGGTTCAGGGGGGATGTCAGAAGTAGCTGCTTTACATAGAGTGGTGGGTGAGTATGCGCTGCCAGCCATCGTACTAGTCAGATATATTTGGGAAATTTAAGAATCTCTTGGATAAGCTCACAAATGATAGGAAATGAAGAGTGTGTAGGTTAGTTTAATCCTAGAGTAGGATAAAAGGTCAGCACAAATTCGATGGCTGAAGGGCCTGTACTGTGCTGAATTGTTCTATGTAGTAAATGGAGAGGGTTACAATGACAGGAAGAGGTTTTGGAAAGCTGGAGAGGATGTAGACTGAATGAAGAGACAAAAATGGGAATGGTTGCTAGGATTGTCGGACTTTACAGAGACAGCAATGGTCTGATCTGGAGTAGATGACCCAGACTGGGAGGGTTGTGGGGACTGTTGGTTGTTTCACAGGGAGGAAGGACCATGGGGTCACAGGAGGTTGCAGAAACGTGGAGAGCTGTAGGGCATGTAGGTGTACATGGATATGGGGAGGTTGGGATGAATGGAGCAGTTTACAGGGTTAAGGAAGTTGGTAGGACAGGTCTGGTTTACAGAAAGTGCCTATTTACGGAATGGAACAGATTACAGTGATAATGTGTGTTGTATAGACTGGAAGAAAAAACACACATATGGAGAGTATTCGGTACTGAACAAGTTTAGGAATATCGAAAGGCTTAGGTTCTGCGGTTATTTCAACAAGGATGGTGTGGAAACGAACAGATTATCCTGGAGATAAAAACAGCAATTTAGTTTTGAGACAATTTCACAGATAAAAGAGCATGAGTAACCTCCTCCAGTTTGGCCGAAGTGGGGAAGGGTTGTAGGGGAGGGAACCGTTAACTCAGATAGGCGTGTAAGAGCTGGATGGAAATACTGAAAAAGCTTACAATGACAGGGTGGGTGGATGCTAGTAATGAGAATATGTTACACAGATCGTATTCCTTTAGGACATTGGAACACTCACAGGGACAGGAGTGGGTTCTACAGATCGGAGTGTGGCAGAGATCTGAGAAGGTTATAGGGTCTCCACAGATTGTTTGCATCTTTAGGGCTGGAAGATGTTAGTTCGATACGGAAACCTTAAACCCAAAGTATACCATCTTCATTTGCCAGACCAGAGCCTCCATATCCCTCATAATCCAGGGATCCCAAAACATGCCTCTTTTCCCTTCACCCTAACAGGAGCATACTGACCCTTGATTTTCACTATCACACTTTTAAAAACCTCCCATTTTCCAGTCGCATCCTTCCATTCAAACAGACTCACCCATTCAATCTCTGCTAGATCCTGCTTAAAGGCCCCAAAATTGGGCGGCACGGTGGCACAGTGGTTAGCACTGCTGCCTCACAGCGCCAGGGACCTGGGTTCAATTCCCGCCTCAGGCGACTGACTGTGTGGAGTTTGCACGTTCTCCCCGTGTCTGCGTGGGTTTCCTCCGGGTGCTCCGGTTTCCTCCCACAGTCCAAAGATGTGCGAGTCAGGTGAATTGGCCATGCTAATTTGCCCGTAGTGTTAGGTAAGGGGTAAATGTAGGGGTATGGGTGGGCTTCGCTTCGGCGGGTCGGTGTGGACTTGTTGGGCCGAAGGGCCTGTTTCCACACTGTAAGTCTAATCTAATCTAAATTGGCCTTGTTCCAGCATAGCTTCTTAAACTGTGGATCTCTCCGATCGGTTTCTGTAGTTATGTTAAAACTAAGACAGCGGACGTCCAATGTTGCGCCCACATGAGTAGAGTAGGACCGTCTACATATTGATAAAGGAAACTTTCTTGGACACATTTGACAAATTCAAACCCATACGGGCCTTTCATTCTCTGAGTGGCCCAGTCAAACAGGGGAAATCAAAATCTCCAATCAGTACTATTCTCTTATTCCTACAGCTATCCACAGCCTCTCTACACATCTGCTCTTCTCATGCCCGCTGGAAATTTGCGAGTCTGTAATACAGTCCCAACAAAGTGACCACCACAGTCTTCATTCTAACTTCTAACCGTACGACCTCATTTGACGATGGTTTAGGAGTATCCTCTATAAGCATTGTTGTTTTGCCCTCCCTTATGCAAAAGAAAACTCCCCTTCCTCACTTACTTGTCCTTCTGTCTCACCTGTAGCTTCTGTACCCTGGAACACTGAGCTGCCAGTCCTGCCCTTCTCTCAGCCAAGTTTCTGTTACAGCATTAACATCCTGTTCCCCAGCGCCAATTCATCCTCTCAGCTCGTCTGCCTTCGCAATCACGCATCACGAAATAAATGACCTTTAAAGCAGAAGTGTTTTCTCTCCCTTGACTGTGCCCCTGGATATCCCGAATTGGAAACTTGCACTCGGTGGCTTATGCATTTTGCTCTGACCGGCAGATGTTCCCTCTCTTTTTCAGAATCCCAATCCCCTGGTAAACTAGATTAAGCCCTCCCAGGTAAATCTCCCCCAAAGATTGCTAGTACTGGTTCAAGTCCAACCCGTCTCACTTCTCCAGGTCATCTCTACCCCAGGAGATATCTCAGTGATCCAAGACCCTTCCCCATCCAACAGCTCAACAGGTGCACATCGATCCAGACTATCTTTCTATTTACATATTCACTGGCGAGCGGCACTGGGAGCAATCTGGACCTCACTACCCTTGTACTCATGCTTTTGAACTTCTTACCTAACTCATTTCACCGGACCCCATCCAACTGCATCTATGTCATGTGTCCTCATGTTCACAATTAGTACGGGTTGTTCACGAACTTCCTGGTCAAGGGGATAAAACCTGATCTCCCTTTGTGGAACAAGGAAGGGAAAGGAACTGAGGTGTTAGTGGAAGAGCACTTTAACAAAGTAACCACTATTGTAATTATTTAAAATTGTTATGGAAAAGGACAGGCCTGGCCGACAAGTGAAACATCAACATTGGCCTCCAGCAATCCAGAATGTATTGGTCAAGAGCTTTTACCAGTTGATTGTGGAGAGTATTTGAAGCTAAATGGAACTCAGGCAGGTGGGGGAAGCTTTCGAAAGAGAGGTAAAATGAGATTTCAGGGCGACAATACTTCTATTAGTGTGAAGGACAATGCTGATTACAATTAGGAAATTCTGGATGACTGGGGATATTGAGGTTCTGGTCAAGCAAAAGGCGGTTCATATCATATAATCGCCAGCTGAATTCCTCGAAGATCACTGTGGTTTCAGAAAAAACACTGAAGAGGGAAAGCAGTAAGGTAAACAGGAATTTTGAGAAAACTTTGGCTGAAAACGATGAGGAAAATCCAAAGAGATTCTCCATGAATAATAACGACAGAGATTAACTAGGATCAGAACGTCAATGGGCAATCCATGTGTGGAGCCACAGGAGATGGGTGAGATCCTTAACGAAAACTACACATCAGTACTTAAAGTCTGGGAAAGTCAGGGAATTAAAGTCCTCAAAAGGCTCCGCATAACAGAGCAGGAGGTGCTGTAAATTTAAAAAAAAACGCGTAAGAAATAGACAAATTCCTGGAGTTAATCATGTATATCCGAGGACATTTGGGGAAACTCAGAAAGAAGTGCCCCTTGAAGAGGGTTATAGTGGGCAGGGAATACAGTTTTCGAAGGGAATTTTGAACAACTGAGCCAGTCAGCCAAGGAATGAAAGATGGAGTTGAATTCAGGTGATAGATTTTGTTAAGACAAACCAGAGTGCACTAATTTATTTAATGAGCCGGCCCTGGGCAGTGCTGTCGAAAAGCGAGAGAACAAGGAGTGTGGTCACATTATTCCTTTCAAATGACATCACAGGTGAACAGATGGTGAAAGCAGCATTGAGCACAATTGCCCTCATGGGTCACAAAATTTAATCCATGAGTTGGGACATCATGATATGGCTGTACAAGGCATTGCTGCGTTTCCAGTTTGAGTACTGCATAATATTCTGATCCTCATGCTCTAGGAAGCAATTTCTGAAACTGCAAATGGAGCAAAGATTGACAAAGATGTGACAAATATCGGAGGGTTTGACTTATAAGGAAAGGCTGGAAGAGCTGGAAAGAAAAACAGGGGAAATGAAATAGCTTTGGCAGATAATATAAAGGAGAATGCAAAGAGATCCTACAGCATACAAATACGAAAGAGACAATAGGGCCTCTCAAAGATCAAAGAGGCCATACATGTATATTTTATGTCTGAAATTACTGTGGATGAGTCATTGAAAGAAACAGTGATGGATTGAAAAGAGTCCCAATTACAGAAGAGGTGTTGCTGGAGGTCTTAGAACACAAAGGTAGAGAAAGCCCTAGATCTTGAAAAATTGGATCCCAGAACATTGTGGCAGTGATCATAATAGATATATTTCTACCATTGTCTTTCCATTAGGGGTAGGTGGCTGAGGGGAGATCTTATAAATGCATATAAAAGCATACGGGGTATACCTAAGGTGAGGATTGAAGTTCTCTAACCCAGGGTGGGGGAGTCCATAACTAGAGGGCAGAAGCATTGAGGTGGGAGAGGAAAGACTTAAAAGGGATCAGAGGACAACACTTTCCACACAGAGGAGGGTGCACATATTGAATGAGCTGCCAGGGGAAGTGATGGGAAGAAGCGCAATGTCAACATGGAAAATATATTTGGGCAGTTATATGGGGTTTGTATGGATATGGGTCAAACACAGGCAAATATGACTCGCTCAGGAAACGTGGGGAGCATGGTCTTATTGGAATGAAGGTTCTATTTCTGTGCTACATGACTCTGTCATTCGAGTGGGAGTTTACCGAAATAAGCCATGTTGTCAACACTGAAGCAAGTTACAGCGATAATTGTGGCAGGATGGACTGCAGTCCGTTTCAAATATGTGGAAGGAATATGGGGAAGGGAGGAGCTTACAGGGACTGGAATTGATATAGGAATTACAAATTACAGTGTTGGAGAAGGAATGCAGAACAGAAAGATCACACCCTCGCTTGGGAGGCTTGTTTTCCCTCTGTTGTACTGATGCCCACTAAGACAACACAGATCAGGATTGATAACTGTGAACTCCCCATGCTGTCTGATTACAGAATTCTGTGTGTACTATGCTCCTCCTCCAGCAATGTCATGTTTTGTTAACCGATGCTTGGATCCCTCTCGTTGCTCTCTGCTCTGTGCACTCTGAGTGATCTTACCACACTGCAGGATTTATTGAAGACACCAGATCTCGCTGCCCTTTGTCTCTCTGGCTGACTAAAACATCTTCAAGAAGACGATGGATGAGACACCCATGAGTCAGGACCTTCCCGAGTACCTACAGGAGACAGAGAAACAGAAAGAATAGGAAATTAGACTGATGCAGTGAGGGTTGCACAGGGAGAACGGCACTGAGTACCACAGAGATCTGGCAAATCCAGGGCTTCACCCCTGGCCTGTGCTGTTGCATCTCTATGGACTGGAGAATTCTGTTGGCTCAGGACGTGGAGTAGCTGCAAAAGTGAGAGACCCTGACAGAGGCAACAATTAGATCTTCACAGTGAGGGATACCACATGGAGAGATACTGAGTGATATCAACAGTGTGCTGGAAGATTTCAGGATCAAACAGTAGGAAGAATGGGTTTAGCTTCAAGATGCACGGGTATCATTGTTCAGGGATAAGTAGGTGAAGTGATGGCCTAGTGACATAATTGCTAGAGCAAGTGCACAAAACCTGAGCAAATGTTTAGGGGAGCAGGTTTGAATCCCAACATCAGGAATGTTGGAATTTTAAATCAATAGTTTTAAATATTGTAATTAACAATCCATAAATAAGTTTGAGACCATTGTTGACGTACACATACCCCCACGCAAGTGTCCTTTCGAGAAGGGCATCTGCCCTTCCTCATGTGGCGTGCACGACGTACCTACAACAAATTGTTTGCCTCCCAATTACTCTCTGAAATGGCCAATCAAGATACTCAGCTCAAGTGCAGTTTGGACTTGGCAAGAAAGCCAGAGCCAACCACATCCCATACCTGTTTTAATAAATAATTCAATAGAATGGTCCCACTGGAACCCTGCTGGGACCAGTGTCCTGGCCAATCATGTCAGTAAGGTTATGGACAGGGCTTTAAACTGACAGAGAGGATGCAGGGACAAGGTTCAGGTGAAAGGAGCTTTCCAAATCCAAAAAAGAAAAGGTGACGCAATCGAACAGCATGGAGAACTGGATTGGGCAACGTTTAACTAAAAGTGTACATCAGCCAATAGGTATGTGACAGAAAATTGTGGGAAAGGGTAAAGAGCCAAGGACTCAAGTTTGATTCCCGGCTCCAGCAACTGCCTGTGCCAAGTTTGCACGTCTCCGCGTGTGTGTGTGAGTTCCCTCCGGCTGCTCCGGTTTCCTCCAAGAGTGCAAACATGTGCAGGTCAGGTGCATTGGCCATACTAAATTCTGCACAGTGTTAGGTGGGTTAGTCATTGGTAAAGGTAGCGGAATTGGTGGGTTGCTTTTCTGTTGGTCGGTGTGGACTCGTTGGGCCGAATGGCCTGTTTCCACCCTGTCGGGAATCTAATCAAATAGGTGACCTTATTGATATTTACGGAGACCTATTCACTACCAAGTTACTCTTTAGCCCTTGTTGAAACTTGTGTAAAGGCTTCTGAAAATGCAAATACACCATAACCCCGTACAACCACACCCCTCCTACACCATTTTCTATCTGCCGTTTATATTCACACTGACAAATAAAATCCAACAGGCTCAAAAACACGTTCTCTTTTATAAAATGTGTTTCTAAGATTTATTGTTTAGTGATACATACTTTCTGATATATTTCAACATACTCCCGACTTACTGTCAGGCTAACACTATTTGGTTTCAGACAGGTTGAAGGGAGTTTTTGTTTATCAGTCTGAAAAATGTACCTGAGAGGGTCAGCACGTAATAGAGAAGGCAAAACAAAGGCTGCCATTTTTTACAAAGGGAATAGCGTCTAAAAATATGAGTTTTCAACCTTAAACCTTTGCGCTCTCATATCTGGCACTTATACATTGGAAACGAGATTCTGACTATCCACATTATCTGTCCCTCTCCTTATGTTATATTCCTGTACCTGGTCGCCTCTCGTCCTCTGAAATTCTCGCAAAACAATGTAATTTCCTATTAAACCAAACACACCCTTAAAAACCTAACACAGGCAACGTGCTGATAAACGCCTTTTACACTGTCTCCAAAGCCTCCACATCCTTCCTATTGTGTGGAAATGAGAACTGCACACAGTACTCCAAATGTGGACAAACACAAGTTTTATACAATTACAACGTCAAATGCAAACCACTATATCCAATGTTGTGACTGATAAAGTGCAGTGTTCCATTTGCTTTCGGTTCCACATGAAACAATTCTGTTGCCATTTTCAGTGATTTACCGACTTGCAGCAAGATCCTTTTGTATATCAGTCTCCCTCAATTCCTAAAGTTTGTCTTGAAATTGACATGCTAAACTCCATCACCTCACACTTGTACAGATTAAACTGAATTTGCCATTTATCTGCACATCTTTGCAACTGTTCTATAACCTCCTACAATCATGGATATCCTTTCTCATTAACTCCAACTCCAGATATTTTCATGTCATCTGCAATAATTTTCTCTGTCACTTCCTATCGTTTAAATTGTGTGAGAATCTGTAACAAGAGGGCAGAAAATTCTAGCAAGGGCTCAACTAATTAAGATGAGGAGAAATGTCTTCATTCAGAGGGTAGTGACTCTGTGGTAAGTCTTGAATGCAGGGGGCTGTCGAAGCTGGGTCATTAAGAATACTTACAGCAGAGATGGCCAGATTTTAAGGAATCAGGGAAAAAAGGGTTTTGTAAAAAAGCAGGAAACTAGAGTTTAAGAGTTTCAGATCAGCCATGATGTGATTGTAGGACAGAGCATCCTCAATGGGCTTAGTGGCCTAATCCTGCCCCTATATCTCATGGTCCGAACTCAAAATCAGTATTTACATTAAAACATGCGTTTCGGCTCACAAAACACTTTTAGATTTGTATTATTAGATATTTATTATTACGCAGCATTTGAGCTGCAATAGGCAATTTTGTTCATGGCTCCTCGATATGATGTTAGAGAAAACCATTTCGTATACAATCCAGGATTCTATCCATTACAGCCCTGATACTCATTAGTTATCCAGTGGAGATGGAGACCAGCGTCACACCGTTACTGTCCTGCCCTTGCTGCAAGTATATTCAGTGTCCTGACTGTAACTATATTGACATGACCATCGCTGCCTGGTGCCTATAAAAGAATTCCTGCTAACAGTTGCTGCTGCTTGCAGTTTCTTAGCTCCACCCAAATAAGACTCCAAAGGTTGATTTTCTGGTCCTCATGACTATCTCGTTAATCCGTTAAACCCATCCTTTCATCACAACTTGTTGGATTTTTGTCTATCCTGCGTTAACCCCACCAACCCTTCAACATTCCCTTCCCAGCGATGGTCATTCTGCAGCTACAACTCCGGAATGACAGTTCGATAACATCTGTTCACTATCATTCCATCTGCGTTATGGCGAATGCAGGGAGTCATTCCTCAGTAGCGGGGAGTTGAACACATGAGTAGAGGTTACAGAGATAAGGAGACTTATTAGGGGCTCGAGGATGTTCGAGTTAAACAGAATTACATCTGGGCAAGAATGTCAGCGGGACAAAGGAGTTTGGGGATTGGAGGAATTTTCAGAGGTTGAACATAGAACATAGAACATTACAATGCAGTACAGGCCCTTCGGCCCTCGATGTTGCGCCGACCTATCATACCAATCTGAAGCCCATCTAACCGACAGTATTCCATGTACATGCATATGCATGTCCAATGACGATTAAATGTACTTAAATTTGGCGAGTCTACTAAAATTGCAGGCACAGCATTCCATACCCTTATTACTCTCTGAGTAAGGAAACTACCTCTGACATCTGTCCTATATCTGTCACCACTCAATTTAAAGCTATGCCCCCTCGTGCTCGCCGTCACAATACTTGGAAAAAGCTCTCCCTCTTCACCCTATGTAATCCTCTGATTATCTTATATGTCTCCATTAAGTCACCTCTTAACCTTCTTCTCTCTAACGAAAACAGCCTCAAGAACCCTCAACATTTCCCCGTAAGACCTTCCCTCCATACCAGGCAACATCTTAAGAAATCTCCTCTGCAAGATGCAGGACAATGTTACAAAGACTGGGACAATTGAAGAGATTGGAGGAGCATGCAAAGAAAGGGAGGGCTTTCGACACTGGAGTATATTATGTCACAGAGATGGGAGAGTTTCACAACTAAAGGGAGTTAGAAAGGTCAGGATGATTTGAGATTGTTGGAGCAGCTTTGACTGTATAGTTTCTACAGGGACAGGAATAGTTGGGAATCTTGGAACAGATGACATAAATAGAAGGGTTTTCTAAATAAGGAGGACTTTTCACAGAAACTGAGGTATGTCGGGATGAGACATTTTGGGAGTCGCAGTAACCATTACGGCAGATCATGAAAGTATAATAATCATCACATAAACTTGCTGAAAAACTACAATAGAAACTGAAACACCTGATCAGCGGATCCAGACACTCTATACAGTCAACACAAGAATTCTTGGACGTCATCAGAAATATACACATAGACAAGGAAGAAACTAAGGTCTCATTCTATGTAACAGCACTGTTCACCTCTATCGACAAAACCCGAACCAGAGAAAAAGTAGCCAACCTGCTGGACATACAGAACAGACAACAAAACGGGGAATCTAACAACAAAGACTGAATACTCAAACTACTGGACCTGTTCCTCACAACACACTTCACATTCAACAACCAAATATATGAACAAATCAACGGCACGCCCATGGGCTCACCCAGAAGCTGTCTTACCGCAAATTCAACCCAAACTATAGGTCAGATATGAAGATGACACCTTTGTAATAATTAAAAACACAGAATTAGAGAACACACACCAAATCATCAACGCCACACTCACTAGAGAGGAAGAAAAGGTCAACCAACTCCCATTCCTAGACGTGATGGTACAGATAACACCGAACGGAGAATTCAACACAAAGGTATACAGAAAAGCCACACACACAGACCAAGTCCTGAACTACGAAAGAAACCGCCTCAGCACACACAAAAGAAGTTGCATCAAGGCACTGTTCAAAAGGGCCACACCAGAGCTGCAAAAAGAAGAAGAACACCTATTCAATGTATTCACCAAAAACTGATACCCCCACATTTTCATCAACAGATGCCTAAGGGAAAGCCAACAGAATGAGGACATGTCTCAACCCAAAGGATGAGCTACGTTGCCATACATCAAGAACATTTCTGAACTGACTGCCAGATTACTACGATCATTAGGACTCATAATAGCACACAAACCAACAGCCACTCTCAGACAACAACTCACCAGGACAAAGGTCCCGATACCCAGCATGAGCAAAACCAATATAGTATGCAAAATTCCATGCAAGGACTGCACAAAACATTACATAGGAAAAACGGGAAGACGGCTAACGATCCGTATCCATGAACACCAACTAAGCACGAAACGAAACGACCAGCTACACTTAATTGCAACACACACGAATGACAAGCAACATGATTTCGACTGGGACAACACTACTATTATAGGACAAACCAAACAGAGAACATCCAGGGAATCAACAGAGGCATGACACTCATCCACAGATTCCATCAACAAATACATCGACGTGGACCCAATATGCCGGCCACTGCAGCGGACAGCTGGAACTGACACCCGGGAGCGGTAGAGACAAACCTCGTAAATGCTGGAGGAAGCATCAGAAAAGCGCTTCACAGGAGGCTCCCAAGCACTGAGGATGTCACCTAAACAGGGGACGAAACGTTTGCAACCAAATTCCCAGCTCGGCGAACAGATCCACAACAATGTGTACCTGGGCTATAAATCTTCTCAGAAAATTTGAGTATACTAATAAATAGTGTAGTCATATGGGGAGGACGTTGAAGGTGCTTTGATTTGGAGTGACTGAAGGAGATTACATGCACAATGATGATAGTCGGGGCCAACAGCGTTCACAGAGATTGAGTGTGCTTTAGAGAGGAAGAGTTTATCGTCATCTTTCGTATTGTAGAGACGAAGTTACATGATAGGGACAGCAAAACTGGTTGGTATCCACAGTCATGGGGGATGTTAACAGGTTGGAGGAGATTCCTAAGGTCAGAAATTCATTGGGAGATTCACAGAAGCCTCAGGTAGAAGTCTGACATAGTTAAAAAGTCAGGAAGATATTTCAGGTCTGGGAGGGATTACACAGATCTGGACAGATCAATGGACTGAAGAATTCTTCACAGGTAAGGAACGGTTGTAGGAGTTGGACAAGTTTACCCAGGTATGGAAGAATGGAGAGGTTAAAGGCAAATACATTGCCATGGAGGGTGGTATTGGTGGGGGGGGGGGGGGGGTGCTTATAGGAATAGACAGGACAGTGTGAGTTTACAGGGATGAAGGAATTTAGTATCTCCTGAAGAAGTTTCAGGATTAGAGAGTCAGGGATTGGAGAACCTGACAGAGACAGAGAGCATTGTGTGGACTAGAGGAGATTCTAAACAGAGGAAGGATTATTAGGACTGGAGGATATTGCAGAGATAACGAACACAACATCGGCCAGGACTGATGCTTGGGATCTCCTGTGCTGTTTCAGTGAAGACATGTATGGTAGAGGTGAGAGCAGGACCCTCTCAAATGGTGGGAGTGAACCCTAGAATGTTGCTGCCCTGCCTTCCGGATCTGAAGATAGAGGCCACTAATCCCTCCCTGTGCTGTTTACTGTCAGTGATCTTAACGGCTGCAGGATTTACTGAATTCTCCAGATCTCCCTTTCCATCTCTCTCTGGCTGACCAACCGTCCTTCAATGAGGTTATGGACGAGACAGGAGTTCACACTTTGGCTGGGTCAGGCACATCTTTCTTACCTATAGGAGACAGAGAAACAGACACAATTGGAAATTAATCTCGTGCAGTCAGGATGACTCTTGTCGAGTAGCACTGAATCCAACAAAGATCCAAAAACTCCCAGTCGCCGTTCCTAACCTATGATGCTGGGTCTCTCTGGAGTGGAGAATTCTGTTGGCTCAAGATCTGGAGTACCCACAAGAGTAAGATGCGCTGACAGAGGTAGCAATTAGACCCACACAGTGAGGGATACCACATGGAGAGAGACTGAGTGATATCACTAGGTAGCAAGAAGATGTCAAGATCAAACAGTGGTGTCAGAAATAGTGGTTCTGATTCAGTGAGCACTGCGAGCAGTACACAGAGAGGAGTCAGTTATTTTATTGGGATGTGCTCCTCTGGTACTGTGCTGGGGCTGGTGTCCAAGTCAATTATTTGACCAGGATTATGCACCGTGCTTTAAACTGACACAGATGAGGCTCATGAGAAAGGAAATTCCCAGTTTCATCAAGAAAGCTTGAAATATTGGAATACTATGAGAATATGGATGACGACAAACAGAAACAAACAGGAAGGACCTCATTTTAACTAAATTTTGTACATTAGCAAATAGGTTTGTGACAGGGAATTGCGGTTAGAAGAGTAAATTAATGTTTCTTAATTTGATTGAATGAAACATTTGCAATAAGTGATGCGTGTGAAATATGTGTGATTTGTGATTTCTATCTAATCGCCATCACGGTGACGTGGTGACACGGTTGACAAAAAGGTGGGGCATTGATATTATCAGCAACACGACACCGCGTACAGTGACATTGCGCAAGGGCGGCACGGTCTCTCAGTGGTAAGCACTGTTGCTTCACAACATAAGGATCACAGGTTCAATTCCAGCCTCGGGCGACTGGCTGTGAGAAGTTTGCACAGTCAAAAGATGTGCAAGTCAGGTGATTTGGCCCTGCTAAATTGCCTGCCGTGGTAGGGCATTAGTCAGAGGTCACTCTTCTGAGGGTCGGTGTGGACTTATGCTGAAGGGCATGTTTCCAAGCTGTAGGGAATCTAATCAAATTTGCAACAACTTTGTGGAAAGCCAAGCAGGAGGTGAATTGTTAGGGATAACAATGGGATTACCAGGAAAATAAATGGCTGCAGATAAATAAAATTCCGTGTAATGCAGGTCGAACACAAACGTGGTAAGGCTAATTTACAGCATTATATTGTGAGACACTGCATTAATAGGGAGTTATTGGTATTTTTAACAAAGTCTCGAGGTACTTGGCACCTTCCCAATGCTCCTCCCCCACTTCGAAGAAAAAAAACACTAACAATTCTGAAGAAGTCAATGCTTCAGCAATATGGAACTATTTGTTAAAGGGATCGACTATGAGGAGGAGCACACTAAGAAGAGGAAATGTTGTCAGGGTTTAATCAAGTTATCGGAACAGGGAGAGGTGGAGGTACTGAAAGTGCTACAGAGAGGGACAAGGGACTGAACAATGTTACACAGCCAAGATGAATTGCTGCAGCTGGAGGTGCAGGCCGAGGTAGGGATGGACATATGTATTTTTATTTATTTATCCATGGGCTGAGAATGTCACTGTTTGGACCAGCATTCTTTGCCCCCACTGCTAATTGACCAGAGCACAGCATAGAGTCAGCCGTATTGATGTGGGTTTGGAATCACATGTGCGTCAGACGAGGTAAGAATGTCAGTTATCCTTCCCTCAGGACATAAGTAAACCAGTAGAGTTTTTCCACATCATCAAAAATGCTTTACGGTGGATTCATTAATGTCCTTTGCAGACACAACACGACGTATCAACTCCTACTCTCAAAGTTCTGCCCATTGAAGGTAAGCATCCCAAACGCCTGTTTCACCAGCCTGTCTATCTGTGAGCAATTTTCAAAGAACTGTTATCTGCATCCCTGGGTCTCTGATGACAACATGACCAACGGCGGAACATGAAGTGTGAATGTCCCACCCTACTTTACCCGAGCAAAATGAAACATCAAGCTTTTCTCCACTTGCTGTTCCTAACCTCACTGGCGTATCAGTACGGTTGACCCCATTAGATAACCCTTGTCACTGACCACTTTACCGCCAGTTTCAGTGTCATTCACAAACTTGCTAACAGTGACTCCTGTATTATCAACCAAACGATTTATATAAATGATGCACAGCAATGACCCTGCACCGAAACCAATGGCACGCCGTTGGTGACAGGCCTGCAGTTTGATCAGCAACCCTCTATAAACACCCTCTGTCGAATACTATTTTGTATCCAGTTGGTGAGAGCTCCCTGGTTGGGTGTGATGTAGACTTATTAGCCAGTCTGCCATGCAGAACCTTTCGAAAGGCCTTGATAAACTCCATGGAGCCATCATCCACTACTCTGCCTTGATCTATTTTCAGTCTCAGTCATCATTTTCCACACACAAAGCCATGTTGATTATCGCCAATCCGTCTTTGTCTATCCAATTGTATGAAGATCCTGTCTCAGAATTTCCTCCAACAACTTACACACTTCTACCAACAGTCTCACTGGCCTGTAGTGCCTGTCGATGGTACAAATACCTCTGCCAGGGACTCTGTATTGTCCTCCCTAGCTGCTCACAAGGCGCTGGGATACATTGGACCATGTACCAAGCTTTTATCAATCTTTTTGGAATTTAAGACATCCAGCATCTCCGGTTCCCTAATGTAAACACTGATCAAGACATCACTATTTATTTTCCCAAGTTCCCTTGTTTCCATGTCTTTCATCCACAGTAAATCCTAATGCAAACTATTGGTTTCCCATCTTCCCCATCAACAGTGATTCCACAAAGGCAGCCTCATTGACTTTTCAGGGGCCCTATTCTCTCCCTCATTATACTTTAGCACTTGATGAAACTGTTCAAAATGCCTCGGAAATATCAAAAATCCCCTGACTGCCTCCGCTTAATTTTCTATTCTGCCATTGTTCTTTGGCCACACCAAAATGCAAAGTCCAACAGATTTAAAAACATTCCCCGTTTATAATATCGTGTGCTTCTCATAATATTGTTTCTCAGCATTCAGGTTTAATTTATTGCCATAACATTTACAATAATCTCCAGCACATTCCTAACTTACTGTCAGGCTAACAGCATTTGGTTTCAGAATGACTGGACAAAGGGTTTGTGGAATCTGTGTGTATTAATCTGGAAAAGGTAGTTTACAGGGTCAGCAGACAATAGAGAAGGCAAGTCAAATGCTGCAATTTGTTACAAAGGGAATGGAGTCTAAAATTGGGAGGTCTTGCTTAAGCAGTATAAGGTTGGAGTCAGACCACACCGGGATTATTATGAAAAGCATGAGTGCCCGAGGGAAGTATATTCTTGCATGGAGACAGGCCAGGGAAGGTTTACTTAGCTGATCCTAAAGATGGTGGGATTTTCTAATGGGAAGAGGTGAAGTAGATTGACTTTGAAACACTGGCATTTTGAACACTAGGAGAGAAATTGAGTGAAACATCTGGGATTCTCAGGGGCTTTGCCACGGTAGATGCTGGGAAATTAGAAAATAGAACAGTACAGCACAACAATAGTCCCCTCGGCCCATCATGGCTGGAAATCGTAGATGGAGTGATTTGGTGAGCTTATGGAGATAGGGAGGAGTGCAGTGACTGGAGGAGGTTACAGAGACAGGGAGGGTGTGCGTGAGTGGAGGAGGATACAGAGATAGGAAGGAGCGGAGTGACCATGGTGAGGTTACACAGATAGGATGGATAGGAGTCAGTGGAGGAGGTAAAAATGATTGGGAGGATTGGAGTGACTGGTGGAGATTACAAAGACTGGGAGGGATGGAATGAATGGAGAGTTTACAGAGATGGGAAATGCAGACATGGGGAGTGATAAAGTGGCTTCAGAACACTACACACAGGAAGGTTTGCAGGGATTCGAGCAGTTTACACAAGCAGGAAAGGCTGCAGGGACTGGAGGTTTCCACAGATAGGGAGATCTGTTGGGATAGTATGTTTTCAGAGGTCATGTTGTGGTGTAAGGCAGGAGACAAGAATGGTGTAGGGATTGAAGGTGACAGTAATATCATGTGCTGTAGGGGCTGGAGGAAAGGACACAGCTGGGGGTGGTTTGTAAACACTGGAGAATGTGACAGAGACAGGGTGGCCTGAGGTATTATGCAAGATGACAGGAATAGGGATTATTGTAATGACTGAAGAAGGAGATTGCTGAGATTGGACACATTATTCAGATTGGAGAAGTTTACAGAGATAAGCAGAGTCATCAGCATTGGAGTAGGTTTTAAATATACAGTGCAATTGTAGACAAGGGAGGAGATTACAGAGATAGGAACTGTTTTCAGATTTACATGCATTCAACTCTCTGGTGCAGATGAGTTGGACCGAAAGCATTATTTCCTTGCTGTGTGACTCTATGATGAGACGACAAAGCGTATTGGAGAGGTAACAGGGAACAGAAAGATCCCAGGCTTCCGTGCCACCATCTTCAGGGAGGCATGCTTTCCCTTCTGTTGTCCTGATGCTCACTCAAACTGTGAACAACCTATGCTGTCAAAGGAAAGCTCAATACAACAGAGCTGAAAGTAATCCTCTCACAGGAAGGTGGAGATTGAGCTTGAGGATTGATCCTGGGACTTTTCAGCTCCATATTCAGCCTTCAGCACTGCATTGATGTCATAACTTGAGGGCGAATATTTCATGCTGTTAAAATGCTCTCTGCTCTGTTCACTGTAAGTGATCGCACCTTATTGCAGGATTTATTGAAGGCTCCAAATCTCCCTGCCCTTTGTCTCTGTGGCTGGCCAACCATCTTCAATGTGGTGATGGAGGAGTCGCCCAGCAGCTGGCAGGTTTATTGTATCAGGAACTCCCAAAGTACCTACAGGAGGTAGATAAACAGACAGAATGGGAAATTAGACTGATGCAGTGAGAGTTACACGTGGAGAATGGCACTGAGCCCCACAGAGATCTGGAAAATCCCAATCTCCATACCTGCCCTGTACTTCCTTTTCTCTGGAGTGGAGAATTCTGTCGGGTCAGGATCTGGAGTAGCTGCAAGACTGAGGGACACTGACATAAGGAGCAATTCGCCCCACGTAGTGAGGGATAGCACATGGAGAGATAGCGAGTGCTGAAATGTATCAGGATAAAACAATTGTACAGGAAGAATGGGTTTAGCTTCGTGATGCACTGGTATAACTAGACAGGAATGAGCAACCAGCGAGCAGATTAATGGCCTCGTGGTATTAATCCTCGAGCATGTAACCCAACCATCAGCTAATGTTCAGGGGAGATTGCTTTGAAGCTCACCATAAGAAATGGTGGAATGTGAAAGCAATAATTTTAAAAAATACTAATGAAAAATCCATTTATATGTTTGAAACCACTGCTGATGTACAAAAAACCCAAACTCTCCTGCACCATCCCTGTAGCCACATGTTCAACTCCTCTCTGTTCTCTATTCCTTGCCTCACGAGCACGTGACACGAGCAACAAACCAGAGACAACATCTCTGTTCGTTCGAGCTCGAAGCTTCCATCCTTGCTCCCTCAATTTCTGCCTTAAATCTCTCTTCCCATCTATGTCGTTGGTGCCTATATGGACCACGACTTGGGGCTGCTCCCCCTCCCCATAATATCCCAAAAACACGATCAGAGACTTCACGAACCCTGGCACACCAACCGTGAGTCTTTCTCGTCCCCACAGAACCTCCTGTCTGTCCCCGTAACTCTTCCCCTTTTCCTTCTGAACAGCAGGGACAGACTCTGTGCTAGAGCCCTGTACCACACTGCTTTCCCCGGTAAGTCGTCCCCCACAACAGTATCCAAAATTGTATAAATATTGTTGAGAGGAATGGCCACAGGAGATCCCTGCATTAGCTAACAAGTTCCCTTTTCGACCCCTTATCTCTCCTTAAGTTTGACAAAATATTCAGAACATCCTCCTTCTTAAAGTCCACCTGTTCACATAAATCAGTCCATTTCACGCTGTCTTCACAATTGACAAGGTCCCTCTCAGTAGTGAACACTGAAGCACAGTATGCATTAAGTATCTCCCGTACCTCCTGTGACTCCAGGCACAAGTGCCCTCTGCCATTCCTGATCGGCCCCACCCTCACTCTGGCCATCCTCTTGTTCCTTACATAAGTGGAGAATGCATTACGGTTTTCCTCAATTCTTCTCAACAATGCTTTTTCATGCCCCCTTCCAGCTGTCCGAAGTCAATTATTAATGTTCCTTCCTGGCTACCTTCAGAAAATCCCCAGAGTGCCGAAACAGGCCATCGACAGGTCAGCTGGGAGCGTGGACGACTGCAGTGTGTTGAAAATATGTCATCCTTAGGTGTCCGGTTCAATTCCGGCTCGAAGGAGTCTGAGCTGCTTTTGGGCAGCACGGTGGCACATTGGTTAACACTGCTGCCTCATAGCACCAGGGGATCAATTTTGATTCCAGCCTCAGGCCACTATCTGTGTGGAGTTTGCACATTCTCCACACGTTCTTTGTGAGTTTCCTCCGGGTACTCCGGTTTCCTCACAGAGATGTGCTGGTCAGGTGAATTCGTAGTGTTAAATTGCCCATAGTGTTAGGTACATTAGTCACAGGGAAAGGAGTCAGGGTGGATTACTCTTTGGAGGGTCGGTTTGGACTTTTTGAGCCGAAGGGCCTGGTTCCACATTGTAGGGAATCTAATATTATCGAAACTCCATGCCAACCCATCCGAAGACTAATCCACTCAGAACTGCTCCCACCCCCACCAATTGTAAGCTCTACATTTGCCCTGACTAATGCGTTAAACCGAACAAACCAGAACTCTGAGTAATTTAGCATGGTTGAGTCACCTGACCTGCACGTCTTCCAGCTGTGATGGGAAACCGGAGCACCAGGAGGAAACCCACACAGACAAGGGGAGAATGTGCAAACTCCACGCAGACCGTCGTCTGAGGATGGAATCGAAATAGAGTCCCTGGTGTAATGAGGCTGCAGTCCTAACCAACGAGCCACTGTATTACCCCATGTAACCTTATAGAGGTCTGATGATCCTTGCGTCGTCAACCTTAAGTATGCTTCTTTCTTCCTCTTGACTCGATGTTCTACATCCCTTGGAACCTTGTCAAATGCTTTGCTGAAGTAAGTCCATGTGGAAAACGTTGACTGCTGTGCCTTTATCTATCTCTTGGCCACCTCCTCTAAGAGTCAATCCGGTTGGTGAAACACGGTTTTCCACTCACAAAGCTATGTTGACTACCTCTAATCAGCCCTTGCCTTTCCACATATACATAGCTCCTTTCTCTCAGAATCTCCTCCAACAACGTCCCCATCACTGGTCTCACTGGGCTGCAATTTCCTGGCTTTTTCCTGCAGCCCTTAAGTGATGGAACAGAATTAGCCACCCTCCAGTCTTCCGACATCTCACTGATAAGATAAATATCTCTGTTAGGGACACTAAAATCTCTTCCCTCTCTTCCCTCGCTTCCCACAATATTCTAGCAACGAGCTAATGAGCTATTGAGGATTGATCTAATTTTATTTGTTTTAAGATTCCAGCACTTTCTCTTCTCTGTTGCAGAATCTTTCCAGGACATCAATACTTATTTCCCCAAATTCCCGAGCTTCCGTGCCTTTCTCTGTAGTAAATACTGACAAGTTTTTTTTTGTTTAATATCTCACCCATCCCCTCTGGTTCCTCACATAGGCGAGCTTATTAATCTTTAAGGGGCCATATTCTCTACCAAGTTACTCCGTAGCCCTTATTGAAACTTGCATAAAGGCTTCTGAAAATTCCAATAAACCATATCTTCTGTACAATCACTCCCTTTCCTTCCCCTTCTACTCTGACATTTATATTCACACCGACAAATAAAATCTATTAGGCTCAAAAGCACATTTGTTTTCACAAAATGTGTTTCTCAGGATCCAGTCATTGTTTATTGACATATCCATTCTAACACATTTCAGCTCCTGAATTACTGACAGGCTAACACTGTTTAGTTTCAGACTGACAGCAGAAAGGGTTATGCGAGTTCTTGTTTATCATTCTGAAAAAGTTTGCTTACAAGGTGAGCAGGTAAGAGAGAAGGCAAATCAAATGCTGCAATTTATTACAAAGGGAATGGAGTCTAAATATAGGAAGGCCTTGCCAAAATTATACAAGGTACGAGTCAGTCCATAACTGGGATATTATGAACAGTGTGAGTACCCGAAGGGAAGATATTCTTGCATTGGAGGCATGACTGAGATGGGTCACTCAGTTGTTCCTGGGAATGGATGGATTTCCGAATCAGAAGAGATGGAGTCGATTGAGGATCAACCGATTGAATTTGAGAAAATACAGAGATAAATTGAATGTAATATCCAAGATTCTGAAAGGCTTTGACAGGGTTGATGCTGGGAAGTTAGAAATTAGCATGTACAGCATAGCAATAGGCCCTTCGACCTCCATGGCTGTACTGTCCATGATGCTATTCTCAACTCATCCCATCTGCCTGCACATGGTTCATTTCCATCTAATCTCTGCCTGTTCATGTTTGTCTCTAAATGCCACTTCTAAACTTTACTCACATTTCTGTTTCTACGCCATCCCTCAGTAATATTTATTCTCTCTTTTTAACAAAACTTGTCTCAGACGTCTTGGTTAAATTTCTCTTTCTCAACTTAAACCTGTACACTCTAGTATTTCAAACTTATGAACTGGAAAAGAGATTCCGACTATCCACATTATCTATCCCTCTCCTAATGTTATATCCTTGTATCTGGTCGCCTGTCAGCCTCTGACACTCTCACAAAACAATCCATCTTTGTTTAATTTCCTCTTACACCTAACACGCCTTTAAAAATCCTAACACAGCTAACGTGCTGATGCATCCCTTTTGCACCCTCTCCAAAAACCAACCCTCCTCCTATTTTGTGGAGATGAGAACTGCATACAGTATTCCAAATGCGGCCAAATAAGAGTTTTATAGATTTACAACATCAGAGGCAAACCACTTTACCCAAAGTTGTGACCCATGAAAGTCAGTGTACCATTTGCTTTTTTTCCCATCTTAAACACTTCTGTTTTCATTCATTTCAGGGAGTTACTGGCTTGCACGAAGATCCTTCCGTATATCAATATGCCTCAGTATGCTAACTTTCTTCTTCAATTTGACATGACCTCATACTTTCACAGATTAAACTCAAATTGCCATTTCTCTGCACATCTTTCCAACTGATCTGACACCTCTTGAAACCTTGACTATCATTGTTCATTAACACCAACTCCAAAAATGTTCATGTTATCTGCAATTATTAGCTTTGTCACTTCCTTTTCTTCAATTCTGTGCCAATCTGTAACCAGAGGGCATAAAATCCCAGCAAGGGCTCACCCATTTAAAATAGAGATGAGGAGGAATATCTTCACTCAGAGCATAGGGACTCTGTGGGAATTCCTGACTGCACGAGGTTGGCGAGGCTGGGTGATGAAGAATATTTACATCAGAGATGTTCATGCTTAAATTAATCAGGGAAACAAGGGATTTGTGGAAAGGGCTGGAATGTAGAGCTGAAGAGTATCAAGTCAGCCATGATCTGATTGAAGGGCAGAGCATCCTCAATGGGTCAAATGGCCTAATTCCGCTCCTACATCTCATGAACTTAACTCAATCTCAGTATCTACATTATAACATTATAGGTCTCTGCTCACAAAACTACTTTTTAATGAGATTATTGTAAATTTCTCATCACACAGCATTTGATCTACAAAAGACAATTTTGTTGATTGCTCCTTGATGTGATGTCATGGAAAATCATCTCGTCTACAATCCAAGATTCTCTCCATTACAGCCCCGATACTCATTAGTTAATCAGTTGGGATGGAGACTACTATCACACACAGTCACTATCTTGCCTTTGCTGCAAGTACATTCTTTTTCCTGACTGTAACCATATTGACATTATCATCACTGTCTGGTGCCTACAAAAGCATTCCTGCTTATGGCTGCTGCTGCTTGCGTATTCTCAGCTCTACCCAAATAGCCTATAAATTTTGACTTTCAGAACCACATGACTGTCTCATTAATGCATTAACCTCATCCTTTCTTCATAACTTGTTGGCTTTTTGCCCAGCCTGCCTACATCTCAACAACCCTTCAACATTCCTTTCCCAGCAATGGTTATTCTCAGCTACGTCTCCGGAATGACAGTTCCATCATATCGGTTCACTGTCATTCCCTCTCCCTTATGGGGAAGACAGTGAGTCATTCATCAGCAGTGGGAGTTTTAATGGTTGGGAAGAGGTTACATACATATTGAGACTTACAGGGGCTCGAGGATGTTCGAGTTAAACACAGTTACATCTGTTCAAGAATGTCAGTGGGACAAAGGTGTTTGGGGATTGGAGGAACTTACAGAGATAGAGAGAGCTGGATTAGATTCTGGAGACAATGATAGCGTTGGATGTAGGCGGAGGCAGGCAGACGGAGAGGTACAGACAGGGGGTGTTTCAGGGAGAATAGAATTGTGTATACTAACAGAGATATGGAAGGTTGCAGTGACTGAAGATGTTTATAGATATAAGAAGACTTCTAGTTTCTGGACGGTACATTGATAGGAAGGCAATGAAGAATGCCAGGTGTGCTGGGTTAGAGATAGTTACACACATGTGGAGGGTTGCACAAAAAGAAATAGGTTCCTATGGTCCGGAGGGTTTATAGAGGTGTGGTCAAGAGTTAAGTTTAAACACATTAAGATCGAAGAATTGCAGAAGGATAAGGAAATTACGCTTTTTTCTCAGGTAATGAAGGGTTGCTGGAGATGGAGAAGTTTGCTCAGATAGGAACGGTTGGAGAGGATAGAGAAAAAAACACATTGACATGGAGGGTGGTGTTGGTAGGAGGAGCTTCCAGGGATAGACAGGATTGTTGAGGTTTACAGGGATGAAGGAATTTAGTATCTACTGGAGAGGTTTAGGGATTAGGGTGTTAGGTATTGGAGAACCTGACAGACATAGAGAGCACTGTGTGGACGAGAGGAAATTCCAAACAGAGGAAGGATTATTGGGACTGGAGGATATTACAAAGATCACTTATTCAGCATGGGCCAGGACTGATACTTGGGACTTCATGTGCTGTCTCAGCGTGGACCAGTACAGCAGAGATGAAAGCTGCCCCCCCTCAAAATAGTGGAAATGAAGCCTAGAGTGTAGCTTTTCCATGCCCAGTTCTGTGTCCATATCCTGTCTTCCGGGTCTGAATGTAGAAGGCCACTAACTCCTCCCTGTGCTGTGATCTTACCACCTGCAGGATTTACTGAAGGCTCCAGATCTCCCTCTTGATCTCTGTCTGGCTGACCAAGTATCTTCAATGAGGTGATGGATGAGGCAGGAAATTGAATCATCCTGGTTACCTGCATGAGACCGAAATAGACAGAATGGGAAATTAGACTCATGCCATGAGGAAAACTCGTGCAGAGTGACACTGAGTCCAGCAGAGGCCACGAAACTCCCAGTCTCCGTCCGTGGTCTGTGCTGTTTCTCAGGATCTGGACAAACCAAAACAGTGAGATGTGCTGACAGAGGCAGCAATTAGACCCACACGATGAGGTATATCACATGGAGAGTGTCTCAGTGATATCATCAGAGTGCAGGAAGATTTCAGGATGAAACCATTGTTTCAGAAGAAGTGGTTCTGATTCAGTGAACACTGCTACCAGTACTCAGGGAGAAGTCAGCTATTGTAGTGGGATGGTACAGTGCTGGGACCAGTGGCCTGATCAATCATATGACCAGCTTTATGCAAAGTGCTGTACACCAGCACAGGCGAGGAGGGACAGGACCCAGCTGAAAGGAGATTCCCAAGTCCATGGAGAAAGTTTGAAATATTGAAACATTGGGCTGTGGCTGAGGATAAACAGAAAGAAACAGGAAGGGGCTGAGATTAACAAAAATTGTGCATCTGCTGATAGGTGTGTGACAGGAAATTGTGATTTAAAAAGTAAATTATTGTTTCTTTATTTGAATGCATGAAGCATTTGCAATAAGGGATATGCACATGTGACTGTGATTTCTATCTTATTCCCATCAGAGAGACGTGGTCACAGGGTGAACAAAAGATGGGGGATTAAGAGTAATGACTGCACAACATTGTGGAGAGTCAGGCAGAATGCGAAACAGGATGGGGAACTCTCATCGTTCGGCATAAAAATGGGATTATCAGGAAAATATGTGGAGATGATGAGTGAGTTACAGAGAGGGGCAAGGGTCAGAATGGTGTTAGAAAGCTGGTGCGATTTGCTGCAGCTGGAGGTGTTTGCAGTGGTAAGCGATGGAAATATTTATTTTTATTTATCCATTCATGGGCCCCACTCCTAATTACCCAGAGGGTCGCTCAGAGTCAGCCATATTGCTGTGGGTATGGAGTCACATATAGTCCAGACAGGTTAGAATGTCAGATGTCCCACCCTAAAGGACATAGGTGAACTGGTTGTGCTTATCCACATATTCAACAATGCTTTATGGTGGCTTCACTAATGTCGTGTTCAGACACAACATGCCACCCCAACGCCTCCTCTCAATGCTCTGCCCAATGAAGGTAAGCATCCACAACGCCTGCTTCACCAGGCTGTCTACCTGTGACGCTGCTTTCATAACAAAAATGAACCTGCACCTTGTGTCTCTGAATGACAACACTACCCAGAGGCCGTACATTAACTGCACAAGTCCATCCTGATTTGCCTCAGCAAAACACAACATCTTGCATTTGTCCACGTTATTCCTGAAGTCACTGGCCCAGCAGTACTGTTAACACCATTGTACTCTTAGATAACCCTCCTCACTGTCCACTTTAGCACCAATTTCAGTATCAGTCACAAAGTTACTAACCATGACTCCTGTATTATCATCCAAACCATTTATATAAATGATATACAACTGTGTCCCAGCTCCTCACCCCATGGCACACCGTTGATCAATTGCCTGCAGTTTGAACAATAATTCTCACTGAACACGCTCTGTTTCCTACCATGAATCCAATTTTATATCCTTTTAGTGAGCGCTCCCTGGTTATGTGTAATCGAAACTTATTAACCAGTCTGCCATGCGAATCTTCGTCAAAGGCCTTGCTAAAGTCCATGGAGACATCATCCACTGCTCTACCTTGCTCTATTCTTTGTCTACCTCCATAAAGACTCAGTCATCATTTTCCACACACAAAACCATGCTGATTATTGTTCATGAGTTATTGTCTTTCCAAATGCGTGATGATCATTTCTCTCAGAATCTAATCAAACATGTTACCCTCCCGTCCATCTCACTGGTCTGTCGATGACACAAATATCTCTGCGAGCGACCCTGTAATTTCCTCCGTAGCTTCTCACAAGGCGCTGAGATACATCTGATCATGTCCCAAGGTTTTATCAACTTTTGTTGTATTTTAAGCCATCCAGCACCTGGACAGCAATTGGACCCGCACAGTAAGGGATACCACATGGAGATATACTGAGTGATATCCCCAGAGTGCAGGAAGGTATCTGGACCAAACAATGGCCATGACGAAATATTTGCCATGCATAGTGACGGTTGAACCATGAGTGGGAGGGGTGATGACCTCACGTTATTCTCACCAGACTGTTCGCCCAGAATTTAATACTGGTGTCCGGTTTATCCATCTGACTGCCTAATATCCTTTAAGGAAGGAAATCTGTTGTCAACAGTAGGTCTGGCCTACATCTCACTGCAGACACGGATCAAGGAGGCTGACTATCAACTGCCCCCTGAAATTATCTGGCAAGCCACTCAGCTCAAGGGCAGATAAGAATGGGAAATACACGCTAGCCATCCATAGACGGCAATATCCCACGAGTGAATTAAACATAACACTGCTGTGACCAGCGTCCTGCTAATCATGCCGGTAGGATTTTGGCCAGGAGTTTAAACTGACAGTGAAGATGCAGGAACAGGGTTCAGGTGAAAGGAGATTTTCAAATCCAAAGAGAAAATGCAAAGCATCGAACCAGCATGATGACGTGACTGAATACACGCAGAAAGGAACAGGAAAGGGACAGAGTGTAACAAAAAGAGTACATCAGTCAATTAGGCTGTGACAGGAAATTCTGAGAAAATGTCATTTACAATGTACAATGACACCTTTTGCAGGGATAAAGCAGTTTCCTTGACAGTGTGTAGGAACAGAAGAATCATAGGGACCACTTCCATAGATCCATCAAAGTTACCACTTAAGTTGATAGCCTTGACCAGAAGGTGTGTGATGTGTTGAGTTTCATGAGCAAGGGGGTTGGGTTTCAGTGCCATGAGATTATGCTGCGGCTCGATCGAGCCCTGGTTAGACAGCACTTGGTATATTGTGTTCAATTCTGTTTGTGTCTTTATCAGAAAGATGTGGAGCTGTACAAAGTGTACAGAGGAGATTTATCAGTATGCTGCCTGGACTGGAGGGGAGGTCTAATGAAGAAAGGTTGAGGAGTGAGGGCTTTTCTCATTCGAATGAAAAAGGATGAGAGATGACTTGATAGAGGTGAACGAGATGATTTGACGCTTAGATAGAAAGGATAACCAGATAAATTTCCCATTGCAAAAACGGAAATAACGTAGGGGGGCATAAATTGAAGATGAGTGGAGGAAGGTTGACAGGAGATGTCAGAAGTGGGTTCCTTACACATAGAGGGGTAGGTGCATGGAATGCACTGCCAACAGTGGTAGTAGGGTCCGATACATGAGGGAAATTTAAACTATTCTTAGATAAGCACATAGCTGACAGTAAAATGTAGAGTCTGTAGGATAAAGGGGCATCGAGGGCCGAAGGGCCTGTACTGCGCTATACTGTTCTACGTTCTTTTCGGGAGGGCTACAATGGCACAAAGATGTTTCGTAAAGCTGGAGAGGATGGAAGCAGAATAAATAGACAAAAATAGGAAGATTAGCTAGGATTGTCAGAGGTAACAGATGGGCTCGTGGAGCAGATGACCCAGTCTGGATGGGTTGTGGGATTGGAGGAAGGAGCATAGCGCCACAGGAAGTTACAGGAATGTGGAAAGCTGTAGGGCCTGCAGGAGTTCATGGAGATGGGGAGATGGGGAGGGATGGAGCAGTTTTCAGGGATAAGGATGTTGGTAGGATGGGATGGTTTACACAGACAGGAGTGTTTTAAGTGAATGGAGAAGATGGTGGAAACCAAGACGGTTTCATAGATTAGAAGAACACAGATATATGGAGGGCAGTCGTGACTAAAGATGTTTATAGCTATAGAAATACTAAGGTCTGCAGGTTACTTAGAGATAGAGGGTGTGGAATCAAATATTTTTTACCAGATAAGGACAGCCATTTTAGTTGGAGACAGTTTAACAGATAAGGGAGCATTAGTAACCTCCTCCAGTTTGGTCAAAGTGGGAAGGGCTGTCGGGGAGGGTGACGTTTACACAAATAGGGGTGTAAGAGCTGGAGAAGTTTATGGAGATGAGTAGATGATGGACAGAGTGTAGGACCTCACATTGACAGTGCAGTGATAGGCACGGGAGGATATTACACAGATAGTGGTTAGGTGTTAAATAGATAGTGGGTCTTTTTGGAACTGGATCAGGAGAATCACAGACATTGGAGTGAGTTCTACAGATCCTGACTGTAAATGGAACCTAAGAGGATTGCAGGGTCTCCACAGATTGATCATGTTTTTTGGACTGGAAGAAGATATGGATAGCTTAAACGCAATGTATGCTGTTATCTTTTCAATGAATAGAGCTTCAATAATCTTCATCTGCTAGGGATCCCTAAAACTGGAGCTTTTCCCTTCACTCAAACCGGGGCATATTGGCCCTGGATTCTGGATTTAAAAGCCTTCCATTTGCCAGTCAATACTTTTCCTTTAATAGGACTCACTCAGTTGATGGTAGTCATGATGTAGAGGAGCCCATGTTGGACTGGGATGGACAATGTTAAAAATCACACAACACCACCTTACAGTCCAGCAGGATTTTAGGAAGCACTAGGTTTCAGAGCGCTGCTTCATCAGTTACTTTTGCAGCACAATCATAAGGGACAGAACTTATAGCAACATGAAAGCAGTGTCATGGAATGTAATATAAAACAAATTTAGTTTAAGCCTTATATATTTTAGAATGATTACTTGCACTTTGATAGCTAATGCTTCGAAATAAACCTGTTGGACTATAACCTTGCGTTATGTGATTTTTAATTCACCCAATCGACCTCTGCTCGATCCTGGCTAATGGTCCCAAACCTGTCCCTGCTCCAGTTTCACACCTTAATCTATGGACTTGTCTGATCTTTTTCCATAACTACGTTAAACCGAAGACAGTTGTGGTCACTAGACACAAAGTGTTCTCCGACTGACACTTCAGTCACTTGATGACTTCGTTTTCTGAGGGGATGTAGAGCTAGACACTCTGCATCTTGATTTAAGAAACTTTCTTGGACACATTTGACAAACTGTACTCCGTACGGACCGTGTATACTACAGGTGGCCCAGTCAATGCAAGAGAAATTAACATCTTCTACCAATACTACTGTATTATTCCGACTGTTATTGCCAATATCTCTACACATCTGCTCCTCTCGTACCTGCTGGCTATTTAGGTGTCTATAATGCAGTCCCAACCAAATGACCACCCCTGTTTTTCTTCTAACTTCTAACCATATGTCTCTTATGATGTTCCCTTAAGTGTATCCTCTCTGAGCACTGTTGTTACATCTTCCCTTATTAAAAGAACAACTCCCCCTCCACAGTTACTGTTCTTTCTATCACGACTGTAGCTTCTGTATCCTGGAACACTGAGCTGCCAGTCCTGCCCTTCTGTCATCCATGTTTCTGTTATGATTATAATATCCCCGACACCAGAGCCAATCCATTATCTGAGCTCGACTGCCTTATCAGTCAGGCCTCGAGCGTTGGAATACATGCCCTATAAACCTCAAGTCTTGTCCCTCCCTTGACTGTGCCCCTGGATATCCTGGATAGTAAACTTGTTCTCGATGAATAATAGATTTTTCCCTGACTTCTCAATGGTCACTCTCTTATCAAGAGTCCCAAACTCCTGCCTAAATATTTTATACATTCCAGAGTAATATTACCAAATTTCCCCGCAGTGATACTGGTGCCCCTCTGGTTCAAGTCCAACCTGTCCCCTTGTACAAGTTACCTCTACCCCAGAAGATATACCAATGATCCAAGAATTGAAAACCCTGCCCTCTTCAACTGCACCTCAGGCACACATCCATCTGGCATGTCTTTCTATTTCTATATTCATTGGTGAGTGGCACTGGGAGTAATCTGGAAATTACTAACCTTGAGGTCAGGAACTTAACTGCTTACCTAATGCCCGATACTCATTACATAGAACCCCATCCCTTTGTCTACCTATGTCACGTGCACCGATGTACACAATGACCACTGGCTGCTCACCCTCCCACTTCAGAATGTTCTGTAACCGCTCAGAGACGTACTTGAACCTGGCGCCTTGGAGGCAGCACACCATCCTGTGGTCACATCTGCAGCTACCCACTCTCGTCTCTGCCCCCACCCCCCGAGTTTCCTGTCATTACTTGTATCATTAGACAGGATCTGACAAACGGAGACTGGGAGGTACTACCTGCAGTTGTGTGTATATTTGCAGAGTGTGACTATTTTAAAGTGATGCAGTGAGAATCGATAGCCGGTGTTTTCCTTGAAGAGTGAATGGCAAAGGAAGCAAGTCCAGTGAATACCGATCAAATGATATTGTGAGTTTCATTAAGAAAATTCAGTGCAATAAAAACAGGTTAAGCCCTTCACAAGTATAGAAAGTGCAAGGGGGGGGGGGGGGGGTCCTTAAAAATGGGAGTCAAACAATGGTCATGAAATATCCTTGGAAGATAGTGTTATGGGAAAGCCACAAGGTATTTTAGCAGTACAGTTAGAATAAGAGGATTACTGGGAAAAGGGTGAGGTCTGTACATGGAGCCAGAGGAAGTCGGTCAGGTCTTCAATGAATACTCCTCATCGGTATTCACACAGGAAAAAGATTCTATAGCCGGTGATTTTAGTCAGGATGGTAAGGTTCACGAACATGTTAAGATCAATAAAGAGGAGGCATTAAATGTTTCATAGGCATGAAAGGGGAGAAATCCCCAGTGTCCAATGAAATGTATCCCAGACTGCTGTGGGCGGTAAGGGAGGAGATTGTTGGAGCCTTGGGGGGCATACTTAATACTTTGCTGGCCATAGCTGAAGTGCCGAATTACTGGAGGATCGCTAATGTGTTTTCTTTTTTCAAGAAGGGCAGCAGGTAAAGGCCAAATAATTACAGAGCAGATAGTCTGACAACCGCGGGAGGGAAATAATTGTGAAAAATTTTGAGTGACATGATGAATCAGCACTTGAAAAGGCAGGAATCAACTCGGCTTAGTCATTATGGATTTGGTAGAGGAAGATTCCGCTCAGGAATTCAGTTTAATTTTTTGAAATGGTGTCTAAAAATATTGAAGAGGGCAGTGCAGATGATGTGGGTTGCATGGAGTTCAGTAAGGTCTTTGACAAGGCCATACATGGAAGGCTGCTCGGAAATGGAAGTTGGGATCCAAGGCAAGTTGGAAAATTGGATCAGCTCCTGGTGGAGACATGTTTTTGCATTTAGAAGCCATCCACCAGTGGGTGTACCACAGGGATCTGTGCAGGAGCCATTGCTGATTATTATGTACAGTATTGACTTAGATGTGAAAGCTGAAGGTATCATTAGCAGGTTTGCAGATGACATGAAAGGTTAGTGGGATGTTCAAAGCGAGACTGATGGTCACAGGCTCCTGTGTAATATCGATCAGATGATAAACTGAGCAGGATAAACTCAGATGGAGTTTATTTCTGATCAGTGTGAGGTCATATCCTGTGGAAAGTATGATAAGTGAGGGATAAACGTAAGGAACAGAGGTCCTTGTGAAGTATTGAGGAACACAGGGGTCTTGGTGTCCAGATCCATAGATCCCTGAAGGATTCAGTACAGATAGACCGTTTAGCGAAGGCACCTGAACTGGGAGCGGGAGGCTGACCCATATCCTGATGGGGTGAGTTGCTGGAGTTGCTCGAGAGTCTGGCAGGGCTGTGGGACCCTCAACAGTTAAGGCAGATGAATCCAGGGCACGGGCAGGGTCCTGGGAATGGTATATAATAGGTATTGTAGAATTGAACAACAGATAGACTGACAGCTCATTGTTCAACGTAATAGATACTATAGGAAGGATTGAACAAGAGACAGAAGAAGAGCTGTGGTGATGGGTTTGATTGGAGGAAATATCACAGCAGTATGTAGAGAGAATATTCACACGGGATTACTTAGTTAAGCTATATCAGTGGAACTGAGGAATAACAATTGTTCATCAGTTTGCTGTGTTTGTCCTGCAATTGTACTACAGTGGTAGACAATGGGAGATGGAGCAGCAAATCCGTCAGGAGATATCGGATATCAGATATCAGAATAAGAGAGTTGTAATCGTAGAGGACTTTAATGTTTCCAAACGTGGACTGGGATTGCTACTGTGTTCAACATTTGGATGGAAGGAATTTGTTAAGTGTGTTCCAGAATCTTCCCGTTATTATGTAAATGGCCCAACTGGAGAATAGGGCTAAATCCGACCTCCCCTTGGGAAACAAGGTAGGGAACGGGACTGAGGTGTTAGTGGGGGAGCACTTCGGCAAAGTGACTACAATTCTATTAGTTTGAAAATAGCTTTGGTAAAAATATGCGTGGTCAGCAAGTTCAAGTTAGAAAATAGAGCAAGGCCAATCTTGATGGTATTAGACATGATGATTTTTTAAAAAGTGGACTGGGGAAGCTATTTGCACGCAAAGGAAAGTCTATCAAGTGGGAACATTTTAAACATGAGATAAAATGCATGTTCAGTGCCAGCATGTTCCCGCTTATGTTCAGCTCGATGCTGACATAATTAGGAAACACTGGCTCTGGTTAAGAAAAAGGGGACACATGTCAGGTGTAGCCAGCTGGATCAAGGGAATCCCTGAGGATCACAGGGGCTGTACGAATACACTTTGGATGAAAATCAGGAATGCAAAAAGTGTCATGAGATAGCTTTGGCAGATAAGGTTAAGGAGAATACAAAGCGAGTCTACACATGTGTTTAAAGCAACAGAATATCTTGGGACAAAATAGGTATCCATAATGATGAACGAAGCCATCAATCGGAACTAAACAGGGTTTGGCCTGACCAGTATTGGAATTAAGTGTGCAATTCTGGTCTCAATGCCATCGGAAGGATGTTGTTGAACTTGAAAAGGTTCAGAAAAAATGAACAAGAATGTTGGCAGGGTTGGAGGGTTTGAGCTACAGGGAAAAGCTGAATTAACTGGGGGGAATTTCACTTGAACATGGGAGGCCGAGTAGTTATCTTATAAACGTTTTTAAAATCATGATGGTCATGGATAGGGCAATAATCAAGATATTTTCTCCAGGCTTGGGGAGTCCAAACTTAGAGGGCATAGCTTTAATGTGTGACAGGAACTTTTAAAAGGGACCTAAGGGACAAATGTTTCCCACAGAGGGTGGCATATGTATGGAATAAGCTACCAGAGGAAGTAATGGAGGGTGATACAAATATATTTAACAGGCATCTAGGTGGGTATATGAACAGGAAGGGTGTACAGGGAATTTGGCAAAATTCTGGCAAATGGGACTTGAAATAACTTGCAGGAGTTAGTCCGAAGTGTCGGTTTCCATGCTGTACATCTCTATGACTCTATGTTTTGAGATGAGTCCACATTATTGAAGAGGAGGTGCTGCAGGCTTTAAAACACAAAGGTAGATCAATCCACAGGACTGATCCAGAGTATCTCAGGACATTGTAGGAAGCTAGGGTAGAAATTGCGGTGAAATGAGCAATGATACTTGTACCATTGACACCATGTGCATGATGTTCTGGAAGACTGGAGAGTGGAATAATGGACAATGAAGGAGGTTTGCTAAGGTTACAAGGGGATCTTGACGAAATGGGTGAAATGGCTGAAAAACCGTAGATGGAATTCCATCTGAATAAATGCGAGGTAATGCACTTGGTACAACAAACAAGGGTAGATCTTTTATAAAGTAAATGGCAGGACCTTTGGTCGTGTTGTAGAAGAGAGACCTCGGGGTTCAGGTAAACAATTCTTTGACGTTTGCAACACGGAACGACAAATTGGTTATGAAGGTGCTTGCCACATTTGCTTTCATTGCTCAGTCCTTTGAATATAGAAGTTGGGAAGTCACGATTAGATTATATAGGCCATTGTTGAGACCTTTTCTGGAATACTGCATTCGGTCTGGTCACCCAGTTATAGGAAGCATATTATTAAGCTGGAGAAGGTTCAGATGACATGTACCAGGATTCTTGGGCCGAAGGGCCTGTTTCCACACTGTAATTAATCTAATCATAATGTGGGAGTAGGCGGAATGGTGGCACTGTGTTTAGCACTGCTGCCTCACAGTGCCAGAGACCCGGCTTCAATTCCCGCCTCAAGTGGCCGACTTTGTGGAGCTTGCACATTCTGTCCGTGTCTGCGTGGGTTTTCTCCCAAAGATGTGCAGATTAGGTGAATTGGCCATGCTAAATTGCCCGTAGATGTAGGGGAATCGGTTGCCTGTCAGTGTGGACTTGTTGAGCCGAAAGGCCTGTTTCCACGCTGTAAGTAATCTAATGTTATCTAAACAGTCTTCCATGTGGAGCCTTGCCAAACGCCTTACAGAAGTCCACATAGATCATGTCCACCGCTCTGCTCTCATCAATCCTCTTTGTTTCTTCAAAAACATACTTACCCCTGAAAAACATAACAGTTACATCACCAAAATAATCAACCAAACATGTCTGTGCGGATCATGATGCCATTCCAAACTAATTCCATCTCCCTGTAACATGATCCGTATCCCTGCCAATGCATGCCTACTTATGTGTCTGCCCGAATGCCTCTTAAGTGTTGTGATTGTTTCTGCTTTTCCATCTCACAGGAGAGTGCATTCTAGTCAATTACCACCTTCTGCATAACAAACTTGCCTGACACATCTCCCTTTAAAATTTCACAGATGTTATTGGAAATGCTTAGCAGGTCATGCAGCATTTGTGAAGAAAAATCAGTTAATGTTTCGGGTCCAGTCTTGTTTTATTCTCAAAGAATTCTAACAGATTCATTAGCATGATCTCCTTTTGATGAAATCATACTGATTTCGCCCTACTTTAAAATGCACTATCAACTGTTCAGAAATCTCATCTCTTACAATGGATTCCAGGAACTTACCCACAACCGAGATTAGGCTAATCATTTTGTAATTTTTCGTCTTTTGACTTATTCTCTTTTTAAACAGGGTGTCACGTTTGAAATTTTCTCATCTTCTGACACCCTCCCCGATTCTAGAGATTCCGGAATGATCACCAGTAATGTCTCCATCCAGGTTAGTTATCCATTTTGCTTTTGAAGCAACTTCTCCTCGTTAGCTGGGCTCCCCAACGCTCTTGAATTTTCAGGATATCATTCGTGTCTTCCGCCGTGAAATCTGACGTGAAATAATTATTCAGTTTCTCATCTATTATTTCTTCCATGCTACTATCTCTCCAGCATCATTTTCCAGCGCCTTTTAACTCTTTTGCCTCTCGACGTTTACCTCTCTTTTGTCCTTTTATATATAAAGAAACTCTTAGTTTTTTTTTATATCTTTGGATAGCTTACACACATATTTAATCTTCTCCATACTTATCTCTTATTTTCTTGCCCTCTGTTCGCCTTTGTAAGGTCCCAAATCATCTGGTTTCCCATTACCACTTGCCATGTTATCTGCTTTCTCTTTTTCTTTTACCCAGTCATCCATGGTTGCCTCATCCTCCCTGTACAACGCATCTTTTACCTTGGGATGATTCTTTGCTGTGACTTCTAAATTGCTCCCAGAAACTCCCGTCATTGCTGTTCCACTGAGTTTCCTGCTCGACTATTCTCCTAGTCAATTCTACCCAGATCCTCCCTCGTCTATTTGTAGGTGCCTTTATTCAGTTGTAAAATTACCTCCGATTGTACTTTCTCCCTCTCAAAATGAAGAGGAAATTAAATCATATTATGACCACTGCCTCCGAAAGATTCCTTCACCATAAGCTTCCTTATCAAGTCTGCCTTATCGCACAACATCAAATACAGTACTGCGTATTCCCCCGTTGCCTGCATTACAAGCTGATCCAAAAAGGCATATTGTAGACCTTCCATCAATTGTTTTCTTGCAAACCACGACCAACCTTATTTTCCCACTCTATCTGCATACTGAAATCTACTGTAACCTTACCTTTTCTGCACAACTTTTCTATCTCCTGGTCTGTCATGCGCCCCAGCTCCTGACTACGATTTGTAGACGTATACATAACTTCAATTATGGTTTTTCACCTTTGCTGTTCTTCACTTCTACCCACACACATTCCACACCATCTGACCATATTTTGAGTAATGGGAACTGGGTGATGGGACTGCAGAACACTTTAGCATTTTCACAAATTTATAGTTTAGGCATGGAGTGAAAATATTTCATTGTCAATGACTTTGAAATGTGTCCACAGTACATTTCGTAGGCCAAATATTCTGTCTGTATTATGGAAGAATACAAACTTTTGAAACTGTGAGAGAAGGAAGATATGGAGAGGACATGAGTACATAAAGAGATATAGGTGGGTCGAGTGAAACGCCAAATATTGGTGTATGGAGCACAGTAGGCAAAATGCGCCTGTTCTCAAACGTGATGGTAGGTTGAATGGAGACACATTGTACTATTTCAATGGAGAGATTTGCTTGAGGCACAGAGGAACGGGGCACCTGGTTTACAAAATAAAAAAAATCACGTGTACATAGTATTTTTAGGGAAGTAAAATAACTGTTACAACTTTCTGAAACTGAATACACTTAAAAGTGCAGACGATTTTCTACAGATTGACAAGGTCGTGGTGTAACCACATCGGAAGAGCTATTGCCACAATGATATGAAATGCATTCCAGAGAAGATTCACTCAGCTGATTCCTGTGAGGAGCGTTTATTTCAGGAGGAAATCTTGAACTGACTGGCCCAGGATCTACAGGGATTTAGGCGAACAACATGTAGTCTTGTTTAACCCCAGAATATTCCAAGTAGTCTTTTCAAGTTGAAATCTGAAACAATATTTCAGCTTGTGAGAGAGATTACCATGAGTGGATGGGCTGTAAAACTGCAGATTATCTCAGCTAAGAAGATGGTGATTTGGTGTAAAACTCTCAAAGTGTTGTGGCATTGTGGAGCTCTCTTCCCAGACTGTTATGGAGGATAAGACTTTGAATATTCCTAAGGCAGAGGCAGGCAGACCCTTCACTAAGAATAGCGCGCTAACGTTGTAAGGAAAAAGGGGGATTGTGTGACTGAGGACCCAATCAGGTCATCCACTATCTTATCTCATGACGAAGCAGTTTCGATCACTTACTCCTGCTGCTAACTTCTGCATTTTTGTTGTCTTTAAGTACAGAAAATGTATGACTCGATTCTCATGAACATGAAGATTTCTCCTTTCAGATTATTCTGCACCGATTTCCAAATGTGACGTTTCAACAGCACTGGAAAATTAACTCAGGAAAGTGTCATGGTTTTGGAGAAACGTCAGGATCATAGGGCAAAGTGAAAGTCTGCCTTGAAACTACAGAAGAAATCCGATTGGGTCGAATGGATGTCTTTAATAATACAGATTCCTCTCAGTTATTCTTGTGAGGTTCGTTTCATTAGTAAGGCCATCATTCTGTTGCCTATGTCTAGTTTCTATTCAGAATATGATGATAAACCCCAACCATTCTTTTGGAAAGGGATCACTAAGAGATATGTTACAAAGAGAGATACGGTGTTCTGAACGTTTTGATAGTGAATTTACAATTATATAGCTTCAAGTCCTGTGTGCCTTGGAGACTGCATTCCTCACCATTTGATGGTCGAAAGCTATGGAAATAGAGAGTGTATATTTTCTGTTTTCAACAATTAAAGTGATAGAGTCATACCGCATGTAAACAGGTCCTTCAGCCCAATCCATCTATACCAGCCAGAAAACACTAAACTACATTCATCCCAGTTCCCTGAAGGTCTATAGTCTACTATTCCCTGGTATTTTGCGCTTAGATGCTACTATTTTGTAGTATCTGGAAGCTGAGTTTTTCCCCAATATATGCACAAAATTTTTTTATGCAAATAGATCACACAACTATCAATAAAAATGTCTACATTGTACAATAATTATTAGAAAATTGGGTTGTATTTTCAATTAATGTAGTACTTTAGCGGAGTTAGATCGACATTAATTACCCTGGAGAAGATCCAGTCCAATTGGTATTGGTCCATCCAAGTGCTGTTTGGAGGGAGTGCCAGTAGTGCATCTCATTTGCCAGTTTAAATGCGATTAAATATTACTGGAGGTGGATGGAGTGTTAAACAAGCCGCCATGCTGTGAGGAACAGCAGTCAGGAAAACGCAGAAAACTGATTTCCTTGTCATTGCGAATGTATGAGAAGAAATGTGTTATTCTACGGACAAATATCAACCTTACAATGAAAACGTCTTTATAATAATGAAGGAAAGTCTGTTTCTATGTTATTAGAACTTAACATAATGGCATCAAAAACCTGGAATAATGTTGGCACTGTCGTTGGATGATTCTTGCACTGAGCATGCGGATTATGCTGATGTTTTCAGAGTTGGCTGGGCTGTCCTTGGTTTAGTATCTGCTGATACTCCATGGAATGATGCTGGTTTGTAATTTCCCCACTCACCACAGTTTGATGGAACGATGTAACAAGTTTGATTGCGTGGTGCTTCTGGATACAACAGAGCTGTCATGCCTGCCAACACATGAAATCATGTAATAAAAACAAGGCCCATCAATTCTGCACCATCCAGTGCTGATGCAAGTCCTGTATAACGTTTTCAAGATTATCTTCCTCTACCACCCTCTCAGGCAATGGATTCTAGACACATACCATCCTCTGGGTTCAAAACTGATTCCACAAATCCTCTCTCAATATCTTCTCTTTCACAGTAAAGTGTGCCCACTTGTTTGTAACTCTTCGACAAAGGGGAACAGCTGTTGCCTATTTACTCTGTCCATACCTCTCATGCGGTTATATACCTCTGTCAGGTTCACCCCTCACCCTTCTCTGCACCAAAAGCAAAGCTAGCCTATCTTCCTGGTTTGAGTTCTCTCTTGTTTTTTCACTTATTCAAAGTACATTGTCTCTTGTATTTCAGTGTTAATTTTATTTGTTAGTGATCTGGCCATCGGAACAATCTGTTTGTACCCTTCTGTACCCGAACACGTTTCTCCTCACTTTGAACAACCCTGCTAATCACTGTGTCATCCATAACATTGGTTATCATCCGACAACTCCTCGCTATCTCCAATAATCATATCATCAACATTTAAGAACATCAGAAATAATGTTTGATTTTCTTCCCGTTCTACAGATGGTGTTGCAGAGGAAGAACTGAGAATCTCAGTCTCTTTTTTTCCCCGTATTTTGGTGAATTTACACTCTGATGCATTTGAGGTCTTTTATGAGAGAGACACAAATAGTATTTTGGACATAGAGCTGAATTTTGCATTTTCACTCCGCCCCTCTGCATGTATTATTCATAAGGCGTGTACATCACTAATTCTGGCCAAGATTTTGGCACTGAGCACTGTAACTTTCCATTTTATGTGGGCCTGCAGCTTATTCTTCACACATTCGCTGCAATAGTCAGAGTTGAAAGAACTTTTCCATGTGCAGGTTGAACACAGATGCATTCAATAAATTTATTTGAACGAGTAAGAACGATGAGGATAAAGATGAAATTAAATTCTGCATTGTAAACTTAATATCGAAAATGAATTCGCGTTCTCATGTCTGCGTTGAAAAGGATGCAATTTAAAAGAACAAACACCCACTGTTCTGCATATTGTTTAATAAGTGACATCATGTTGAAATAATGCATTCGGAAATAAAATAAAGTGTTGTCTACACTAGATGGAGATAGAGAAGCGCAAATTACATGTACAGAATGTATAAGAATCCTGTTAATAAAAAAGTGTAAAAAAATGTCTTAATTTTCAAACGAAACAAGATCCTAATTTTCCTGAACAGTAATGTTTCATTTTCCATCAATCTCACTTTTCAACTGTATGCATTTCCATGCCACTGATGCAATTTCCCCCACACCTCTTCCTCACCCTTCCTACTCATTCCTTAACCAACTACTTCCCTTGCATTTTCCCTACTACAGCTACATGCCCTTCCACTGTCAATTCCCCTTCACATTTCTTGCACTAAATATCCCTCCACTTCCCCTGTTTCTTCCACTTTTCCTGAGGCTCCCTTTACATTTTTGCTCTCAGACTAGATGCAGGACACTGCTGATTTCTGTGCTACTACTGGAATTATCAAAATACAATAGTAACAAACAATTGTTAGTTGGCAACTGTCTGGTGCACCACGAACTGGATAGCTTGTTCACTACTGGTACATAATTGACCTTCTTCCTGTTTCTCTCTGACATAACACTTAATCAAATAACTCCATAACCAACAGGACAAACATCTTCTGACAGAATCAAAAGATCATGCATTAGTTTTCTTTCGAATATTTTAAGACATTTTTCTAACAAACAATCTTCTTGTGTTGAGCTCTTCATTCTTTCAAGTGATCTTCCCATGTAATTTGAGGTGAGATCAGAATGACTTCTCTTTCAATAGATGTAGGACTAGACTGAGGGCGGAATATCAGGTACCATGAGCAAAAGTGGGATTAATGGGAATTAAAAAACATTCTGCACTGGCAATGGGAACAATGGAATATCTGCCTCTGCAAGTTATCTCCAAAGATGCATGCCATCCTGACTAGGAACCTATTTGCTTTTCCTTCACTACTGTTTCATAAAAATCTTGGAAGGTCCTACAAACAGCTCTGCGTGTATCCTCATCACTTGGATTGAAAAGATTCAAGAAGGCAGATCTCTGTCGCCTTTTCCATGTGGATGACAAATAAACCCTGCCCTTGTTATTGCCTTACAAAATTCCTGGATGATTATGTCCTGTTACAAGATACCAACATATTTTACGTTTTCACAATATCTTCTCATGTCTAGGAAAGGTAAGACCTTGTTGGATTATTATGATGCCGCTGACATCAGGAGCATATGACATTGATACCAATTGGAATTGTAATATCAATCAGTTACTTTCAGAGAATTGATCCTTTGCTGTTAGTGCCAATTAGTTCAACATTTTAAGAATGTGTTATGCCAGTGCAATACATTATCGGTACTTATGAATCTGCCAGGCATAAGCTTTTCAACTTTTCACTCAAAAATCATAACCAAGTACTTGAGTCTGAATCGAAATTGTGCTTAACTGTTCCTTTTCAGATCAAACAAATATCTACAATCCAACAGAAATGACGGAAATGACAGTTCCTTTTCAGAATAAACAAATATTAGATATTTTATTAGACTACTTACAGTATGGAAGCAAAAGCAGGTGGTCATTCAGTCTCTCGAGCCTGCAGCACCATTCAGAATGTTCACTGTTGATGTGACTGCAACTAAACATCCCTATCCTGTGTGTTCCCAATGAACATTGATATTCCTGTTCATGAAAAATCCATGGAACACCATTCTTCATTGCTCCTTGGGTAACAAAAGACCACAGACCACAAAGAGAAAGGATCATCCCTGACTCAGTCTGAAATAGGAATGCCCTTATTCTCAAAATGTTTTCCCCGCAACCCAATCACTATTCTTATGACACAAGGGCACAGCATTTAGGAACAGAGAAAGACTATTCTGCCCCTCAAACCTCCCCAAATTTCCGTCAACACTCGACAATCAAATACTGACCAGACTAATCTCCTCTGAATTGAAAGGAATTCCTGATACAATACGTTCACAAGATTTCAGGAAATTAGAACATTGAACATAGAACAGTACAGCACAGTGCAGGCCTTTCATCCCTCAATGTTGTGTTGACCATTTTCATACTCTAAGTTTAAACTAAACTACAAACCCTTCACCTTATTATAATCTATGTGCTACCCAAGAGTTAATTGAATGTCCCTAATGTATCTGATTGTACTACCACTGCTGGCAGTTAATTCCACACAACTATCGCTATCTGTGTAAACAACCTGACTCTGAAGTCTCCCCAAAACCTTTCTCCAATCACCTTAAAATTATGTTCCCAACGTGATAACCATTTCGACCTACAAAAAAGACTCTGCTTTTCCATTCTACATGTGGGTCTCATCATCTTGCATACCTCTATGAAGTCATCTTTCATCTTTCTTTACTCTAATGAGAAAAGCTAAAGCTCCCTCAGATTTCATAAGACATGCCCTCCAGCACAGGCAACATTCTGGTTACTCCAGTCTGCGCCCTCTATAAATCTTCTACATCCTTCATTTATTGGGGTGAACAGAACTCGACACAATTTTCCAAGTGTAGGATAATGAGGCCTCTATGGAGCTTTAGCATAACATCGCAGCTCTTAACTCAATCCCCCAGCTAATGAAAGCCAACACTTCATACACCTTCTTAACAGCCCTATCAACTTGAGGGCTTTGGCAACTTTGAGAAATCTACAGATATGGACACCAAGATCCCTTTGTTTCTCCACACTGCCAAGAATCCTACCTTTAATACAGTCATCTGCATTCAAATTCAACCTTTTAAAGCGACTCGCACCTGAAAATACGAAATTGGAGATTTAAGTCCCTTAGCCCAACTGCTGTGCTATTTGAAATGTTTCTCAGCTGCGTTCTCCTCCCTTCCCCAAATGACCATTGATTCCCCTATTCATGAAATGCGTATTTATCTCTATCTTAAATAAACTACAGTGTCTGTGTGCAGGAGTGTGCAGGTGTTTGTTTGTGTGTCCATATCTGTATGTATATGTGTTGTATGTTTAACTTGTCTATGTATGTTTGTGTATATCTCTGTAAGATGCTGTCTTGCCTTTTTTGTGGGTAATTCCATTGAAATTGAGATCAACCCCTCACCTCACTCGACACCACCACACCACACGTCTGTCCCTGTTAAGTTTATAGTTATATAATGCCACGCTTTGCTGGCCTCCCCATGCCAAGGCACAAGTGTCAGTTTTTTTTTATACTGTCAGAGGACATCAAACACTGTCAATCTCTCACATTGCATGGCTGTGTTTTTTTTCAAATAACATTTTGGAAGCACAGAGCCGTTTTATCTGATACCTTTTGATATTGTTCGTTAAATATTACCACCATCACCAGATCAGTTTCAGGACTTTTCAATCATTTCTCGCTTATAATTTGTCGTTGTGTATTATGAAAGATTTCAAGTTAATGAACGTGCACTAAATTCAGTACATCACCTTACAAATTGTTCTGTCGACATTGCTTGGATACATTTGCATCGGGAAACTGCCAGTGTTTATTTTTCTCGTGGGGACTTTCTCAGTATTTCACTCACTCTGTGTGCTTGTGTCAATTTTTCTCGTGTTTCATAGGTAATTCTCTGCATCATCTCTATGGCTTCCATAACTTTCCTTTAATGAGGTGACCAGAACATGATATTACAATGTAGTATTATGACACGGCAATAAGCCCATCTGTTAATTAAACCAAACACTCGGAAAAGCTCATATCGCTCATAATCTGTTCAAGTGCGAGTGACAGAGAACTCGTACATTTCATTACTTAACATAAAATAATAACAATGTATTCATTATTTCTAAATGTGAACATTGACCAACAGCAGTTATTCGCAAATCTAAGCCTCCCTTTCTCTTAACTGATTGTTGTCTTCCTCCACTTCTAACAATATACTCCTTCAATAAAAAAGACTGTATCAAAATTGTATGAACTTAAATTCAAATACAGCCAGTCGCTTTAGTCTAACGTGTCCTGCTTCTTTGCACTGAATAACTCCCGGTGTCATGTTCTGTCTTTTATTGCAAGGGTGTTTCATACAAAAAAAAAGTAACTTTCATGGAGAATGCTTTGCATGGCAGACTCTCTCGATGGCAGTTTACTTTCTGACTAACTTTCAAAATGCTTGCCTCCTTTTTCCCTCAACATCAATTCATCTCCTTGGTTTGATACTGGCAAAACAATACATTTAAAATCGTTTGCGTTCAATATACTGTGGCATACCTTCAACTTGAGTGGTTAAATTCAAATACTTGTCAAAACAGCAACCAAAGCTCAACGTATCTGTTTTAATGTTGCATAGTTTCAATTGCCCAGCATACTCTGAGACAGATAGCTAGTCATATGACGACTGCTTGCAAGCTCTCAATACAGAGCAGCATTCAACTTCATCACAGCGGGTTAAACAGTAGGTTTACAGAGTTGCAACATAACCTTGCAGCTCTGAAACTCAGCTCCACGGCTGTGAAAGCCAACACTTCATACGCCTTCTAAACAACAGCATCACCCTGGGTGGCAACGATGAGGATCTATAGTCATGAACCTCAAGATGCCGCTGTTCCACTACACTGCCAAGAATTCTGTCATTAACTGTGTACTCTACATTCAAATTTGACTTCCAAAGTGAATAACCTCACACTTTTCCAGGTTTATCTCGATCTGGAACTCATTAGCTCGGTTCTGTCAATCTCCTGTTGCAACCCATAACAGTCTTCCACATTAACCACCAACTCCACCAAAGTTCTTGTCATCGGCAAACCTATGAAACCACCCTTTCAATTTGTCAACCAGCTCTCTTATAAAAAATTTACGAAGATCAGAGTGCCCAGAACAGATCCCTGTGCAATGCCACTGGTCAACAAGTTCCAGGCTGCATCCGTTCCATCTATCACCACCTTCTGTCTTCTGTGGGATAGCCAATTCTGCATCCAGATAGCCAGATTTCCCTGTAAACCATGCCTCCTTACGTTGTGAATGAGCTTACCGTGGGTAACTTTATCAAACGCCTTGCTTAAATTCAATTCCACCACATCCACTGCTCTATTTCATCATCATGTTTTGCCACATCCTTAAATAATTCAATCAGAACGATGACGCATTATCTGCTCCTCACAAAGCCATGCCAACTGTCTCAAATCGTCTATAGTTTTCCAAGTATTCATAAATCCTATCTCTCAAATCCTTTCGAATACTTTGCCCGTCACTGGCATAAGACTGACTGGCTAATATTTCCCAAGATTTTCCCTATTTCCTTTCTTGAAAGAGGGAATAACATTTTCCAGACTCCTGTCATCTGACACAATTCCCGTGGACAGTGAGGATACAAAGATGATCGCAAAATTGGCAATAATCTCTTCTCTCACTTCCGATAGTATCCTAGGACATATCCTATATGGCCAAGGAAATTTATCTATCCGTGTGTTTCTCAAATTTTTAGCACATCCTCGTATTCTAGCATATACGCCTGTTTCATGCTGTCCCCAGAAACGTCAAAATCCCTCTCATTAGTGAATACTGAAGCAAAGCAATCATTAAGGACCTTTCCTACCTCCTCTGACTCCTGGCGCAAGCCCCCTCTACTATCCCTGACGGGCCCTTCCCACAGTCTGGCCATCCTCTTGTTCCTCACGTAAATGTAGAACGTCATAGGTTTTACCTTAATCCAAGGCTTTCTCATGCCCACGTTTATCTCTCCTGAGTCTATTCTTCAGTTCATTCCTGGCTACCTTATTACACTCAGGAGCCGATTTTGACCCTTGCCTCATCAATCTTAAGTAGACTTTCTCATTCCTCTTGACTAGATGCTCTAAATCCCCTGGCACATTGGAGATATGGAGCTGTGAATGAATGGGAGCTGCACATCCTAACACTTCTAGCATGGACTGCAAGTTTCCCCACGCTGGGCAGTGATTTAACACAGTGTGATTGAGCAACGTACTGGAATGGTGGACACAGTTCTACGTGCTGGAAAGATAACTGTTCCAGGTTTACAGAGTTATTCACTGCTGTTCACTGCACATTTCCCTGAGTACTGATGTGGTCTGCACAGTCTGTTCAGATTATATTGAGGAGTATACTAGACTGGTCTACACAGTGCTTCATGCGAAACAGATATCCCATCTGCATTCTGTTGTCTGATTCTGTGAGGTGGATTTTGTATCTGATATAACTGACTATTTCAGCTGATCTCACAGCACATTTACTTTATGTTCTTATTCTTGTTATTGGACCCCGCTAATGCCTTACTCCTCCAGCTAATCACATTTCTCGGATTATTCAATTGTTCAACTTGTTGAGCAATTAATCATCCAAATATAACAGGAATATCCGTCTTTCTGTACCTTAACCTGATCGTTGGTGCTCATATCCCTGAATCCTCGGGGACATAATTATGAAGCTGAGAAACAATGTGCAAAGTACATGGCTCTTGCTCTCATGTACATCGCGGCTGTGGGTCCCATTTGGATCCTTATCGTATCAACAGCTGGCACTGTGAAACTCAGAAACAACGAAATGGCGTGTCTCGGCCTGTTCACTTCCCGGTCTGTCCCATATGGTGCTCCATGTTAGACAGGGGGTCCCAGCAACTTTGAGGCGTGTCATTGAAACTTGGTCGGTGCCTACTCACAGCAAGCCTGTGTTTGTCTATCTCAGCTGATCGTGCGCTCAGTTACACGAGGAAGCCAGGCATCAATTTGGAGCCTGGAGGTTTCTGACGGACTCCAGTTATTAAAAAAAAATAGTGGAAGGGCTGGGGATGGTTTGCTGGAGGATGTGCTATGAGCTGCCTCAGACATTCAGGGAGACCTGAGGAATTGGTGACCCAACCCTGGATGGAGCATGGAGACTTCAGTAATAGCATCTGTGTCTGTAATACGGACACCAAATGGAGCACAGACGGCAGAGTGGAGAAGCTCTGAAACCACGGAGTGAGAGAGTGTGAGGAAAGGGATCTGTTGTATCCATCTCGGGTTTTCCAGGAACAGCTTCCCAAGTTCCACTTCAGCCAGGAGCAGAATGTGGGAGGACACTGAATGAACAAGGAGCTGGTCACAGAGCAGTGTCAAATCCTTCAACACGACCAGCAGCTTCAAACCAGGGGGAGGACGATGCTATCACTTGCTGTTAGGGTCACAGTTTAATTCCACTACCATAATTCTGAACGTTATAGGCAGAACTGGGTGACATATGTATCAACTCCCAGATCGCTACATCAGTGTCATCATTCAGTGACAGAGAGGATATATATGCTGGATGAGAGCAATGGACCTGCTAGGAGCATCTGGGAGCAGACCATCAGGGAGATGGAGAAACATTTGCCATGTCTGAATGGGTCAGAGTGAACGCTCCAGGACACACGGTGTTACAAAGTCCTGTAATTCCTCTGCATTTCAGTAGCATACTGCCTGCCTTTCTTCCTGGAAGGAAATTATAGGTTATATATTACGTTAAATCTCACCTGCCAATCCCTTATCCATTGACTTAACCTGTCCATATCCATTAACAGACTCGACAACTTCCCTTGATAATTTAATTTCCCGATTATCTTAGGTTCATTGGCAAACTTAGTTATAATACATTTCTTCCACTCCTCCAGATCATTGATATAGATTTTAAGGAGCTGAGGACCTAGCACTGGTCACTGTGGGACACTGCTAGTTACAGTCTTTTAAATTAATTAAGATTGGTTTATCCAGAGTGCCGGCTTCCTGTTTGATAAACAGTCCTCCGCCACTCATGTGTAACACAGTCGAAGGGCTGGATAACAAGAAGCATCAGTCGGCAATTCAGCCCATCAAGCCTGCTCCACCATTGAATAAAATCGTGGCTGATGCCATCACAGCCTCCATTCCACTTTCCTGCCGGCTCTCCATGTGCCTACATTTATTCAATGTCCCAGCATCCATTGCACTCTGCAACAGTGATTTACACAGATTCACAATCCTTTGAGAGAAGTTCTCTCATCATTGTTTACATTCCACTCCACTTATCCTAAAACTATGATCTCTTGTTGTAGATTGCCCCACATGAGGAAATACCCAATGCACATCTACATTATCAATCACTTTCAGCATTGTCCAGACCTCAGTGTCATCTCCTCTCATTTTTTCTAAACTCCAGAGTTTACAGGTCTGAACTGCTCAATCTCTCTTCATAATACCAGTTCCTCAGCTCTGGAATCTACGTCGTAAAGCTCTGCTGAACTGCCTCCATGGTAATGACATCCCACCTGGAGTCAGGACGCCACAACTGTACACAGTACTCAATTGCGATCTCACAAATGCTTGGCATTAATGCAGCAATGCATTCCTCACTTTATAACCTATTATTTCAGAAATAAATGCCAAAATTGCAATTGTCTTTCTCATTATCTTATGTACCTGCGTCTGTGATGTTTACTTTGCGATATGGATGAGGATACCAGATCACTCTGCACCTAAGCACTCTGTAGTTTTTCTCTGTTTGGATAATAAGTTGCCTTCCTGTTTTGCCGACCAAAACTGTCTCATACTTTTCATTTTTCAGATTCATCTGCCAAATAATGGCCCAACCTATACGGAATCATTCATTGCAATTTCTCACCTGAGTCAGTGTCTTCTGAGAAACTGGTTATAGCATAATAGTTGGGACCTGGGGCCTGAACTCTATGGTCCCCTTGAAGTTGCATTTTTAGAAATAGAAAATGAACCTTTTATTCCATCTCACTGCATTTCTTTGTTTCGTCAATCCAATATCCAAGCAAATAAATTATTTCTAATGATACGTGATCTTATTCTGCAGATTAATCTGTTGTGCACACCTTATTCAATGTCTTCTGCAAGTCCAGATTTTACACCTCCAGGATCCCCATTGTACAGCTTGCTTGTAATATTCTCAAAGACTCGAACAAATAATGACAATACGATTCATCATTTGCAAACTTATGTTGATTCTGATGGGTTGTGGTTTGACTCTGCAAATGTTCCGACAGTAATTCCTGAATAGTCGATTTTAACAATCTTTCTTAAATTCCAGCAATTTTCTCACTACTTTGTATTCCATCGTGAAGGTGATAATCCTAAATTCTCACCTCTCTATAATCTCTTCGTTCGTTCTAATCATGCATAATTTGCAGATGGTGTGAAATTACTTGCTCATAAGAAGCATGAGTGTCTGACAAATGCTCTTCTGCACAAAATCGATATGCCGTTCCTATATTATCATCTCGATGGCCTGCCTGTCTTCCTCCTGTTGATATATAAGAGGTTTGTGGGATTATGTAATCTTTCCGTTTGCTGTGTACCAGTTTCAGGAACTGAAGAACTTCCTCATTATCCTGCATCATTGGCTGAAGATACTGAACCAGTTCCTCCTGCACCCCTGAAATGGAATTCAGGAGATGGTAGTTCATCTGCTGTCCCCATACACGAGGCACATGAGGTGAACTTCTTCCTTTCCCATAAGACGTCTCATATATGTTGAATCCGTTTTCAATTCCCATTCTACAGGTCACTGGGAGTGAATGACCATTCTCCAGTCACTGTAGGACCTCTTCCAATTGCTACGTTGCTTACTTGAGGAGGCTGATTGGACTGATCCTGTTGCTGTGTAACAGGATTCTGTGCTGCATTGGCCACTTTGGGTCCAGTGTTATAGGCTCGCAGGGCTGATTGACTCCCTCCCGGAACTGCATATCAGGCTCCAGGGCTGACCAGCCTTATCCAGATCTGGTTTAACGGCATCGAAGGCCTGAGTATCCTTCTGCTGTTCTTGTGTAACAGGCTGCAGAAGCGGAAGGGATTTCTCCATTTGCTGTGTCGTTTGTTTTTATTGCTGACTTCTTCTGGTGTTCTGTGCAAAATTAAGATAATCTTTCATTCATGCACATTCTAATGGATGTTGGATCAACCTGATCATCCTTTCCTTATAAGCTAACACTTTCATTGCAGGAATCAGTTGAGGGAACCATATCTGAGCTGCTCCCAATATAACAATATCCTTTCTTCAGTGAGGAGACTAAATGTGCAGACACTACTTCAGATGTGATCAACACTTTATCAGCCTGCCGTAAGTTTCCCACACAGGTTAGAGCAGTCTCAGCTGTCTGGGAGAATACACAACATTCTTGAAACAGCATTGTCCTTCTCTACTCCACCAGCATAATGGGAGATCTGGTGAAAATGTCACAATGACATTGTAGAAAAACAGTAACGTGTATAACATCTCACCTGAATCTGCCATTAAGCTCAGCAGTACCCATGTTGCTCAGATGCCAGAGAATCTACTAGGATGGAGTTTAGAATCACCAAGGAGAAGCGTTAATTGATGGGAGATATATATCAAAGTGAAAACTGTAAACCAACCCTGGGCATGTTATTAAACCGAAAAATAGATATAAACGTTTCTGTGTCCTGCAGTAATAATGGACCGATTCAGGTGATAACCAAAGGGAATGCTAATACTGTAAAAATGGATTCCATGCGCCTGCATGAAATGACCTGTTTTAACCGTTTGTTGAACACTGATGTAGAGCTTAGGCCGTTTTGGAATTGGTGATATGTGGTCGGACGAGCGAATTGTTTTCAAAAGTGTTTTTTGACTTTTTAATAAGGTGTTATATTTTGTAAGGTGCACGATATTTATATCCCTCCAAAGTGCAAATCGTAAAAGGGAAATGTGACGTAATGATGGTTAACAAATGAAGTTATAGTTTGCATTCGATCAAAGGAAGCTGCTCAGAGAAAGATATTGTGATGAGCAATATCTTCAGAACAGTTCAGATCCAGGAAATGAGGGCTAGAACAATGATAAACAAATCAAAAAGAGAACAAGGCAGTACACGAACAAAGAGAAAAAGAAATGCTGAAAAGCTTCAATGAATATTTGAGAGGAAATTTTAAAGCAAGGTCAAATGTGGACCAGTGTATGTCCGGACAGAATAATGTCTGTAGAGAACAGCGAAATTAAAGGGAAACTAAACAGTTACTTTGTGTCTGTCTTCACGGTGGAAGATCCTGAAAATCTCCAGGGAATGCAATCTGACCCTGGGACGTGAGTAACTAAAGACTAATATGCTTGATATCAGTCACGATGCTGTAATGGGAAACATATCTAGATTGAGCATGTTTGCCAGGCCAGATACACTTCATGACAGAATTTCGGAGGAAGCAGGAGCAGGCATATTAATTATATTGGGGATCACTTTTATTTTCCTATAAATTATGGAAAGGCAGAAAGCCATTCTGGGGAACGGGATGTACATAAATGTAATCAGATGATTAAAGAAGGGAAGAAGATGGAGAGTGGAGAACTACAGATTAGTAACTTGTCATCAACATTGGGGAATCTGATGGAATCTATCATTAATGGTGTGATATTTGACACTGAGAAAGTAACAGAAAATCTAGAGAGAATAATAATACATTTCTGAAAGACAGGTAACATTTTTTTACATTAATATTATTATTGAGAAGAAGAGTTTGATTTTTTTTCCAAAATATAAAATTGCTACAAAATAATAGATAATTATTTTAATACAACAACAAAAGCAATACACAAAATAGTATTCTACTCCACAAGCAATTTAGGAGAAAAAAATACTCTGCAAAAACTACAATTCAATAAATAACTAAATCAAAACAAACAATTGATTAAACTGAACTGAACCAAGGCAAATTATTTAAATTACATGAAGTCGCAACACTCAGCACAATCCTACCAATGCTCAATATCACTAGTAGCATGAGTTGCCGCACCCGTATTTGTTCATGATTCTTCCTGTCAGAGGCCCCTTTGCCACCAGATATAGCTCTCACTGTTACACAAATGCACTGACCAAAATAGAAAATAAAGCCATGTCTATATGATTGAACTGGTGCCGCCACGTCCTATAAAAGTGTTCCATTTTCTGGTGCTATATCCGGAAGGAAGTCCAGGAGGGTGGACTCCATAACTAATCTACAACACGATGGGAGTCCTGGGAGGTTTCCTGGAACCCAGTTCATCAGAATGTCCTTCCTCGCACAAACTGAAAGAAGATGAAACAATTTATTCCCATGCAAGTCCAAAAATGGAAGATTAATCGAACTCTAGAGGAGGGACACCACATCTACCTTTGACCTCGGTTCCCAAAACCCCGTCAAAAATACTTGCTGTAGTGCACCAAAACCTACGAAGCTTGTGGCATGATCACAAGCAATGAGTAAGAGTACAAACATCTATTGTACATTTGGGGCATATTGGGGACGCTCCTGTGGAGTACCTTCAACTGCACAGCCTACGTCCTATTGCAAATTTAAATCTTCCTTACGTTCTCACAAATAACCTTCCACTCCTCTGGTGACATCTCCAGCCAGAATTCTTGAGCCCAGATTCCACACAGCCACTCCATATCCTTCGAGACACTACATCTTAATCAACGATAGAGGATGCTAACCGAGAGAGCACCTGTGGATCGAAGCACACCCTCTGCATTTCCGACTTATAGGGACAAACCAATATTGTAGTATTTTTTTCTGTTGTAATTTCCTCATCTGAAAGAAACGAAATAGATCCTTGCAAGATAGCTCATATTTCTGGCTCAGCTGCTCGAAAGCCATCATGACCTTCACGGCAAATAAGTCTCCATAACAGGAAACTCTTCTGGACTCCCAGAGGTGAAATCCAGAATTCATCAATCCTGGCTGGAATCCTACCAATCTTACAATATGAGTAAAAGGGGATTTTTTTTTGTGAATTGCCCTCACTTTGTTGCATCATTTTCCATGCGCTAACGATGTTAAGAGCAATTGGATCTTTGCAATGATTCATAACAGTCTTCATCTTGTCCATGAACAACAGAAAAATGAGCGGGAATTTTGCCTGGGAGGCCTCACTGTCCAACCAAACTAACAGCGGGTCTTGGCAAGCCCAATCAGCCACATAGGATTTTAGGGCACTTAGTAGGTATTTCTTAAAGTCCAGACAATTCATACCCATCATCTCTTGCATAAGCTGCAATTTGGCCAGCTTCATAAGAGGCCACCTGTGTTGCCAGATAAACGAGTCGAATCAACTGAAAAGCCTCCGGAGCATCTGCTTGGAGAGCATCAAATGGATCATTTTCATGGGATAGACGAAACGAGGAAGAACATTAATTTTAACCAGAAGGATTCTACCCAACGAGGAAATTAGAATATTTTCCCAGAGCTGAAGGTCCTGTCGTATATTCTCTCGCAATTGCACGAACTTAGCTTTATATAATTCACCGAAGGCCGGTGTGACAAAATGCCTAAACAGAGGAAGCCTCCTTGTGACCATCTGAAAAGGAATCGGATTGCACCCACATGATCAGGTACCCCAACAGGCATGGCCTCCGATGTCATAAATTGATTTTTTGCCCCGAGAAAGATCCAAATAAATTAATCACTTGTATTAAACGGGGCACAGATATCATGCGGTGAGTTAGAAATGGAAAAAAAATCTGTATGAAGGGTGATATTATGACTTCCTGAAACTACCGCCAGGACAGTCATATTGGGGTCCCTCTAGATGGCCTCTGCTCAAGGCTTATTCACTGATGCCAATAATAACGTTGAAAAGGGCACATTTATTGGGTGCCTCTGCCGATTCTAAAATTGTACCACTAGACATTATACCATATCTGAGAATTGCTGCTTTAGCGTCACGATATAATTCTGCCACTCACCAAGCAAATATGCCTCCAAGGCCTCGTTCCAGGCCACTACACACGATCAAATGCTTTATCAGCATCCAGGGGGACTACCAAGCTGGAATCGACCCTTGCTGGCACTCTCCTAATATTAGCAGGGGACATACAACAAAAAGGTTCTCTTTTTGACCCTCTTCAGCCTCAACACTAACGTTTTTCACAACATTTTAATGTCCACGTTTAATAATGATATAGATAAAAGGAAGGGTTTTTGCCCTAAGCGTCGATTTTACTGCTCCTCGGATGCTGCCTAAACTGCTGTGCTCTTCCAGCACCACTAATCCAGAATTATAATGATATAGACCGATACGAAGTGCAATCCCCTGGGGCTTTCCCTCACTTGAGAATAAGAGAAATATTTGCTTAACTCAGAGGATGGGAGGCAGTCTGACTATAAGAACAATTGAATATATCCAATATTGGCCCAGCTATCACACCTATGAACTCCTTATAAATCTCAATTCGCTGACTTACTGCATCCTGTATCTCTTGGATTGTCAGAGGGGCATTCAAAAGAGACTCCTACTCTGACGTTACACCTGGGAGGTCCAGGGTCACAATTCTCTGAACTTACTGAATGCTGCATTAACCTTTTTGGGATCGCAAGTGATAGTTTCAACTTCCTCTCTAATGGATGTAATAGATTGTGGGCACTCTTTCTTCTGACCACGTACGCCAAAACGATCCTAGTTTATGACCATGTTCTAATAGCCTGCCTTTCACAAAGGAAATCGCGCTCTTTGCTGTCTGGGTGAGTGCAGTGTTCAGAGCAACCTGGATGGCTGTAATCCACTGCAACTTGGTTTCAGATAGTCTGACAAAATATGCTGTCTCGGATGCCTTTTGCTGATCCTCAAGCAAATGCCGCTGCTTTCCCTTCTGCCACTTCCGAGTCGCTGAGTAATAAATAATCAAACCCCTTGCATAGACCTTGGCATACTGACAGATTACTGGCCGTAACAAAGTTAATGTTGCAAAAAGATTGAAATTCCCGCGAAAAGTACTTAATAAATTTGTTCACATTCAGCAGGAAAGGATCCGTGTGCCAGTGCCGTGAGCCTGCCCCATTGCCACCATCCTTAACCTACATGTACACTGCTGCATGATCAGAAAAGGATATTTTCTCAATTCTGCGGGACAGCACCGAATTTTAAAAAAAAAGCCAATGGGCAAAAAGCATGTCAATCCTGGTATAGCACTTATATGGGTTAGAAAAAAAGGTGAAGTCCCTACCTTCAGGGTGAAGACATCTCACACATGCACCAACCTAGCTGCCTGTTCAGATCCACCATCTTGCCGGGAAATAAATGCGAGATCTGTCCGCATCCTATCCACCTCGGCGTCAATAAGTCGGTTACAATCTCCCCTTTAATTGTGCGATGTGCCCCAAGGGTCATTAACCTGGAGAGTGCATCTATTAGAAAATTAAGGGGGTGTGCAGGGGACAATATTATCAAGATTCCATATTCGTCTCCATGTATTAATGCTTTCAGGATCAGCAACCACTCACGTTCATCCTTAATTTGGTCAAACAACTGAAATGGAAAGTTTGTATGAATGAGTATAGCTACTCCTCTACTTTTCGAACTAAAGGATGAAAAAAAAACACCGGGCCGAACGTTCCCTGCTGTAACTTTAAGTGCTCCTTATCACTTAGATGTGTTTCTTGCAGCAAGGCTACATCGACCTTTTCCTTTCTGAGCTTGTAAAGATCTTTTTTTTCTTTTAATCTGTAAATGACTCTCCTTAACGGTCCATGTGCATCATTTAAACGAGCAATAAGTCATAGGCATCTGAAGCAGCCCATGACCCACTGGGAGAAGTACCCCACTTATAGCACGCCAAGTGAAAGCAGTGAACAGTTCACATAAAAAAATGAAAATATAACTACAAAATCAAACAAATCAAAACTTCTAACAACTACTTCTATAAGGAAACAAGATATAACACAAATAAGCGAGACTTTCCCCATTGCCTGCAGAGGACGCTCATACCACCCATTAATCTCCCATAGCTCCTCCGAGTTGAAGTCGCTCCCCAAACCAGACAAAACAAAGTTAAAAAAAGGTTGCACGCGTCTTACAACACGAAAATTAAAAGTGGGCATTCAACCCGACCCAGGCATTCTTTGACCACCGCCATCGTGGATCTCACCCGAATAATCAATGTTAACAAATTTTTTGAAATGGTTTGGAGATGTTTCTTTTTGACGGAGACAATGGAGGACCATTGGATGTGATGTAGTTAGATATTCAGGTGGATGTTAAAACGAGTTCAGAAGGTGAGTAGTAAATAAAATTAAACCAACGCAATTCTGGAGGGATATTTGGAAATGGAAAGGTAAAATTGAAGTTCGCCTTCAATTAAAGGAAATTGGAATATCGAAGTAAAGGAGTTCTGCAGAGGATGCATGGAGTTCGGATGAGATACGTGTGTTCTGCACTGTTTCAAACAATGAGAGGTGATCTCAGGGAAACTTAGAAAATTCAGTATAGCAGACTGACTTATGCAGGGGCACGGAGAATTGCAGCAGGCAAGGTTAGCGGGAATCACAATATATTTTACAAAACCATCAAACAGAACAGAATAACCAGGGAACAATTGGGACACAGTTCGAAACCAAGGGGGAAATCTCTGTGTGAAGCTGGTGAAAATTGATAGACTGTGACATGAGAGCTTCACATCTGTTTTACTTGGAATGAGGAGGAGGCCGGTACAGAAGTCATGGAGATGGAATGGGAAGATCTCGAACAGGTTAATATAGGATGCAAGTTGGGATTGATGATTTTGAGTATCATATCAGGATGCTGTTGGAGACAAGTGAGGAAATGACCTGACCTAAATGTTTAATTCAAATCATACCACAAGGGAGGTGCCAGATAACTTGAGAACAGCTATTTACTGGAAAGGTGGTGGAGATAGACCAGTATCTGGTGGTATACCATAGCTAGCAGTGCAGTGTATCTCATTATTTGTAGTATGCATAAATGATGTACATGTGAATACAGAGGGGGTGGTGGGGTGGGGCAAGTGTAATAAATAATTTTGTGTTTGACACAAAGATTTACTGGGTACTTGGCAGTGAGGAGGAAGGCCTTATTTGCAGGAAGTTACAGATGGAATAGTCAGACAGGCAGATCAATGGCAGATGGAATATAACCCTGAAAAATATGAGGTGAGTGTGGAAAAAGGAACCAGATGGGTAAGAATTCAATGCATGGCAGCACACTAGGAAGCTCAGAGGGTGTTTCTCCATACATCCCTCAATGTGACTGTACAATATAATAGTCAGTTAAGAATGCACACGGAACCGGAGGCATTGTGTTTATTCACCAAGGCGACATAATATGAGCTAAGTATGCCATTGGTTAAGCCATAGATAGAAAACTGTGTGCATTTCTGGGAGACACATTACAGGAAGGGGTTTGGTTTCTCGGTAACAGCAGAAGCTTTTGCGGTCTCAACAGTATTGAAAGTTTCAGTGTAAGTCTCCTAGCTGCAACGCTCTCTGAATTTTCACTTGATTTTTTTCCCTCCTCGATTGGAGAACTGCATCTGAGAATCTGTGTCTGACCTTCACTATTTTCCAAGTACGTGTTTATGGGATATTACTGTACCATAACGCTTAATTAGAAATGGTTACTGTATCTATCATTGCGATAAGACTTCCAATAGACTTGTTTTTTTTTTCTGAATTCCTGTTAATCTGCCTGCATTTTATCTGTAGTGTTTTAATAAATTGTGTTTTCCATTAACGTCTTTTAGTTTGACCAGTCACATTGCATCTGGAACAGACACTTTACGTTTCTGTAACAGAAAACATTAGAGTCCCGACCACCGCCTTTAAATGTTTTTGAGGAGCTCTGGTGTCATCCATAATATGGGACTCCTTTTCTTCCTGTGCAATTGGTTGGAGGCGCTAAATCAGCTATCTCTGCTCGTATTCAATAATTTCATTGAGCTGAATGACTTCCTGATATTCCTATGAAGCCAGCGTGAGGCGCTGAATGAGCTCCTACTTTCAACTGTGGAAATGTGCATGGTCCAGCAATACTGTTACATGAATGTTACCGACACTTCAACAGCAGAGGCCTGAATGTTGTCCAGGTCTTTCTGCACAGGACCTAAGGGATATTTTTTTTTCTCACTATTGTGTGATCTTCAGTAAACACTCCCACTTGTAATCTTATGGTGTGGGAAAGACTTTTATGAAGCAGCTGAAGGTGTTCCTGCTGAGGAAGCTAACTTGAGGATTTTTTGCAGACATGTGCAGGACTGCATGGACGTATATACATAAACCACAATCATTGTGCGTTATGCTTTTACTTAGTCTAACCAGGGAAGTTTTACAACACATTCCCAGTAAGTGCAGTCTTGCTCAGGCTCCTTGAGACCGTCGTCAGTTAAATGCTGCCTTGATATCAGGGTCGGTCAATCTTCCCTGTGACCTTGTGTTCACGTCTTTTGCTCATGTCAAAAGGTCACAGTGTGAGTGCAGGGACTGTTTTTTGTCGAGTCAGAGAGTTGACGTCTGTGAAGAATTGCACATAAAAGAGGATATTAGACCATCTGATCTTATTGTGGGTGAAGGCATGCTTGCGGTGGCGGGGCGGGGAGTTTGGGTGTGATGTCGATGGTATGGATGAATGACATACTCCTGTTTGTGATGTTCTCACATTCTGTCATTGAAAAGTAGAGGGCGTTATTTTCCTGGAAGCTCTGTTTTTGAGTGATTTCAGTATTTCTGGAACATCTCTGGGTGAGGTATGGGCGTTGTATTCACAGTGAAATTGGGTCTGAAACATGAGTAACAAATGAAGCACAAGTTGCAGAGAGGTGAAGCTCCTTAAAGAAGATGAGGTGCTCTTTCATACCCAGCCTGGGTTTTCCAATTATATATTCCAAACCACCCCAAATTGTGTATGACAATTTTGAGGGTCTGAATAGTCTCCCCTGAATCTGTGCATCAGGTGATAGGAGTAAGCCGCCTCTAACTGCTCCTGTCTAGCAGGTTTAAAGGACTGAATGAAATACAGGAAAATGGGACTGAAGAGCAGGAGTGGGTCATGAGATGTTTTGAGCCTTCTCCACCGGGCACTAAGATTGTGACTGATCAGGTTATTGTCTCAGCCCCACTTTCCTGTCTGTATTCCATTATCCATGACTCACTTCTCTGTCAAATATTTAACTAACTCAGCGTTGAATAAATGTAAATAAGAGGAATCTCAAGCTTGTGGGGAAGAAAATTCCCACTTGAAATGCCTGTTTAGAATTTTTCCTCACCCATCTTCTAGAGTCATGTAGCATGCACATTTGTCCGTGCCGAACAGACATCCCAATATCAGTGAGTCTCATTTGCCAGCATTTGGCTCATATTTCGCTAAACCTCCTTATTCAGATACCAACCAAGATACTAGACTCCACCACTTCCTCTGGCAGATAATTCCATATACACACGTTCCTCTGTATGAAAACATTGCCTCTAACTTCCCTCTAAATATTTCCCCTCGCACCTTCAACCTGTACCCTCTCTGTTTGGACTACCCTATTCTGGGAAATAAACCTTGTCTGTTTACAATACAAAATGCCCTTTATGATTTTCTAAACCTCTATAAGGTCAACCGTCAGCCTGTGATTCTACAGGGAACCCGCTCCAGCCTATTCAGCCTCTGCTCATAGCTCAAACTCTCTAACTCTGGCAACATCCTTATAAATCTGAACCATTTCAAGTTTCACAGCAAACTTCGTACAGCAGGAATACAAGAACTACACACAATATTCCAAAACGTGGCCTTACTGACATCTTGTACAGCCGCAACATGACATTCCAACTCTGACACTCAATGCTCTGACAAACGAAGGCAAACAAGACAAACACCTTGTTCACTGTCCTGTTCAATTTCAAGGAGCGTTGCACCGACATCTTTCTCTCTCTCTCGCTGATCCGAACATCTACAAGAAATTATCATTAAGTACCCCGATTTGCTTTTCAAAATGCAGCACTTCACATTTATCTGAATTAAACTCCATCTCCTCCTCTTCAGCCCATTGGGTCATCTGATCGATGTCTCGTTGCACTTTGAGATAATTTTGTTCATTATCCACAAAACAACAATTTTGGTGATATCTGCAAGCTTGCTACCCTTACCATCTATGATTACGTCGACATTATTTATATAAGTGACGAAAGGCAGTGGACTCAGCACTGATCCTTGTGAGACACCACTGTTCACGTGCTTCAGTCAGGAAAGCAATCCTCTGCCAACTTCTGTCTCCTCCCTTCAATATAATTTTGTATTCACTTGGCTTGGGTACAATGTTTCCCATTTGACCTAACCTGATAACTTGCCTAATATGCAGAATCCTGTCGAACAACTTGCTCCAGTCTGTATGGAAAAGCATCGACAACACTGCCTTCATCAATCTGCTTTGGCAACTCTTTACCAGAGTCAGTCAAATTAGTGTGACACGATTTCACATGCAAAAAGCCATGGTGACTATCCACAATCAATCCTGGACTTTGAAAATTCATGAAATTGGCTATCCCTCAGAATCCCCTACAACAGGTCACCGACCACTGATGTCAAGCTCACCGGTCCAGAGTTCCCTGGGTTGTTGGATAACTGTTTTCTTTGCTATTTCCACTCCACCATTGGTCACAGCAAATTATCGGTGTAATCAGGTTGATGATATGGCCTATGATGTAGGCCGCACATTGGGTCAGGATCTTCCCTAGAAGAGGTCAGGTAGTTTTCCTTCATCTGTTAAATGAACAAATTCATGACCAAATCAGAATTCCGCAAACTATGATGGAAAGATGAATATCGAGCAGTATAGAAATTACAAAAATATAAATTGATATTTCCATTTCTAAAAATAATGAGGAGCACAAACGTGCACAGACATGCAAACACAGACTCTCTCAAACACACATACACAGATATACACATACAGACACATTCAAACACGCATACATAGGCATGCACACGCGGACATACTCATATGCACCAAAACACAAACACGAACACAAACAGACACACAGACACATGCACATACAAATACATGCACAAACACAGACAAATGCATGCATCGTAGAGTGTACAAAATTAGAGTAGATAAAGGCCATTTGGCCCATCCTGTCTCCTGGTCTATTGATCATGGCTGACCTGTTTTTCAAACTTTTCTCCTTCCTCCTCACCACAAGCCTTGGTCCCATGTTTTATCATAACTTATCGAGTTATATATTAAGATGTGAATGTGTCTGTGTGTGTGTGTCTTTGTGTCTGGGTGTGTGTCTGTGTGCATGTGTTGTCTCTCTGTATGTGTATTTGTGTGTGCATGAGTCTTTGCGTCTCTGTGTGTGTGTCTTTGTAAGTATGCATCTGTGTATGTGTGTCTGTATGTATGTGCGTGTCTCTGTGCTTGTGTCTGAGCGTGTGTATCTGTACGTGCGTGTATGTGTGTTTATCTGTGTGTGTGTCTGTGTACATGTGTGTGTTTACCTAATAGCAGGAGACAAGATTATCGAGGAGGGTTGTTTTTAAGACTGGAGGTCTGTTGTTCTGGACTCGGCCACACCAATCAAAACAATCTTAAGCAGCCAGCGCAGACCATAACTTTGGAATAACTTCCAGTAAGTGCACAGTGAAAATTCCCTGCATAACCTCGCTAGGTTGACCATCAGGTTTTAAAATAGACAAAAAAATTCACAAAATTACACAATGAAACACAAAGAACAAAATGAGTAACCCTTACAATCTGCAAGCTCTTCAAAGTAGACTTAATTTGCTGTTCTGAAAGTACACATCAGTCCCAATAAGCAACCCTCCCCCTTTAAAACAGTAAAAAATGAACAAATTCTTACAGGTTGAAGTTATAAGGGCAGAACGAGAGAGAGCCTGTCCGCACAGCTGAACTCCAAACAGGTTCTGGACTGAACTACTCAACTAGATATCTGACCACTCCCCTTTCATTATACCTTTAATAACAATGCTATTTAATCTCTGTACCAACACAGTCATCTTGGAGCTATTTACGAGCCCTCTGAAAAAAGTCAAGGACACAGTATCTTTGAGAAAAGGAAGCTTTTAGGGAAAAGGAACCAGCTTTGTGACGCTGTGCACAGTGGTGTTCCAAAGGGACCTGTGCTCAGTCCAGCTTTGTTTGTCATTTATGCAAATGATTCAGATAAAAATTATAGAAGGTGTGGATAGAACGATTGTGGATGAAACCAAGATTATCTACATAGTGGACAGTGAAGATTTCACAGGGACCTAGATCAAATGGCTGGACAAATCTTAGATTTGTACAACACGGAAGCAAACACTTTTGACAAAGTCGTCCATGCCAACATGATTTCTTAAATTAATCATGCCCTGTTTGGGGCGGTGCCGTAGCTCAGTGGTTAGCACTATTGCCTCACAGTACTAGGGTCCTGGGTTTCATTCCTGGCTCAGGTGACTGACTGTGTGGAGTTTGCACATTCTCAATATGTCTATGTGGGTTTCCTCCCACAGTACAAAGATGTGCAGGTTAGGTGAATTGTCCATGCTAAATTGCATATAGTGTCAGATGCATTAATTAGGTGTAAATGTGAAGAGATGGTTCTGTGGGATAACTCATCAGCGAGTTGGTGTGGACTTGTTGGGTCAAAGGGCGTGTTTCTACACGGTAGGCAATCTAATATGCTTGTCTGCAATTGGCACACATTCCTTTAAATTCTTCCTATTAATATACCCATCTTGGTGCTTTTCAAATGTTGTAATTATACCAACCTCTACCACTGCCGCTGGCAGTTCATTATGTACACGCACCCCATTCTGAAATAAAAAGTTGCCCGGAGGTGCCATGAAAATCTTTCCCCTCTGACATTAAATATATGCCTTCTAATTTTAGACTTCTAATCGTGGGGAAAAGATCTTGACTACTCACCTTATCCATGCCCTTCATGAATTAGTAAACCTCTAGAAGGTGCAAATCTGACTCCCACCAGGGTCTGTGCTTTCAGTCATCTGGGGCTTAAATTGAGAAATTCAATACTGACACCTCTTCCATCTCGATCAAATCACAATTTTGAAATCGTCTTAGTCAACGTGTTCAGATATATTATAAAACACTTCTAGTACGATTTGAACTGAGGCATTTTTCGCCAGAGGTAGGGTCACTACCACCACTCCACAATAGCCACTAAACTTACAACATTATTCTCTGGTGTGTTTGTTCATCAGGTTGTTCTGACCTGCTGTGACATATATCTGCACCGGAGTCCAAACCATCCGGTCTCGAGCTAGGGATACTATCAGACAAGTTCAGCAATTGCAACAGACTCCAGAGCTCTGCTTCAGGGGCAGGGATAGGACCGACTACACAAGACAGAAACCATGACCACGTTTTTAGTTTTAAATGACAGCTTTCATTTTGGTATGGATTCATTGAAATCTGGTTCACATTACTGAATTACACAGTTAAAATAATAACGTTGTTTAAAAAAAAACAAGGTACTTGCCTCAAATGTAGGATGCCGAGTTTATGTGTTCTGCCTTCTAGATAAACTACGAACATCTTTAAATACTTGGCTATTATTTCCAGGTTTAATGACTATTATCTGTAGACTGCAATATGAGGGAATTAAATCCTGCAGACACACTCTGCACTATGAAGGACCTCGAATAGATATCAATACTGAACACCAGAGACAAAGAAAGAGCATACTTTCTGGTCTGAAACACCTCTACCATGTGATTGCCCTCTTCCTAAAACCATTAAATGATACAAGGCCTTTCTTCCCCAGTATTATCACTCACTTGACTAAAGAATTGCTGATGGAGTTTAATGTTGATAAATGCAAGGGATTATACTTAGGTAAAACAAACAAAGGGAACACATACACTATTAATCTTGAGCCATTGGCAGTGTTGAAGAACAGAGCGACCTAGGGTTTCAGGCATAATTCTTTGAAGTTTGCATCATGTGTAGCAGGGTGGTTATGAAGGCGTTTTGCTTGCTGGCCTTCCTGATAGAGACATAGAGACGTACCGCACGAAAACAGACCCTCTGGTTCAACTCGTCCATGTGGACCAGATATTTTAACATAATCTTGTCAAATTTTCCAACACTTAGCCCATATCCCTTTCTAAACGCTTTCAAGTTTCACAACATCCTTTCTACTACAGGGAGGACAGAATTTCATACACTATTCAAAACGTGGCCTCCCCAATGTACTGTGCAGACTCAATTCAGTCTCCTCACTAATATATACAATGCACTGATCAATAACATATCAAATACTTTCTTCACTACCCTACCTACCTACAATTCCACTTCGAAGGAATTTTAAACCTGAACTGTGAGGTCACTTTGTTCAGGAACACTCCCCAGGGCTTTAACGTTAAGTGTATAAGTCCTGTCCTGATTTGTCTTTACAATATGCAGCATTTCACATTTATCTAAATTAAACTCTTTTTGCCACCTCTTCTCGGTGTGGGAGGGCACAGAGGGGAGAGAGAGAGAGAGAGAGAGACAGAGACAGAGACAGAGGGAGAGAAAAGAAACGAATATACTGCATGCTGCAGTGAGAGTGGTGGAGCATGGTCCTTGTTCTGGGTCGCCGCTGCACAAGATATACAGTGAGAGTGAGGGAGCAGAGAGAATAAGGTGACACTTATCCTGACAGAGTGGAGAAGGTTATTTATGCTTATCCTGTATTGTTGGACATTTCTTCAGATGGAATATACTGCACCGAGCTGGATGATGAGCTCAGACCATGCTCTGTGGGTCTGGTTTTGTGGTCAACTCTGGGATAAGAATGCCGCCACCCCCCCCCCCACCTTGTACGTGCCCATCCACTAGGACTTCCGTGCCCCTGTCGACAAACCGTGGTGTAATTGCCCCTGATCTGCCATGCTCAGAGCAAACTGTACAGGGCAGCTCCGAACTGAGAAAACTCAACTATGTGCCCATTGGCCTTTTAAAGATCGCACCAGTTCCAGAGATCACGGAATATTCAAGGGTATCAGTGCAAAAATGAGTACCTCCTGCCACGATGGATGGGAGACTCAGAGTGGTATTGATTGACAGGGACACCATGGGGTGGGAGTTAATTCGCTGAAAATGTGTTGCTGGAAAGTCTCAGCAGGTCGGGCAGCATCCAACGAGCAGGAGAATCGACGTTTCGGGCGAGAGCCCTTCTTTAGGAATGAAGAGAATGTCATTCCTGAAGGATGGCTGATGCCCAAAACGTCGATCCTCCTGCTCCTTGGATGCTGACTGACCTGCTGCGCCTTTCCAGCAACACATTTTCAGCTCTGATCTCTTGCATCTGCAGTCCTCACTTTCTCCTGGATAGTTAATGAGGTGAGTTCGAAAAGATATCAGGAAACTGGCTTGACCTCAAACAGACAATTCCTTTTCACACTCAATGAAAGTGGCACTGAGACAAATTATTGATAAATTCAACCCAATGAATCGAAGACACTGCTGAACCAATTCACAGTTACAAAGCTGTAGCTACTTATCCAATACTCTCAATCACAAAGAAGGAGCTAATCTTGACCTACCCTTGGGAAATAAGGTAGGGAAGGAGACTGAGGTATCAGTGGGGAAGTTCTTTGGGACAAATAATCATAATTTTATTGGTTTCAAAATAGAGATGGAAAAGGATGATGATATCTTAAATTGGAGGAACGCCAGTTTTGATGATATTAGTAAGAACTTCCAAACTGGATTGGAACAGATATTCGCAGATACGGGCCAGCTGAGAAGAGGGAACCCTTCAAAAATCAGATGTCAAGGGCACAGAGATCGCATATCACTGTTAAGGTTTAGGATAAGGCTAGTAGGTGTAAGGAATTCTGGAGAACTGGAGAATTTGAGGGTCTGTTCACAGATAAGAGGGAAGCATTGTCAGGCAGAGAGAGCAGGAATCGTAATGTTTTCCAGAATTCCTTCACGGGATGATGTTATCACTTCCTGGGCCTGCATTTATTGCCCATCACTAATTGCCCAGAGGGTAGTTAAGAGTCAAATAAGTTGTTGTCAGTCTGGAGTCACATGTAACCCGGGCCAGGTAAGGAGGGCAGTTTGCTTCCTTCAAGGACATCAGCGAACCAGATGGGTTTTTCCAAAAATCGAAAATGGAATCATCATCGTCATTCGACTTTCAATTCTTTAATCAAAAACAATGTTTTGTGAATCTATAGCCATTAGCAGTATACATATGAGGGAAATCAGGAGGCCATAAAGGACACAAGAGATAGTTCTGGCAAATAGGGTTAAAGAGAATCCAGCCGGACTCTACAAATGCATTAAGGACAAAAGAGTAACTCAGGGCCACTGAAAGATCAGCAAGGCTGACGATGTGCAAAACCGCAGGAGATAGAGGCCACACTAAACAAGCATTTTGCATCAATCTTGACTGTGCAGAAGGATATCGAAGCCAGAGAACTTCAGAAATGAACAGCGGCATCGTGTTACGTGCCTGTATTGCAGAGGAGGAAATGATTGAGTTTGTAAAGCCCGTAAAGGTGGGAAAATCCCCAGGACCTGATTAGTTGTACCTGAGAAATCTGTGGGAAGCGAGTGAGGTGATTGCTTGGCCTCTTGCTGTGTTATTTGTAAGGTCAATTGTCACAGGTCTGGGTCTGGAAGATAGGGGGATTGCTAAATGGGTGCAATTACTAAAAACATTTAAGAAGAATGGTAAGGAAAAGCCGGTGAGCCTGACGTCAGTGGAGGGCAAGTTTTTGGTCAGGAGGATGTGGCACAAGGTTTCCATGTGCTTTGAAAGGCAAGGACATGATAAATTATAGGCAACATGGCTTGAAGCAATGGAAATTGTGTATCACTAAATTGACTGAGTTTTCTTTTGAAGAAGTGACTAAGAGCATCCATTGAAGCAGAGAGGTGTATATTGTTGATATGGAGTTCAGTAAGACATTTCACAACTTCTGATATGATAGACTGGTTAACAAGTTTAGTTCATGTGGAATGCAGGGAGAACTAGCCACGTAGATACAAAATTGTCTCGAAGGTAGGAGACAGAGCGTGGTAGTGAACGGTTACTTTTCGAACAGGAGAGCTGTGACTATTGGTTTTCTACGAGAATCAGTGTTGGGTCCACTGCTTTTCACTATTCATATAAATCATTTGGATGAGAACATAGCAGGAATAGTTGGTAAGTTTGCAGACGACAGCAAAATTGATGATGTAGTAGACAATAAAGAAGATTTACCTCGGAGTACAATGGGATCTTGAACATATGGGGAGATGCGCTGAGAAGCGACAAATTGTATTTAACCTAGCTAAATGTGAGGTGCTGCATTTTGGAAATGCACGCCAGGGCAGGGCATATACACTGAATGATAACGTCCTGGGGACTGTTGCTGAACGAAGAGTCCTTGGAGTTCAGATTCATAGTTTCTTGAAAGTAGAGGTGCAGTAGATAGGATAGTGAAGGAGGAATTTGATATGCTTGCCATGATTGGCCAGTGCCTTCATTGTATGAATTGCCAGACCATGTTGCTGCTGTACAGCACATTTCTTCGGCCAGTTTTGGAGTACTGAATTCAATTCTGGTTTCCTTCTTTTTGGAAATATGTTGCGAAATTTGAAGGGAGTCAGAAAGATTTACAAGGATTTTGTCAGGATTGGAGCTGTTGGGAGAGCTCGAGAAGGTTGGATTGATTTATTCTGCAGCGTGAGGGGCATGTATAGCCAAGGTATTTTCCCCAAAACTAGAGGGGAAGGATTTCCAGGGAGAGGGGAAAGGTTTAAAAATGACCTAAGGAGCAACTTTTTCTCACAGATGGTGGTCTATGTGTGGAATGAGCTACGAGAGGAGGTAGTGGAGGCTTGTACAATTACAACATTTAAAAGGCATTTGGGTGAGCACATGTAGAGGAAGTGTTAAAACGATATCTGCCAAATGCTGGAAAATGTGATTAGTTTAATTTGCGATTTCCCTTCATCGTGGACGAGTTAGACTTAATGGTTTGTTTCCGTGCTGTGCATCACCGAGACTCTGACTATGTCTTACCCTGCACTAATATCACATTAATTCATCATTCCCGGAAATACTAACACATGTTGCTACATATGATCAAAATGTATTCATTTCAGCATTCTGAAACCTGCAAACACATGCTTGCCATATCATTGTCTATGAGTCTCTCTTTCGCTCTGTCTATTTCCCACATCCTTCTCATTAGCTTTTTTTTTCAAACTGCTTCCCCGCCATTCAGTTTTAATTGTCCGGTTTTAATGCAAATAGCTGTCCGATATCTTTTCGTGGCCTTGAACCTTGCTCACCCGTGAGCATCAATTTCCAACTTTTAGAAGCTTAGAAACATCGTTGCAAAAGCGTAGCTTGCGTTTTCTTTCACTTCCCGGTGTCCTGCCCTGTGCTCTATGTTGAACAGTGGGGGGTTTGCAGTTTTGAGGAACATCTTTTTTAATTGCTCGTTGCCTGTCCAGTGAATGCGTTTGTTGTCACTCTCTGTTGATCATGTGCTCAGTAACATGAGCAATCACCTTAATTGTTACTGATTCAGACCATTTGACTGACATTTGACTCAACTCTTGTTTTGTTACTTTCGTAGAAACGCGGGGTACGATTTCCTGTGGACTGTGTGTTAATCTGCAGTGGAAATTCGGAAAGACCAGAGACTTTGGTGACCCAACACTGGGTGAGACATGATGACTGTATTTACAGCATCTGGAACTGCTACATGACCAACAAATACAGCAGGGGCTGCAGAGAGGGGACTCTCTGTAAAATGTAATGAGGGAATGACAATCAGATCAGCCATGGTCTTAGAGAATGCTCGAGTAGGATTGAATGGCTCGCTCTTGCAATATATTCATATACTACTGTTAGTAACACGCCAGTTTACCTTTTGTCCGTGTGTCCCATACTGGTGGGGAATGAGTCACCTCTTCCTGTTACTGGGAAAGAGAAATCTGAGGCCTCATTCGCCTTCAGATTTCCCTGTGTGTCTCTTTCTCGAGCAGTTGAGTGGCTGCCTCCTGTCCCTGTTTCCCCGTCTCAAGCAGTTGAGTGACTGCCTGCTGTACCTGTGTGTCAGTCTCGAGCAGTTAAGTCACTGCCTCCTGTTCCTCTGCCCATGCTGCGAACAGTTGAGTAACTGCCTCCTGTTCCTGTATCCCAGTATCGAACAGTTGAATGATCCTTCCTGTCCCTTTGTACTAGTCTCGAGCAGTTGCATGACTGCTTCCCTGTTCCCGTGTCCTAGGCTAGAACAGTTGTATGACTGCCTAATGTTCTTGTGTGAATCTCTCTCTCTCTCTTTCTCTAGCAGTTGAATGATTGCCTCTTGTTCCTGTGCCTCAGTGTAGAGCAGTTGGATTACTCTCTCCTCTTGCTGTATCTCAGTATCGAATAGTTATTTGACTCCTTCCTGTACTTGTGTCCCGGTCTCGAGCAGTTGAATGACTCCCTCCTGTTTCTGTGCCCCAGTCCCGAACAGTTAAGTGACTGCCTCCTCTTACTGTGCCCCATCCTCGAGAAGTTCAATGACTGTTTCCTCTTCCTGCATCTCAGTATCGAGCAGATGAATGACTGCCTCCTGTTACAGTCCCCAAGTCTCGAGTAGTTAAATGACTGAGTCCTGTTCCTGTGTCCCACTCTCGAGCAGTTCAATGACTGTCTACTGCCCTATGTCCCAGTCTCGAGCAGTTGAATGACTGCATCCTGTCCCTGTTTCCAATCTCGAGCAGTTGAGTGACTGCATTCTCTTTCTCCCTATTCCTGAGCAGCAGTTTTAATGCTCTGAATGATATCTCATGATTATGAGATGACTTGATAACAGTGCAATGCAAACTAGGAGCAGCATTACACAAAGGTATCTTGAATGTTCCCCACCATGCATTTAATGCAGATGGTCTGTTATTTTATTCCTGCCTCCTTTCATGAACAGGATTGAACATATACAACTGTGCAGTGTTCCGGCAGTGACCCCACATACAGGGCAGTCAGATTAAAAATAATACGGTTTATCACCTATCTCTCAGGAACTCTCATCCATTCCATCCCAACCCAGTAAATGTTCCTTTTCATTGTGAAACGTAAAATGATGCATTGAATTGGTTAACTGAACCTGTTTGTTTGTTGACTGTGATTAATATCAGTCTCCATGGATTATAATTATCCCCGTGGAGGGTTTCCATCTATTAATGATAAATGGGCTCCATTCAATATGTTATCCCACAGATTGGGCGAGAGCATCACCGAAAGTACTGACAGGGATCTGAAGCACTAGAGAGAGGGCGAGATCAGAAACTGAGAACATTAGACTGGAAGGTTCCAACAAATGGATCAGAATCTGAGAACGTTATATTGGAATGCTACAAAAATGAGTCAAATTCCGAGAACATTCGACTGGAATGTTCCAACAATGGACAGGAGATTGTCCTATTATATTTGGATTCTTTCTACATATTATTGGTGGACATTATCAAAGCGGATCGAATATGCACTTTACATCATTCAATACTTTTATTATCCTATCCTGGCTATTGTTGGTGTGCCTGGTAAGTTTTACTGTCCATGTAATATTTGCATTAACCATGTGCGACTCTATTACCGTTCTTTTCATTTACTCTACTCTGCAAGTATTCACTCTACAAACCATTCAGAACAACAGTGGACTTGTTCCTTCTTTCTCTCCTTCTTCAGTTCTGACACTGTACCTTGTCAGTTGACCTACTCAGTTTCAGGTCTGAACCAGGATTCATTGTATCACTGCCCTTGCTATTCAACTTTGAAAGCTTGAAGGTCACTGTCTTCTGCGCTGTATACAAACTACACGTCCTTCTTCTGACTCCATTGCATCCCTGGACAATAACTGAGTCAGAATCAACTGCGGTGATCTATTTGGCCACGAGCTGATTCCTGGCATTACATCCTGACCATTCTTAATTGTAACTGTTGACAGCTGCAGAATATACTTCACTGGCTCCTCCCATCTGCTGTTTGAAACTTGAGTTATTAAACACTGTCTTAATGAAGCCAATGATTTGATGCTGACACTCCCAGCTTCAAAACCAACGAAGCAAATCTGACTCGTATAGTAGTAATATACTGGCAAAGGTTTCCAATGATTCCCGTGCTGAGTTGATACTCCAGTCTATGGAGTAATCCAAGAGCATGTTTTGCATAGCTCTCCATTCTGGCTGGCAACTTGTCCCACTTAATGGTGTGTGGGATGATCCTGTGAGGCAGGTTCAGAATTTGATATAACGAACCATTTCAACTGATTTGGCAATAATTTTATTGAATGCTTTCATTCTTGCCATTGAACACACCATTGTCTCACTTCTCCAGTTACTCGCTTTCCCTTGACTTCTTATTCATATTTTCACAACATGTTATTAGTTAATTAATTGTTTGTTTATCTGTACCTTTTCCTGGTGTTGATTTTGGGATCCCGAGTGTATCGATTGCGGGCATTGTGAAGCTCAGAATCAATGAAATGGTGTGTGGCGGGCTGTTCCTCCATATTGGAAATGGGTTTCCAGCAGCTTTGAGATTTGACTTTGAAAGTTGGTCTGTGCCTGTCCACTGAAAGCCTGTTTTTGTCCCTCTCAGCTGATTGTCGGGTCCATAACATGACGAAGCCCCTCGAGTATTATTGTAAAGGACCAGGCGTCTAACTTATAGCTGAGGGGATTTTGACTGAACCCTGCCATGAAAAAGTTAGTGGAGAGGCTAGGGATAGTTTGGTAGAGGTTGTGATGTGAGCTGCCTCAGATATTCAGGGAGACCGGAGGATTTAGTGACCCAACTCTGGATGGAGCATGGTGACTGTAGTAACAGCATCTGGGTCTGTAACATGAACAAAAAAATGGAGCAGAGGCTGCAGAGAGGGGAAGCTCTGAAACAACAGACTGAGTTTGTGTGGAAAAAGGGATCTGGCAAATCTGTCTGTGTTTTAACCAGAACACATACACCCTCTCGCTCTCCCCTTTAAATACACCCATGTCAATTCTCCTTCTGCTCCCGACATTCAAGCACACTCATCCTGTTTCACATCACACACACACTTTCCCTTCTCTCACATGCACGCACACCCTCCTCTCCCTCCAACACACAAATCCTCCCCTGTCTCTGTCACAAACACACACACTCTCTCCACCTTCCACAGACACTCCACTTCGTTCTCACACACACGCATGTGTCGAAGCACACACACACACACACACACACACATTTAATCTGAGGGATGAATTTGCATTTGCAGATTTGCATTTTCAGAGACATTACATCTTCTCAAAAATATGCAATTTGTAGACAGTCAGTCAATGCAATATTTTATGAACTCCTACTTTGGAAATAAACCCAGTCTGACTCCAGGTGAAGACACAGACAGACTTCAAGCAAGACCTCATGCCTAAAATATGTTGGCTGACTGGAGGGTTCACCTCGTTTACATCGGAAGCACCTGAAGGTACCGCCGCAGGACTTTAAAGGAACTCTGGAATTTTCATAGTAATCAATCAAAACCTGCATCTCCATTCTAACCGATTAAAGATTTAGAAGCCATCTTAGATGTGTTCAATTCATGCACATGTGTTGTACAACCCTTCGATTTTTTTCCTAATAAATTCTGTGCCTAAGGTCTTCTTCTCTCCCTAACATCTGAGGAAGGAGAGCACTATGAACTCATGTGATTTCAAATAAACCTGTTGGACTCTAACCTGGTGCCGTGTGATATTTGACATTTTCCAACCCAGTCCAAAGTCAGTACTTCCATATCATGACTTTTATCGGTTCTCCAATTTTGTCTCCAAGCAAATAAATTGTCTGAACGCCATTTTCTCTTGTCTTGTATATTAATCATTTGTCAGGCACGTTATGCATTACCTTCTTGAAGTTCAGATATATTACATATATAGGATCCACTTTATTCAACTTGCTTATCATTGAAAAAAAAAGTTTGGAAATACATTCAAACATGATTTATCCTAAATATCATCATGTCGACTTTGACGGATTGTGATTTGACTTTGAAAGTCTCCTGTTGTTAATTCCTTAATAACAGTTTCGAACACTTTGTCTTCAGTCCCAATCGTTTGCGCATACTTTTCATTCCTCAGTGAATCTTCTAAGTTATTCCTTTGCCATAACGTCGACAGTCCGTTTCAATTCCTGTGAAACAGGCACGAAGCTGTAAAGGATCTGCTCCATTTGCTGGGGAAGAGGCATATGTGGCTGAGTGGACTCACTCTGTTGTTGCTTTGTCCATTGCGATAAATGTTCTCCTCGTGTTCTTACATTATAGTCTCGATGGCTTACATGCCCTGCACCTGCTCCTGACCAAGCCGTTCAAGATCTCAATGTCCTCCGCCTGCAACTCATTAACAATTTTGGGAACTTACGGATTCTCACTACTGTTATGCCACATTTCGAGTGTTGAATTGTGCAAGCAAGTTGTGGTGCCCACACTGTGTAGCTCAGTGGTTAGCACTACCGCCTCTCAGCAACACAGATATGGGTTCAATTTCAATCTCAGTTCATGGTTTGCGTGCAGTTTGCACATTCGCCATGTGCCTGCAAGGCTTTCTGTCGGGAACTCCAGCTTCCTCCCACAGTCACAAGATATGCTGGTTATGTGCAATAATCATAGAAAATGCCACGTTGAGAGATTATTTTGGGGGGAGTGGGGTTTGTATGGGCTGGCCATCGGAAGATCAGACCAAATGGCCTGCTTCCACACTATCGCAATTTTATGAATAGCACCTTTGTTGCAGAAATAAATTGAGGGAACAAGCTCTGAGTTCATTCCAATATCCTTTCCTCGGTGAGGAGACTAAATCTGTACGCATTACTACAGATGTGATCTCACTAAGATCCTGTACAGCATTTTACCAGCCTACTGTAAAGTTCCCACGCAGGATAGACTGGACTCAGCTGTCTGGGGGAATACACAACACTGTTGAAAATTAATGGTGTGCTGACCTTCATTTCAAGGGGATTTGAGTCCAGGTATAATGGTTTCTTATTGCAGCTGTACATGACCTTGCTGTGGCCCCATCTCGAACATTGTGCAGTATTCTATGTAGTTTTGGTCTTCGTACCTAATAAAGGACAAACCTGGTTGATCTCTGGCATGACAGGCTTGTTGTGGGGACAGTGTTTGGGGAGACTGGGCTTGTATTCCATGAGGTTTAGGAAAATGGGTGAACTATATAAAATTCTGTCATGGCGAGACAGATTAGAAGCAGGGATGAAAATTTCCTTGGCTGTGTTATCTAAAACACAGGTTCACAGTGTTAGGTACAGACAGGCCAAAGTGCACTGCAATGAGAATAAATGTGTGCGGTCAAAGACTGATGAACCTGGAGTATTCTCGCCCTGATCAGGCTGTGGAAGCTGATGTATTCAATATAAATAAGGATTTCAAGTCACAGAAGGGATGGGGAGAGGGCAGGAAATTGGTATGGAGAAAGAGAATCAACAATCATTACGAGTAGTTCTCTGAGAATGAAGCAGCTGTATTCCTGTGGAACACCTTATTATAGAAAATGGCGCAATATGAATATGGGAACATTTTGAAAAAGATTCTGTGGAGCGAAATCCCAATATTATCAGTAAAAATCAAAACAAAAGTAGTCAGTCTAACACAAATAATAGCACAGGCGACAAAAAAATCTTTAAAACGTATATTGCATTGAAATAGTTCAATAAATGTAACACTTTCACACTACAATCATTGACTACAGCACTGTATCTTTCACCAAGCTCTTCACCAGAAAGCGTGCGAGCTGACTGACCACGTGATTCCGATGAGGAATTCAAGTTATCTCTAAGATACCCCCACCCCCGCTTTGAAATAAACTTGCTTCTAAATGAAGACAACAAATCCTAATTTAAGGCTCAAGTTCAAGGATTGCAGTGTGGATTACATTCCTGTTTTAGCTGAACACACTGACGGTGCATTTTGCAGACAGAGGCTCCTGAGGCTGGGTTTTGCTGTTCAGCTGGTGCCAGGGATGGAATCCCGTAACATTGAACGGGAACTCGCTTTATAAAGAAAGATGTGCAATTCACGAATCGCGTTGGTTTGAAAATTGTGTTCAATAAACACGTGTTATTGGAGAACTGCCTGTATATTGAATGGAGGATCAAAATTGACCAAAGCGACGACAGCAGTCTTTCCTATTTTATGTGTTCGGATGTTTAAACATACACCGTGTGGGGAACACTGACTTGAGGAGATTTTCACCATGTATTAGAATGGTGGAGGCTCAACGTTTTAAATGGCCTACTCGTGTCCTGATATTTCTGTGCAGTCTGGGAAAGCACTAGAAACGTTGCCACAAGCTCTCAGCTGTTAAGAAGGAGGTCTCGATAGGATCAACAGGTCAGTGTTTCCATTCTGATACTGAGGCTGTGGTTGGGTTATCTGTCCGGATCTATCCTTTAAGACCTCGGTGCAGTTTGACACAGTTGAGTGTCTCGCTTGCCCGTTTCAGAAACCATTGAAGAGATTATCACATGTCTGTGTGTCTGGAGTCACGTTTAGGCCAGTCCAGGAAAGCAAGGGAGGTTCACTTCATGACACTACATTGAGGAAAGAACATGGTGTTTACAATTGATATTGGCTTCAAGGTCACTATTACTAACACAAGGTTTTACATCTTGATATTGTATTATTTATATCTTCCACCAATTGTCAGAGCATTAGCCTGGCCTGGATTAGTAATCCAGGGACATTTCCACAACAGCACCATTTCCACATGAATACTTACCAGAAACCACGCTGAACTGGTTATTTCTGTGCTGCTTGATAGCTCTGTCAAAAGTGCTCCCACCAATTTGACATCGTGATCGGACTGAGGGCATGGCAATTGGTCAGATTGCAATCATTCCCATCTTAGGAGACTGGACGTAGCTGAGCAATTTTCTACATTGCCAGGGAGATATCAAAGTCGGAGCTTGAATGAAACAGCTTCCCCAGGGATACGGCTTGCTGTGAAGCACAAGTCTTCAGTCCTATTGCGGGAATGGTGTCAGGGCCCATTGCTTTTAACGTATATACTGCGTTCAGCTGCAACGTCATATCACGTGCAGCGAATCAAATATTTTAAAGACTGTCATCTGTGATCCTGCGGGCACCATGACGAGAGTGAGGTGGATCATCAACTCAACGCTTCTGGCTGAGGATGGTGCAGATAATATATCCTGGTCTTTTACACTGAGGTACAGGGCTGACCCGCTATTTCAGATGACGATATTTATGGAGTCCTCTCCTCCTGTGAGTTGTTTAATAGCCCATCGACATTTATGCCTATATGTGGCAGGACTGCAGAACTTCGACCTGATCTGTTAGTTTTGGCATCATTTCACCCTCTTGATCAGATATTGGTTCTGCCGTTTGGAAGATAACCTGTCAAGTGCGGTACCTTTAACAGGTTGTCATCAGGTTTAGGTACACATGGTTCCGATGCTGGCATGTTCTCCCCTACTCGTCACTGAACCATATGTCGGCTTGATGGTATTGGCATGCTGAAGGATTATCCAGCGGAAAATGTTACAGATCGTGGTTGAATACAATTCTGTTGCTGCTGTGATTCGACTGTACCACATGAATGCCCAGTTTGAGCTGTAATATATACATTTCATTTCTACTGACTGTCCCCTAGTTCACACCAAGACCCATTCACCGATCAGCCCTGTACTCAGTGACCTAACCTAGTTTCTGATATGGTAACACTTCAATTTTCATACTCTCATTCTACCGACCATCTCTCCCTGATATCATACCTCCAATTTGTTACTTTACTCAAACCCATTAACATCTGCATCTGAATCGTTTCCATTCCCCCAATGCCATCTCCTGTGCTTGATGTGAATGGGTTTCCCTCTGTTTCTCTCCTGACCATGTTTAAGAGGTCTATAGTGTCAGTGATGCCAGCCTTATGCTGTTTCAGAACAAGGAATTTGTGCACCTTGCATTATCGCTCACTTCCCAGTGTACGTTTTCCATGTTGGACAGGGCGTTTGAGCAGCCTTCACACACGTTTCTGGAACTTGTTCAAAAACAGAAATTGCCTCGAAACTCAACACGTCTGACAGCATCTTGTGGAGAGAAAGCATAGTTAATATTTCAGGCCCAGTCACCCTTCTCCCTGTTTCTGTAGCAATTTTTGCATTTTCATTTCCGGTATCCATAATTATTTATTTAATTGATTCCTTTTCTGTGCCTATTCATTTCTGGAGAAACTCAACAGGTTTGAAAGCATTTGCAGAGACAGATAAATAAAGTTCGTGTTTCAAGTGCAGCCTGACACTTTGTAAGAACTGAAAGGTTTAGAAAATGATCTTTTTAATCCCTTGACAGAGGTGGAGGGTGGGGGTGGATGATGGGTAAAAGGGAGTGTGGCAAAAGATGAACATGCTTTTAGGAGTGGTGAACGAGAAAATGATGTATAATGGATTTGAATTAAGATGTGAATAGGGAAAAGGGGTTCTCTCTATTGAGTGAAAGATAAAGAAGAGATAACCACACAACGTCATAGGCAGGCCATGAGGGAGAATCAATGGAAAATGGAGAACAGTTATAATGGGGTCAGGCTGTGAAGTTATGGAATTGCACATTAACTCCTCCAGGCAGTAACGGACCAAAGCTTAAAGTGAGATGTTGCTCGAGCATGGGTTGTACATCATTGGAACATTGCAGCAGCCCAGGACCGAAATGTTAACAGAAGAGTAAGATAGGCCATTGAAATCAGAAGCATAGTAAAGGTCAGGTTTATTCCTACAGACAGAGTGGTAGTGTTCCGCAAAGCAGTGTCTGTTTGGTCTCCCCAAGTTAAAAAGCCTGCATTGTGAGCAGCAATGACAGGAGACTGGATTGAAAGAGTTCAAGTGAAATGCTGCTTCACCTGAAGATTGTTACTGGGGCCTTGAATATTGACGAGGGAAGAGGTGAATGGGCAAGTGTTGTATCTTCTGCAATTGCATGGGAAGGTGCCAAGGGGGAGAGGTGAAATGTTCGGGATGATTGAGGTTGTCACAGAAGGAATGGTCACTTTGAAATGCTGACAGTGGGCGGGAGGGGTAGATGTTTTTGATGGTGATGTTGAAAGTGGCGGAAGATGATTATGTGAATGTGGATTCTAGTGCAGTAGGAAGTGAGGACAAGGGGATATCCGTCATTACTCTGGGGTGGAGGGGACGGAATGAGGGCAACATCGCGGGAGATGGGGCAGTCACAGCTGAGGGCCGTGTTCACTGTAGTTTGGGGATTTCTGGTTTGAAGGAAAAGGCGGTTGCGTCAGAGGCAGCTCACAGGAATGTGCCATCATCAACAAAAACAACAGAGACGGAGAAACTAGGAGACAAGTGTCAGCCTCCGCTGTTCCTGTGTTCAACCACATGCAGAAAATCATCCTGCATAACTGGAAAGAAGCAGACATCTAAATTGAGGACTTCTGTCTCACGTCTAGTCTGAAGCGAGATCTGCAAGTAGACCGAATGGAAGGTCAGTGGGTACACATGAGCAGACATTCAAGCAGATATTCCATCATGCTAAGAAATTGTTGTTTCCATTCAAAAAGAAGGACTCGATAAGAAGATGAATTGGTTGACAAAGGGTCACAAAGATACTATTGATGAGTATGCGTGTAGGACCAGATTTATAATGTTTATTCTAGGGGCCATAAGCAGATGCTAGGCCTGACTTACAGTTGTGCTTCCTGAATTCCCCCAGAAACCCCTGCCATAGCTCCTCCATCCTCTTCCCTGCTGGTCTCTCCTTCCTGCTTCCAGGTTCTCCCGCTCCAATTACTGAGCACATTATGGTGCCAACTCCCTACACCTGAAGCTATTTGATCAAGTCTACCTTCTCTGAACTAGTATCAAGCTGTGTTTTGTGCTGCCACTTTGCCTCTGGTCGAAGTGTGGGTCGGCCTCTCCATTCATGCTGTTTTATACGCCCCACTGACATCTCATGCCGGAAAGATTCCTACTTGGAGTAAACTTTATTGAAAATATCTCTCCCCCCTTTGCACAGAATTCACAGTTCGCTGTAAATTAAAAAGAAGTATCCTCAGCCTTCATCTCACTCTTCTGAAGGCAACTGCACACTGACCGTGTGGTATAAGAATCCCCCTTCTTACATAGATTTGGCCAGAGATACATTTTCACTGGAGAGACCATCACCCCCTATAAACAAAGGAATCCAGGTGTTTGACTTCTTATTGGCACTATTAAGAGTTTCATGCTGCTTAGTATTGTAATATGGAGAAAAACAAATCACAGTAGGAAGTGTTGGCTGAGTTCTCTTTACCTGTAATTTTGAATTCTGTTTCAAGTTTACAGTGCTTATCTTGAAATGCTTGTTCTTGAAGTTAGTATCAGATGGAGTGTAGGAGGTTGAGGGGTGACATTATAGAAGTTTATAAAATCATGAAAGGCATAGATAGGGTAAATTGCCACAGTCTTTTCCACAGGATAGGAGAGTTAAAAAAATAGAGGACATAACTTTATGTTAAAGGAGGAAGTTTTAAAAGTACGATGGTGCAACGTTTTCACACATAGGGTGACATGTGTTTGGAATGAGATGCCAGAGGAAGAGTGGCAGATAGCTACAACACTTCAAAGGCGTTTGGACAAACAAAGAAATAGGAAACGTTTCGAGGTATATTGGCCAAATGTAATCAGATTGGACTAGTTTATTTTGGAAGATCTGGTCAGCATGGCCGGGTTGGACCAAATGGTCTGTTTGTGCGCGATATAACTACCAATCTAGAAAGTGAGGATATAAGCAAATTGGCTGGAATTATAAAAAAACAAACATCACAAACTTTTCCGCGTATATAAACAAAGTTCAAGATGATTGTGTGAACTTAGGTAGAAATTTAGTCAGGAAAGTGTAATGACAACATTAGTAGTGTGTGACTGGGGAATTGACTGCAGGGAACAGACAGATAATTTACATCTTTGTTTTGCATCATTCCTCATAGAGGAAGGAACTGTAAGTGGTTCAATGACATAATAAAAATGGCAATCAGAGGGAAGTTCTTGAACCGTCTTTAAAAAAAGAAGCAAGTTTCCAACAAATAGTTAAGAAGGGTAGATGGGTCAGCAGCAATTCATAGCTATATTTAGAAGAAGTGGCTGCAGTCTTGAGATCATTTCTCCCTCTCTATCAGGTGTTAGTTCTGTTGTTTGTATATATAAGCAGTACGTGCGGTAGCTTTAATGGGTTGTCATCAGGGTTAGCCAAACGTGAGTACTGCAGATATAGGAAACCAGATTCTAGTTTAGAGTGGTTCTACAAAAATCACACCAGTTCAGGCAGCAGCCGAGGATCAGTAAAATTGACGTTTCGGGCAAAAACCCGTCATCAGGAATAAAGGCACGGAGACTGCAGCGTGGTTCTGACCCTGACATGTTCACCCACACTCGTCAATGAACCATAGATTAGCTTCATGGTAATGATAGACTGAGGGATTATCTCGGGGCAAAGGTTACAGATTGCGGTTGGTCATAATTCTGGTGATGCTGCTGCTGCTATTATTTGCATCATCACATGAATTCCCAGCCTAAGCTGCAATAACTGCAATACAATTCTGCCTGCCAGTCCTCAATTTACACCGGGACCCATTAGCCCATCACCCCTGTACTCAGTGATCTACTGTGGTTTCTCATGTGGTAACGCTTCTTATTGTTCACATCCTGTTAGGCTCCCTTCATAATGTCACACCTCTACTATGTCACATTCCTCAAAAGCATTTGACATTTTCATCTGAATCTTTTCCTTTCCAGAGGTTCCCTCTGTTTCTCTTCCTGTTCATGATTCAGAGCTCTGTCGTATCAGTGATACCAGCCTTATGGAGTTGCGTAACAAATGAATTTGTGCACCTTGCGTTATTGTTCACTTCCCAGTGTATGGCGCTCCATGTTGGATAGGGCCTTTGAGAAACTTTGACATACGTGTTTGAATCTTGTTCAAGAACACTAAACAAGTTTAGCAGCATATGTGGAGTGAAAGCAGAGTTAATATTTCAGGTTCTGTGACTGTTCTTCAAAGCTCCCGATGTCTGTAACAATTTTGTTTTTGTTTCGTATTTCCAGTATCCACTGGCGTTTGCTATTTGAAAAATAATTTTTGAAGCAACTCAGTTGGTGTGTCAACGTGTTCAGAGACAGCGAAACAGCATTAATGTTTCAAGTCCAGTGTAAAACTTCTTCGTAAGTGTAAAGGATTAGAAAGTGAGTGTTTTAACATCTTGGCGGAGGTGGGAAGTATGTTTGGAGGCTCAGTGTGAAAGACAAATGGGCTTTAAATTGTGGTGAATGAGATACGGATGTAACATGGGTGTAAATTAATGTGCAATTACTAGATATGGATTTTCTCTGTTGAGTGCAAGATAAACAAGCCACTGTCATTGGGAGCCCAGGAGGGAGTGTGTATGAAAAATATAAAACAGCCATAATGGGGACAGGCTGTGATGTCATGGGATTGAATATTAACGCCTACAGGCTGTAACGCACCAAAGTGTAAAGTGAGGTGCTGCTTAAACCTGTGTCGTGCTTCATTGGAACGTTGCAGCAGTCTGCATTTTTTTAGAATCCATACAGTGTGTAACCAGGCCCTTCGGCCCAATAGGCCCATACTGATCCTCCAAAAAGTTTCCGAGGCAAACCCATTCTCCACTCTATTATTATGCACTGACACTTGACTATTGCACTCAACCTCCACATCCCTGAACATCATGGACAATTTAGCATTGGCCAGTTCACCTAACCTGCATATTTCTGAACTGTGGGAGAAAATTGGACACCCAAAAACATCCCTGTAGACACGGAACAAATGTGCAAACTCTGCGCAGGCAGTCACCCCAGGCTATAATCGAACACAAGTCCCTGGTGCCGTGAGGCAGCAGTGCTAACGACTGAGCCAGGATTGTAATAAGGTCACAAGACTATAGCAGCAGAAATGGAGACATTTGGTCTATTCACCATTCGATCATGACTGTTAGACATTCAACCCCATTTTCCTGCTTTCTCTCCCTAACCTTTGATCCGCTTGGCAATCAAGAACTTACCTGTCTCTGTTTTAAATATACTAAAAGATCTTATTTCCACAGCTCTCTTTGGTAATGAATTCCACAGTTTCACCACGCTCTGGCTGAAGATGTTTCATATTATCTCTTTTCTAAATGGTCTTCCCTTTGCTCTATGCCTGTGCCCTCAGGTCCTTCTCTCTACTGCCTTCTCTCTACTGCCAGAGCAAAGGCCTCCCAATATCCTCTCTGTTAAGGCCATTCAGTATTCTGTGAGTTTTAATCAGATCCCACATCATCCTTCTAATCTTCCTCAAGTATAAACCCAGAGCCCTCAAACTTTTCTCGTATGTTAAGCTTCTTATTTCTGTTGAACATCCCCTCGACACGCATCAAGGCTAATACATCCTTCTTGAGTTACGAGGTGCACAGTACTGTCAGACCAGAGCCTTATAAAGCCTCCTAATCGCCATCTTTATATCCTACTCCTCTCGAGATGAATGGCAACGTTGTCTCTGCCTTCTTAACTACTACAAATGTATCTGCGCCAAATCCAGGACATGGAATCCCAAGTCCGTTTGCACTTCAGATTTCTGTACTTTCTTCCCATTTCGGAGATAGTCCATGCCTATATATTTCATACAAAAGTGCATGACCTCACATTCTGCAACATTGTAATCCATCTGTTACTCCTTTTCCCACTCTCTACACAGTAGAAATCTTTCTGCATGTTCCCAACCACATGAATGCTACATTCCCCTCCACCTAACTTTGCATCGTCTTTAAACGTAGCCTGAATGCCCTCAGTTCTGCCATCCAGATCATTTACCTATACATTTAAACGTTGTGGTCGTAACATTGAACCTGGTGGAACACTACGGATCACTGGTTGCCATCCTGAGAGGGATCATATTATCCTAACTCTGCCTCCTGCGAGACAGCCAACATTTTATCCATGTTAACACCTGGCCTCAAACAACATGGGTCCTTATATTACTCTGGGCCTCACAGAGGCCTTCTGGAACACAACATAGATCACTCCCAATGGCTCTTTTTAATGTAATCTGCTTGTTGCCTCTGAAATCTATTCCCTTTCGCTTGAGTGGAAGTTAGTTTATTGAAATGGGAAGCAGGCAGAGTGTAGGTATTCGTCAACGCTGTTTCTGTTTGACTCTCCAATGGTAAGGTGACTGCATTGAGAACAGCAATGACGGGAGACTGGATTGAAAGAGTACAAATGCTGCTTCATCTTGAAGTTGTGTTTAGTGCCTTGGAGTGTGAGGGGGGAAGAGGTGAATGGGCAAGTGTTGCATCTTCCGCAATTACTTGGGAAGGTGCCATGGAGGGAGGGTGAAGTGTTCGGGGTGATGGAGGGTGTCACAGAGCGAATGTTCCCTGTGAAACATTGATAGTGGTCTGAAGGGGACGATGTGTTTGATGGTGGTGTCCTGCAGGAGGTGGTGGAAGTGACGTAGGATGACTCTGTGAAAGTGGACTCTAATGCAGTAGGAAATGCCTCCAAAGGGGAGATCCATCTTAGTCCTGGGAAGGAGAGGAAAGAATGAGGGCAGAAGTTAGGGAGATTGAACAGTCACATCTGAAGACTCAGTCCACCAGAGTGAGAGGATTTCTCGTTTGAGAGAAAAGGTTGCTACATAGGAAGATTCCCATTGAAATGTGGCATCATCGAACAGACATGACAGAGCCAATGAAACTGGGAGACTGGAGACGCTCGTCATTGATCATCCACATACGGTGGTTCCTCCTGAATGATTGAAAAGAGTTAGGCATTTCAATTGCAGGTTTATGTCATATATCTGGTCTAAAACGGAATGTGAAAATAGACCCAGGAGTAGGTCAGTAGATGTGCGAAGGAGACATTTAAGCAGATACTTCTGAACGTTCAGCAATGAATGTCATTGATCACAAAAAAAATGATATGAAGGTGTGAAGACGAAACACCTATGATGCACAAAAGGCTGTGAAGGATACAAATCAACCACAAGGTAAAGAGTTCAGATTTGGGAACTCTAGCATCAGCCAACATTGGGAAGATTATTTTCGGAACCAGAACCAGATTGTATAAAGCAAAATAGAATGAAAAATGCTCCATAACTGACAAGAAATATAAAAAACAATTAGTTGCAAGAGTTTTTCCATATCGATTAAAAGAAACATTCAGAATGTGTGTGTGACCATTGGAAGAAAGGCAGGAAAGTTTATGTTGGACACCTGGAGGATGTGCCTGGTAATTGATTTCAGAGAACAGGCAGAGAATTCAAAACAGTATTTCACATCGTTCTACACAAGCAAAGTCACGAAGCGTTTCAATCATATAAACAATATTGCAGTTGGATGAAAGTTATTGCATTGTATCTCACAAAACGAACAACGGATTTTCTCAACCTGATAAGACCAAGGGTAAACAGGCCTTCGGCAATTCATAGCTGGCTTTAATAGAAGTGGAATAACTTAATTCTGTTGGAAAACTTAACAGAATAATGGACTGGCCCTGGATATTCCAAAATGGTAACATCTTATAACATGCACATATTCAAAGAAAAATTCAGGAAACAGATCGTCTCAGACGCAGGAGGAAAGAACATCAAAAGACAATTCTGAGAGAAATCTGAGAGACAGAGTGAAGCAGCCAGTAGAGATTTTTCTCCTTCATACCCTACTGAGACCCCAGCAATTACTGGCAAAAGGTAAAATATGAATCCGGGTTCTGGGAGAGTTTGACCATCACTCCACAGGACTCGGCCGCGGCTACAAGGACCACAAGGAATGGACTGTATCTACACCATCAATGGCACTATATGTAAAACTCTCAAAAATGCCTAACCACTTGTAAACCATAAAACGACGGTGAGATAAATGTCAAAGTTAAACATAAATAAATAAAAAGAATGTATGCAGCAAGAATGGTGATCAGACACAAACGGCGTCGAGAGCCCAGCACTCCTTCACTGCCAAAACACAGGAGAATCATCGGGTTAGTGAGGAGAAAGCATCATCTCTCTCTCTCTCACCTCCAACTATAAAAGTGGAGATGTTCACTAAGCCCAATAGTCAGCGATATAGACATCCCACACATGACAAGTATTATTGTGATTTATCAGGATTGTCAAGAAAGCGATAAACAGCCGTTGATTGCTCAGATACTGATTAATATCCGTCTTCCTGCACCTAACTGTGCCACTGGAGGGTTTCACTCTTCCATAATTAGGGCTTCTTTCAACGTTTTCGGAGCAGCATCATTCTCAATACGATTGGGATCAGCAGTTACAAAAAGAGGGAGAGATCAGAATTTTGAGAATGTTAGGCTTGAATGTTCGAACAATGGAAAGGAGTTTATCCTGGGGTCTTTACTATATTTCTCAGGATTGGGCTTGGTTAGAGTTGCGGATAAAAGCCATACTGATGTTTATTCAAGCTGGGTACTATCCCATCCTCACCATTATCGGTGTTCCTGGTAAGCCTATGTCTGTCAATTCTATATACGAGGCTGGAGGTTATTGCGATTAAAAAATGAGGTCTGCAGATGCTGGAGATCACAGCTGCAAATGTGTTGCTGGTCAAAGCACAGCAGGTTAGGCAGCATCTCAGGAATAGAGAATTCGACGTTTCGAGCATAAGCCCTTCATCAGGAATAAGAGAGAGAGCCAAGCAGGCTGAGATAAAAGGTAGGGAGGAGGGACTAGGGGGAGGGGCGATGGAGGTGGGATAGGTGGAAGGAGGTCAAGGTGAGGGTGATAGGCCGGAGTGGGGTGGGGGCGGAGAGGTCAGGAAGAGGATTGCAGGTTAGGAGGGCGGTGCTGAGTTGAGGGAACCGACTGAGACAAGGTGGGGGGAGGGGAAATGAGGAAGTTGGAGAAATCTGAATTCATACCTTGTGGTTGGAGGGTTCCCAGGCGGAAGATGAGGCGCTCCTCCTCCAGCCGTCGTGTAGTTGTGTTCTGCCGGTGGAGGAGTCCAAGGACCTGCATGTCCTCGGTGGAGTGGGAGGGGGAGTTAAAGTGTTGAGCCACGGGGTGATTGGGTTGGTTGGTTCGGGCGGCCCAGAGGTGTTCTCTGAAGCGTACCGCAAGTAAGCGGCCTGTCTCACCAATATAGAGGAGGCCACATCGGGTGCAGCGGATGCAATAGATGATGTGTGTGGAGGTACAGGTGAACTTGTGGCGGATATGGAAGGATCCCTTGGGGCCTTGGAGGGAAGTGAGTGTGGAGGTGTGGGCGCAAGTTTTACATTTCCTGCGGTTGCAGGGGAAGGTGCCGGGGGTGGAGGTTGGGTTGGTGGGGGGTGTGGATCTGACAAGGGAGTCACGAAGGGAGTGGTCCTCGCGGAACGCTGATAGGGGAGGGGAGGGAAATATATCCTTGGTGGTGGGGTCCGTTTGGAGGTGGCGGAAATGGCGGCGGATAATACGTTGTATGCGCAGGTTGGTGGGGTGGTAGGTGAGAACCAGTGGGGTTCTGTCTTGGTGGCGGTTGGAGGAGCGGGGCTCAAGGGCGGAGGAGCGGGAAGTGGAGGAGATGCGGTGGAGGGCATCGTCGATCACGTCTGGGGGGAATCTGCGGTCCTTGAAGAAGGAGGCCATCTGGGCTGTGCGGTGTTGGAATTGGTCCTCCTGGGAGCAGATGCGGCGGAGACGAAGGAATTGGGAATATGGGATGGCGTTTTTACAGGGGGCAGGGTGGGAGGAGGTGTAGTCCAGGTAGCTGTGGGAGTCAGTCGGTTTATAATAGACGTCTGTGTTGAGTCGGTCGCCCGAGATAGAAATGGAAAGGTCTAGGAAGGGGAGGGAGGAGTCTGAGACAGTCCAGGTGAATTTCAGGTCGGGATGGAAGGTGTTAGTAAAGTTGATGAACTGTTCAACCTCCTCGTGGGAGCACGAGGCAGCGCCGATACAGTCATCGATGTAGCGGAGGAAAAGTTATTGCGATTACCATGAATTATATTTAGCAAATCCATAAACTTGCAGACAAAATCTCCACTTCCCGTTCACGCATTTGGAAAATGCTTACTCATAAACATCTCAGAAGGAACAAGAATGTTCGGAACCTGGACTCTCCTTTTTTATCCTGAACTGTTTTATTGTCCATATTCTCTCTGTAATCAAACCTGCCGACACCCAAATCCATAATATCCCCAGTCTCCAGGTATGCATCAGCGCTGTTGCTGAATTAGGGCTCATCTACCTCATCGTTAACGACAGATTTTACGGCTCCAGTTGACTTCTGACGTCTCTTCCGGTTACAAATATTTTGACCACAAACTTGTTCTTGTCTCTCCAGTTACTTCACATTTGGGACTCTGTATCATAGTACTAATTTCACTGACCATTTATTGCAAAAGCACAGGTTATGACGCAAAAAGCATTGTTTGAAATCCTACCATACCCGATGATTAAACTTAAATTAGAATGGCACAAAATTTGAATGAAACCCAATTTCATTCAAAGCAACGATTAACCATCAGGATTTCTTATATTATTTCACTGGTACCTTTTGGTAAAGAACCTTGACATTTTTGGCTTGTCTGGACGAAGTGTAAATTCAGACCCAGAACAATGTAGTTAGCTCCATAGTGTCTTGACAAATGGATGCGTGGTCAAGCTCCATTAGTGATGGACAACAAATGCTGTCCTTACCAGTGATGTTGACATCCCGGGAAACAACAACATTAAAGGTGAAATCAGCCAAGGGACTGTGGATTCTGGAGATCTGAAATAAAATTCTCCAGCGTCTGAAAGAATGTTAGAGAATCTCAGGTGGTATGGTAGTCTGTCAGAAGAATCACAGATGAAGTTTCGAGTTCAGTGACCCTGCCAAAACTGAATGCAATTGAGAACTAATATTATTTATATCAAGATTCGTCTGAAGGGTGGGTGGGATGTTTGTGTTGAATAGTTGGAGAAGTATCCAGAGAGAGAGAGAGAGAGAGAGAGAGAGAGACAGACAGACAGACAGACAGACAGACAGAGAGAGAGACAGAGACAGAGACAGAGACAGAGAAAGGAAAATAAGCAAAATTATTGCTGGTGGTGGAATGAAAGGAAAACAGAATGGCAAGTTATTCTAACATTTCCCTTTTTCCAACTTCCTGAATATCTCGTCCATTTCGGGATGTCCTTGCTGAAAGTGATTTCTGTTCCCTCTGACTCTGTTCTCTCAGTGTGATGATCAACTCCATCGGCAATACTGGTGCTGCCCGCATGTTTGCTGAGATACAGAGAAAGATAATGTTACATTGTCAACTGCTCCTTTGGAGAGAGGAACCCCTACTGTGGGACTGTGCAGACATACAAAGGCTTTCTCAGCCAGGAAGAGAAACTGAGGAGAGGGAGACATTTTCAACACTGAATGGGAGCACCATATGTGTGGGGATATGACTTGTTACTGTCATTAGAAAGTCAGTGGAGTTTCAAATATTCCTCAACAACCTTAATTTCTGTAGCTGTGATGCACTCTCTAATTAGCAATGGTACACTCTCTCATCTTTTACCACCCTCCTTGTTCTTTCTAAATATTCTAAACCCTGGAATAACAAGCAACCATCCCTGCCCCTGTGAAAAACACGTCTTTGTATGGCCACAACATCACAACCCCAAGTACTGATCCATGCTCTAAGTTCATCACTCTTATTTCATACACTCCTTGCATTAAAACAGACACACTTTAAACGATCCTTTTGTTACATCGCGTGAGAAACCTTCCTGATAGATTCATTATATCCTGTCCCTGCCCCGTCTGAAACTGACCCACTCTCAGACATGTGGCTCTGATTCTCATCCCCCTTCTTGCCAAACTAGATTCAACCCTCCTGAATCACACGAGCAAAGCTCCCACCAGGACATTTGTGGCTCTCCATTTCGGGTGCAACCCATCCTTCATACACAGGTTTCAACATACCAAGAAGGTATCCCAACTGTCAAGGTATCTGACGCCCTCCCTCCTGCACCAGCCTCGCAGCCATGTGTTCAGCTGCATTCGCTAGCGGTTCCTCATCTCACTATCTCGTGGAACCGGTAGCAAACCTGAGATCACTACTCTATTCATTCGGTTCTTCCAACCTAACTATCTGTAGTTACTTTTGAGATCCTCAATCTTTTCCTCACAAACCTAAATACTTCCCAGAATTCCTTCGCTCCTCACTCACACCTCTTGGAAAATGGAGGCCCCGACGCCTGAGGTAAGTCTTGCAAACGATTCGACTCTCCTTCCCAGAATTCCTTCGCTCCTCCCTCGCACCTCTGAGCAAATGGTGCAGTGTGGGGGAATGTGCGTATTTGGAAATTCTGACAATGGTACAAAATGACGCTTGACCAGAACATCAGGTAAAATGAAATGATAATCTAGAAAACACTTTACAAAGTGATAGAATAAGTCTCCAAAGCACCATCGGGGTGCTCTGTCAGTTGAGAGAGACGATTCGTGGTGGTTTATCCTGAGAGTAACCACACCGCGGGTGAAGGGGTGGGTTTGAGAGAGCTTCCCCTTCATGGTAACCTCTGTCAGTGTGGGGAACCGTATATGGGCTGTTGGCGTCCCTCTGCATCACAATCCATCTGTATAGCCAACTGAGTGGGAGACAGTGTGAAAGTTACAGACAGAAACAACAGCAGGCAAAGGAAAGAGAAATTTCCTTAAGAAGGAAAAACGTAAAATTCAGTTAATGGCCGAGGATAAAAACGTTCTCTGCTACCAATTGTATTTTATAATGAGACAAATATTTAGAAGCTGGCTTTGGCTGAATACAGTAAGCTGAGACAAGTGAAATAACCAGAATTACGAATTGTAATTTGCTATCAACAACTATAAATAAGTATATATTTTTGATTGACCTGTGTATAACGTGCTCGCTATTAAATAGAAGTATAAAGCTGTCACTACTCAGCTTCTAAAAGTTCATGGACAAAGTATTAACCTGTTCATCCTCTCCCTGATGTGTAAACCCTCCAATACTGGAAAATTCTTGTAAGTCTTTTCTACACCCTCTTAGCATGCTCCCATCAGCAATGTCAATCGAATTATGCACAGTATTCTTAAAGTGGCATCACCAGCGTTCTGTATTGGCGCAACATTCCACGTCAATTCCTATACTCAATGTTTTGTCTGATTAAGGCAAGCGTGGCAAACGTGTTCTTCACCATCCTGTCTACTGCAACTCCACTTTCAAGGAACTGTGAACCTGCACCCGTAGATCTCTTTGTTCGGCAACATTCCCCAGGGCACTATCCTGCTTTATATTCCCAAAAATGCAAGCCCTCACCAATATCTAAATTAAACACCATGTGCCAATCCTTGGCCCTTTGGTAGTCAAGGGTGCCATTAAACTACGAGATAATGTCCTTCACTGTCCACTGCATCACTTTGCTTATGTTATCTGTAAACCTACGAACTATGCCACTGATATTCACATCCAAATCGTTTGTGTACATGATGAAAAGCAGGGAACTCAGCCAATTTTTACTCCAATTATTTAGCTTCCCCTGGATTCCATGTGACCTAACCTTAATCATCTGTCTATGATTCCGAACCTTACTAAGCACCTTGATGAAGTCTGTGTAAACAGTGTATACCATAATGCATCTTCTTTGACTGCACAGTCAATCTTCTTGGTCGTTTCTTCAAAATACTCAATCATATTAATGAGAAATGATTTCCATCGCACAAAGTTATGGTAACTATCCCTGATGAGTCCATGTCTTTCTAAATGCATGTAAATCCTTTCCCTCAGAGTCCCCTCCAACAACGTCCCCTCCACTGATGTGAGGCTCACTGAGTCTATAATTTCCTGTGTTTTTAGATCACTGTTCACTTTTCTAGTCCCACTCCTCCCACTCCTCCACTGGTCCCCCAAAAAACTTTAAGTATAACTAGGTTGTAGATATGGCCAATGATTAGTTTTCAGGGTATATCAGGGTCAGTATTAGGAAGAAGTCAGGCAGGCTTCTTTAATCTGCTAAAACAACATATTTATGCGCAAAACAAAGTTACTGTAACTATGAATGAAAGAAGTAGGACGAGTGGATATTGACGTTTTTTTACATGATGTTTTCGATTGAAAGATATTATTCAAACTTATGACAAAAGGAATAGTGAGAGTTTGACCCAAATGTCATTCTACCTGTCTATTCATAGAGTCGTACAGCACGGAGACAGATCTTATGTCCCAAACTGGTCCATATTGACCGAAATGACCATCCACGTTTACCCAATTTCCCTGCACTTGACCCATATTGTTCTGAACCTTTTCCAACCATGTAGTTGTCCAAAGGCCTTTTAAATATTGTTAATATTAATGGCTCAATCACTTCCTGGCAGCTTATTCCACCCTCTGTGTAGAAACATTGCCCCTTAGGTTCACTGTTACATTTTCCCCTCTGATGCACTGTTGTCCGCAATTCCCCTACTCTGGGGAGAAAATGACTGAGTCCCTTCACCATATCCATGCCTCTCATGATGTTGTATAGTCTTTTTTTTTAAAACACAGACACACCATCCCCCCTCCCCCGCCTCAGTCTCCTCTGCTCAGTGAATACGACGTAGCTTTTCCAACGTCTCCCTGTAAATCAGGCGATTGTGTCCGGGCAGTATCTTTGTACATTTCGTCTCCACTCTTTCCAGTTTAATAACATCCTTCCTATAACAATGTGACCAAAACTGAACACAATACTACAAGTGTGGCCTCACCAACATCCTCTATATCGGCAACAAAACTTCCCAACTTCTACATACCATACACTGACTGATGAAGTCAAGTGTCCCAAAAGCCTTCTTCGCTGTCCTATCTACCTGTGAGATTGCTTTCAGAAAACCGTGCACCTGAACTCCAAGGTTTCTCCGTTCCTCTACACTCCTTAAGGGCCTGCCATGCACCATGAAATTCCTACATTGATTTGACTTTCTAAAAAGGATGAGCTCACACTAATCTATAGTAAACTCCATTTCTCTATTTCTCGGCCCACTCCCGCAGCTTGTCAAGGACCTGCTGCAATTTCTGAAATCTTATCTCACTTTGATTAGCCAATCCTGCTTGACCACCCCCTTCCTGTCTGTTCCCAATTAACATTGATACATCCATCCATCAAAGATCAGTTAAGGTCAGCCTTGAATATCTTCAATGACCCAGTCTTCACTATTCCCTGTGGATGACAGCACCACAGATCGCACAATCCGAATGTGAAAAGAACTACCTTATCTCAGATGTAAATGGCAGAACCATTAAATTTAAAGTGTCTTAACCTAATAGCAAGTTACTCCTCTTTTCAGAAATAAGGGGACAGCAAATGGGAACACACATAGACCTTTCAGCCACTGAAACCTATTCCACAGTCCCATTGACAGTTCAGTAAAGTATTGATCAAATTCAGCCTCCATTGCACAGTTGGGAAAATATTCCTTCCATCTGAAGGCCATACAGCATAAGAAATTGACATAAGGTCAATCGGCCCATCAACTCTAATTTGCTGTTCGGTCCTGCTTGACATGTATCTCAACACAATTCACCCGCGTTCCCTCTGCAACTATTCATCTGTATTCTAATCAAGCATTATCTGTCTCGTCTTAAAAACATTACTGTGTCTGTGTCTCCATATCCTATATCTGTGAGTTTGTGCATCTGTTGGGCTCTGCTTAATGCCAGGAGAAACGGTGATGGTAGAGGTTTGTGTGCATGTGTGTTTCTGTGTACATCTGCTTAATGGCAGGAGACACGATCGAGGTGGAGGGATGGCTGTGCATGTTTCATTGCATATCTGTTTAACAGCATGTGAAAGACTGTCGTGGGGAATTGTGTATATCTGTTTCTGTTTATCTGTTTAATGGCAGGAGACAGGGTGGTGGTGGAGGGATGTGTACATGATTGTGTTTCTGTGTATATATTATACACAGGGTGGCAGGACACACGGTAGTTGTGGAGGGTTGTGTGTGTTGTTTCTGTGTGCATCTGCATAATAGCAGGAGACAGGGTGCTGGTTGAGGGTTGTGTGTGTGTGTTTCTGTGTATATCGGTTTAATGGCAAGGTACAGGATGTTGATGGAGGGCTGCGTGTGTGCGTGCATGTGAATCTGTGTATACCTGTTTAATGGTGAAGACAGGGTGGTCATGGAAGTTTGTGTGTGTTGTTTCTGTGTATATCTGTTTAATGACAAGAGTCAGGGTGTTAGTGCGGTTTGGGGTGTGTGTGTGCGTTTCTGTGTACATCTGCTTAATGACAGGAGAACGTGTGGAAGTGAACGACGTCTGTGTGTGTAATTCTGTATATATCTATTTAATGACAGGAGACAGGGTGGCGGTGGAGGCATGTGTGTGTGTTTCTGTGTATATTAGTTTAATGACAGGAGACAGGGTGTTGGGGAGAGGGAATTGTGGGCATATATTTCTCTGTATACGTGGTTAATGACAGGAGACAGGGTAATAGTGGAGATTTGTGTGTGCGCATTTCTGTGTACATATGTTTAATGCAAGGGACAGGGTGGCGGTGGAGGGTGCTTTTATGAGTGTGCTTATCTGTTTAACTGCTGTAAACAGGATATTGTTGGAGGGATGGTTTGTGTGATTCTGTGTATGTCTCTTTAATGACAGGGATAGGGCGGTGGTGGAGGCTTGTGTTTGTGTTTCTGTGTATATCTGTTTCATGACAGCAGACAGAGTGGTGGTGGAGGGATGGTGTATGTGTGTGTTTCTGTGTACATCTGTTTAATGACAGGAAACAGAGTGACAGTGGAGGTTTATCTTCGCGTTTATGTCTCTGTATATCTGTTAAATGGTAGGAGACAGGTTGGTGGTGAAGGATTGTGTGTGTGTGTTTCTGTGCATATCTGTTGAATGACAGGACACATGGTGATAATGGAGGGTTGGCATGTGTTCCTGTGTACGTATGTTTAATAGCAGAGGCCAAGGTGGCTGCGGAGGCTGCTATTGCATGTGTGTTTTTATGCATATCTGTTTAATTGTTGGGGACAGGGTTGTGTTGGCGGGATAGTTTGTGTGTTTCTGTGTACATATGTTTAATGACAGAGGACAAAGTGGTTACGGAGGGTACTATTGTGTCTGTATTTTTTGTGTATATCTGTTTAATTGCTTGAAACAGGGTTGTGTTGGCGGAATGGTTTGCTGTTTCTGTGTATATCTGTTTATTGACGGGGAAGACTGGTGATGGATGGATATGTTTATGCATATCTCTATAATGACAGGAGACAGAGTGACAATGGAGTTATGTGCGTGTGCATTTCTTATATGTCATATAATGGCAGGAGACAGGGTAGAGCTGGAGGCTTGTGTGTGAGTATTTCCATGAATATCTGTTTCATGACAAGAGACGCAGTGGTGGTGGATGGATATGTCTGTGTTTCTGTGTATATCTGTTAAATGACAGGAAACAACGTGGTGGTGGAGGGTTGTGTGGTATATTTCTATGTGTATCTGCTTAATGGAACGAGGCGTGGTCGTGTATGTTTGTTTCTGCGCATATCTAGCTAATGGCAGGAGACAAGGTGGCGGTTGAGGGTTGCGTACGTGAGTGTTCCTGTGTATATATGTTTAATATCAAGAAACAAGGTGCTGAGGGAGGGGTGTGTTTTCGTGCTTATGTATTTGTCTGTTTAATGACAGGAGACTGGGTGGTGGAGGAGATTTGTGCGTGTGTTTCTGTGTTTACCTGTTGAATGGCAGAAGGCAAGGCGGCGATGGAGGATTGTGTGCGTGTGTTTCTGCGTATATCTGCTTTGTGTCAGGAGACAGGGTTATGGTGAAGGGATGTGCATGTGCGTGTTTCTGTGCATATCTGTTTAATGAGATCAGGCAGGGTGGTGGTGCAGTGATGTGTCTGCGTGTGTATATTTCTGGGTGTATATGTTTAATTGCTGCATACAATGTGGTGGAGGAAGGGTGGTTTGTGTGGTCTGTTTAGATCTGTTTTATGACAGGAGACAGAGTGGAGGTGGAGGCTTGCATGTGTGTGTTAATGTTTAATGTCAAGAGACAGGGAGGTCGTAGATTGTTGCGTGTGCCTGTTCCTGATTACATCTGTTTAGTGACAGGAGACAGAGTAGTGGTGGAAGTTTGAGTCTGTGCGTGTTTCTGTACATCGGTCTAATGGCAGGAGACAAGGTGATCATGGAGGGTTGTGTTTGTATTTCTGTCTACATCTGTTAAATTGCAGGAGACAGGGTGGTGGAGGAACGATGTGTGTGTGTGTTTCTGTGTATACCTGTTTAATGGTAGGGGAGAATGCGGTGGGGGATGTTTGTGCGTGTGTTTCTGTGTATCTGTTCACTGGCACGAGACAGGATGGTGGTGGAGGGTGGTGAGTGTGGGTGTGTGTGCTTCTGCGTATATCTGTTTAATGGCAGGAGACAGAATTGTGTGTGTGTCTTTCTGTGCATATCTGTTTAATGGCAATAGACAGGATGATCGTGGATCATTGTGTGTGTGTTTCTGCATATGCCTCTTAAATAGCAAGAGGCAGAATGGTGGGGGAGGGTTTTTTGTTGTGTTTCTATGTATATATCTGCTTAATGGGAGGAGGCAGGGTGATGAGAACGATTTGTGTGTTTTTTTCTTTGTGTGTGTATCTATTTAATGTCAAGAACCGATGTCGTGTATTGTGTGTGTGTGTGTGTGTGTGTGTGTGTGTGTGTGTGTGTGTGTGTGTGTGTGTGTGTGTGTGTGTGTGTGTGTGTTTCTGTTCCTGGGTATATATGCTTAATTGGAGTGCACACGGTAGTGGTTGAGTGTTGTGTGTGTGTATCCGATCACGTCTGTTTAATGGCAGGAGACAGCGTGGTGGTGGAGAGTTGTGCGTGTATATATTTGTGCACATCTGTGTAATAACAGAAGACAGGGTGTTGGTGGAGGGTGGTGCATGTGTGTGTTCCTATATATATATATATGTTTAACAACAGATAACAGGGAGGTGGTGCAGTGCTGCGTGTGTGTGTGTGCTTCTATGCATCACACTTTAATGGCTGGGGACAGGGGTGTGTGTGTGTTTCCGCACATATCTATTTAATGGGTGGAGACAGGGCGGTGTTAGAGAATTGTGTGTGTGTGCTTCTGTGTATATCTGCTTAATGGTAGGAGCAGGGTGATTGCGACGCCATGTGTGTGTATGTATGTGCATGTGTGAGTGTTTCTGTGTATATCTGTTTAATGGCGGGAGGCTGGGTTGCGTGTGTGCGTGTGTTTCTGTGCATATCTGTTTGACAGCCAGAGACAGGGTGATGATGGAGAATTGTCTGTGTGTTTCTGTGAATATCTGTTTCATGGCAGGAGACAGGGTGGTTGTGGATGAGTGTGTGTGTGTGTGTGTGTGTGTGTGTGTGTGTGTGTGTGTGTGTGTGTGTGTGTGTGTGTGTGTGTGTGTGTGTGTGTGTGTGTGTGTGTGTGTTTCTGTGTATGTCTGTTTAATGGCAGGATGCAGGGTTGTGTTTGTGTGTTCCTGTGTATAACTGTATAATGGCAGGAGACGATGATGTGGGAGACGTTTGTGTGTGTGTTTTTCTTTGTATCTGTTTAATGGTACGAGACAGGGTGGAGCTAAAAGGTGGTGTGTGTCTGTTTCAGTTTATATCTTTTAAATGACAGTGGACAGAGTGGGTCGTGGAGGATTTTGTGTGTGTGCATCTGCGTCTATCTATTTAATGGCAGGAGGCAGGATTGTGTGTGCGTCTTTCTGTGCGTACCTGTCTATTGGCAATAGATAGGATGGTCATGGATCGTTGTGTGTCTGTGTGTGTTTCTGTGTGGACTTCTTAAATAGCAAGAGGCAGGGTGGTAGGGAGGGTTTGTGTGTGTGTGTGTTTCTATGTGTATCTGTTTAATGGCAGGAGGCAGGTTGTTGGTGGAGGGTTGTCTGTGTGTCTCTATTTGTGTATATATCTGTTTAAGGGTGGGAGACAAGGTCATGGATTTATGTGTGCATGCACTTCTGTCGATGACAGCTTAAAGGTAGGAGACAGGGTGGTGGTGGAGGAATGTGTGTGTGCTTCTTTGCATATCTGTTTAATAACAGGAGACAGGGTGGTGCAGGACGATTGCGCATGTGTGTGTGATGCTGTGTATATTAGTTTAAGGCGAGAGGGTAGTGGAGGGTGGTCTGTATATGTGTTTCCGTGCACATCGGTTTCATCACAGGAGAGAGTGTGGTGGCAAAGGGTTGTGTGTGTGTATGATTCAGTGTATGCCTGTTTCATGGCAGGTGACAAAGTCGTGCTGGAGGATGGAGTGTGTGCGTTTCAGTGCATATCTCTTTAATTGCAGGAGACACGGTGGTGGTAGGGGCTTGTGTGTGTTTCTGTGTATATCAGACACGGTGGTCATGGAAAGGTGTGTGCATGTTGCTGTTTACATCAGTTTAATGGCAGGAGACAGGGTGGTGGTGTAGAGACGCATACGCGTGTGTGTGTGTGTACATATGTGTGTGTTTATCAGTATATCTGTTTAATTGCAGGAGAGGGTGGTGGTGGAGTGTTGGGTGTGTGTTTCTGTGTATATCTGTTTCATTTGAGGAGCCAGAGTGGTGGTGGAGGAATGTGAGTGTGTGTGTGTGTGTGTGTGAGCGAGAGAGTGTGTGTGTGTTTGTGTGTGTGTGTGTGTTTCTGGGTATATATGTTTAATTGGAGTACACAGGGTGGCGGTAGCGTGTTGTGACTGTGTATTCGATTATATCTGTTTAATAGCAGGAGACAGGGTGGTGGTTGAAGTTTTTGTATGTGTGTTTCTGTGCACTTTTGTCTAATGGCAGGACAGGGTGTTGGTGGAGGGCGGTGTGTGTTTGTTTCTATGTAAACCTGTTAAATAGTAGGAGGCAGGGTTGTGAGTGCGTGACCCTATGTATATCTGTTTAATGGTAGGAGTCAGGGTGGTGGTGTAGGGTTGTGCACGTATATTTCTGTGTCTACCTGCGTAATGGCAGGAAACGTTTGTGTGTGTGTGTTTCTGCGCATATCTGTTTCATGGCAATGGACAGGTGTGGTAAAGGTAAGAAAGGTATATCTGTTTAGTGGCAGGAGACAGGGTGGTTATGGAGGGTTGTATGCTTGTGTTTCGGTGCTTATCTGTTTAATAGCAGGAGACAGGGTGGTGGTGAAGAGTTGTGTGTATGTTTCTGTGTATATCTGTTTAATTGTAGGAGATAAAATTGTCGTAGCTCGTTGTCTGAGTGTGCGTGTTTCTGTGTATGTCTGTTTAACAGCAGGAGACAGGTTGTTGATGGTAGAGAGTTGTGCACGTCCGAGTGTGTTTCTGTGCGTATCTGTTGAATGACAGAAGACAGGGTAGTGGTGGAAGTTTGTATTTTTGTGTTTCTGTGTCTATCTGTTTAGTGACAGGAGACAGGGTTTGGGTTGAGAGTTGCGTGTATTTGTGTTTCTGTGAATATCTGTTAATGACCGAGACAAAGTGATGGTGGAGGGTTGTCCGTGGTTGTTTCTGTGTACATCAGTTTAATAACAGGAGGCAGTGTGGAGGTAGAGGGTTGAGGGTAAACAGACAAAGTCTTTTAACTGGGGTCGAGGAGTCCAGAACAAGAGGGCATAGTTTTCGGGTGAAATTGGAACGATAGAAAATAGACCTAAGGTACAACGTTTTCGCCAAAGAGTGGTACGTTTATGGAATTGGTGGAGGCTGGTGCAATTGCGACATTTAAGGGAAATTTGGATGCTGATATGTATGCGAAGGGTTTGGAGGGATATGGGCAGGTTGCCGGCAACTGGAATAGTTGATGTTGTGTTATCTGGTCGGCATGGACGGGTTGGGCCGAAGGGCCTGTTTTCATGCTTTACATCCCCATGACTTTATGACTCAAGGAGACAGGATGTTCGTAGAGTGTAGTGTGTGTGTGTTTTTCTGTACATCTGTTTCATGTGAGGAGACAGAATGTTGGTGGCGGTATGGTGTATTTCTGCGTATATTGGTGATGACAACAGACAGGGTGTTGGTGAAGGCTTATGTGTGTGTGTTTCTGTGTATATAAGTTTAATGACAGGAGACAAGGTGGTGGTGGAGGGTGGTATATGTGTGTGTTTCTGTGTATATCTGTTTAATGACAGGTGACAGGGTGGTGGTGGAGTACTGTGTGTGTGGTTCTTTGCAAAATATTTTAATGGCTGGGGACAAGGATGTGTATGTGGTTCCGTACATATCTGCTTAATGGGAGGAGACAGGGTGGTGCTAGAGAACTGCGTGTGTCTGTTTCTGTGTATATCTGTTTAATGACAGGGTACAGTGTGGTGGTGGAGAGGTGTATGTGTGTGTTTCTGAGTACATTTTGTCGTGGCATAGGACAGGGTGCTGGTGGAGCGTTTCTGCGTGTATCTGTTTAATGGCCGGAGACAGGATAGTCATGGATCGTTGTCTCTGTTTGTTTCTGTGTATGTCTGTTAAATGCCCAGAGCCAGGGTGTTGGGGAGGTTTTGTGTGTGTTTGTGTGTGCGTGTGTTTCTGTATATATCTGCTTAATGTCAGGAGACACGTTGGTGTTGGTAGGTTTGTATGTGTGTGTCTTTTGTGCATATCTGTTTAACGTTAGTTGGTGGGGTGGTGGTTGATGGTTGTGTGTGTGTGTGTTTGTGTGCGTATGTGTGTATTTGTGCATAACTGTTTAATGGCAGGTCACAGGTTGGTGGTGGAGGGTTGTGCATGCATGTTTCTGTGTTTATCTGTATAATGTTTCGAGGCAGGATTGTCTGTGTGTGTCTGTGTATATCTGTTGAATGTCAGCAGACAGGGTAGATGTGGTGGGTCGTGTATGTGTTTCTGTGTATCTCTATTTAATGGCAGCAGGCATGATTTTGTGTCTGTGTTTTTTTGTGCAGATCTGTTTAATTTTAGGAGACAGACTGTTGGTGGAGGATTGTGTGTGTGCGTGTGCGTGTGCGTGTGTGTGTGTGTCTGTCTGTCTGTCTGTGTGTTTCTGTGTGTGTGCGTTTTTGTGTATGTCTTTTAATGGCAGGACACCGGGTGGTCGTGGAGGGTAGTGTTGTGTGTGTCTGTGTATATCTGTTTAATGACAGGTGACAAGTTGGTTGTGAAAGTTTGTGTGTGCGTGTTTCTGTGTATATCTGTTTAATGGCTGGAGACAAGGTGGTGCTGGAGGGTGGTGTGTGGGTGTTTCTCTGTATATCCGTTTAATGACAGGAGCCAGAGTTGTGTGTGTGTGTTTCTGATAAACACCTAATTAATGATAGGAGACAGGGTGTTGTTGGATTTTTGTAAGTGTGCGTTTCACTGCATATCTGTTTAATAGGAGTAGACAGGGTTGTGGTGGAGGGATGCATGTTTTTGCATATAGCTATTAAATGGCAGGAGGCAGGGTTGTGTGTGTGTTTCTGTGCATATTAGTTTAATGGCAGGAGACAGGGTGGTGGTGGAGTGCTGTGTATATGTTTCTGATTACATCTGTTTAATGGCAGGAGACAGGGTGGTGGTGGAAGTTTGTGTGTGTCAATTTGTTCTTTGTACATCTATGAAATGCAGGCGAGGGTGTTGATGGAGGGTGGTATGTGTGTGTTTCTTTGTATAACTGTTTAATGGAAGAAGACAGGTTGGTGTGTTTCTGTGTATTTCTGTTTTTTTGCAGGAGACAGGCTGTTGGTAGAGGGTTTTGTGTGTGTGTGTGTGTGTGTGCGTGCATGTGTGTTTCTCTTTTCTTCTGTTAAATTGCAGGACAGCGGATTGTCGTGTAGGGTAGTGTTGTGCGTTTCTGTGTATACCTGCCTAATTATAGGTGACAAGGTGGTGGTGAACGTTTTCTTTTGTGTGTGTGTTTCTGTGTGTAACAGTTTAATGGGATGAGACGGTATGGCGTGGAAGGTTGAGCGTATGTGAGTGTCTGCTTATACTTGTATAATGATAGGAGCCAGGATTGTGGTCGAAATGTTTGTGTTTCTCTGCATATTTGTTTATAGACAGAAGGGGAATTGTGGTGCAGGGTTGTAAGTGCGTGCTTCTGATTATATCTGTTTAATGGCCGGAGAAAGGGTGGTAGTGGACGTTTGTGTGTGCATGTTTCTGAGGATATCTGTCTAATAGCAGGCGACAGTGTGATGGTGGAGGGTTGTGCATGTTGGTGTTTCTGTGCATATCTGTTTGACGGCACCAGCCAGGGTTTTGTGTCTGTGTATTTTGTGCAGATCCTTGTAATGATAGAGACTGGGTGGTGGTTGAGGGTTGTGTGAATGTTTCTGTAAGTATCTTTTTAACGGCAGGACTCAGGGTGTTGGACGAGGTTGTGTGAGTGTGTTTTGTGGCATATCTGTTGATTAGCAGGAGACAGGGCGGTGGTGGAATGTTGTATGTGCATTTCTGGGTACATCTGACTAATTGCAAGAGACAGGGTGCTGCTGAAGGCTGCCGAGAGTGTGTGCTTCTGTTCCTATCCGTGTAATGGCTAGAGGCAAGGTTATGTTTGTGTGTTTTTGAGCATATCTGTTTAAAGGCAGAGGACAGGGTGGTGGTGGATGGTTGTGTATATGGGTTTCAGTGTATATCTGTTTTATTGCAGGAGATGGGTTGTTGGTGGAGGCTTGTGTGTGTTTCTGTGCATATCTGTTTAATTTCAGGAGACAGTGTTGTCATGGCGGGTTGTGTCTGCCTGTTTATGTGTAAATATGTTGAATGGCAGGAGACTGTGTTCTGCTGTAAGGTTGCGCGTGTGTATTTCTGCGTATATCTGTTTGTTAGCAGGAGACAGGGTGGTGGTGAACGTCTGTGTGTGTGTGTTTCTGTGTATAACAGTTTAATGGGAGCAGGTGGTGTGGTGGTGGAAGGTTGTGCATATGTATGTGTCTGTTTATCCCTGCTTAATGGTAGGAGACAGGTTTGTGGTGAAGAGATGTTTGTGTCTGCGTCTGTGCATATCAGTTAAATGATGGGGGGGGGTTGCGTGGTTGTGGGAGTGTCCTTCTGATTATATCTGTTTAATGGCAGGAAAAAGGGTGGTGGTGGAAGTTTGTTTGTTTATGTTTCTGTGTACATCTGCCTAATGACAGGCAACATGTGGGGGTGGATGGCTGTGAGTGTTTGTGTTTCTGTGTATAACTGTTTAATGGCACTAGGCAGAGTTTTGTGCCTGTATTTTGTTCTGATCTGTATAATGATAGGAGACAGGGTTGTAATGGAGGGTTGTGTGTATGTGTGCATGTTTCTGTGTATATCTGTTTAATTGCAGGAGACAGTGTAGTCGTGGCGGGTTGTGTCTGCGTGTTTCTGTGTAAATGTACTTAATGGCAGGCGACTGGGTGCTGCTGTAGAGTTGTACGTGTGTGTGTTTCTGTGTATATCTGTTTGATGGCAGGAGACAGGGTTGTGTTGGAGGGGTTTGCATCTGAGTGTGTGCATGTCTTTCAGTATATATATATATATATATATATACACACACACATACATATATATGTATGTATATATATATATTTAATTACACGAGACAGCGTGTTCGTGGAATGATGTGTGTGTTTGTGTGTATATCTATTCAATACAGGAGGCAGGATTGTGTGTGTATGTTTCCGTGCATATTAGTTTAATGGCAGGAGGCAGGGTGGTGGTGGAGGGTTATATGTGTTTGTGTTTCTGTGTATATCTGTTTATGACAGGAGATAGGATGGTGCTGGTGGGTTATGCGTGTTTGTTTCTGCACATATCTGTTTAATAACAGGAAACCGGATGTTCGTGGAATGTGGTGTGTGTTTTTCTGTACGACTGTTTAATGACAGGAGGCAGAGTGTTGGTGGAGGGATGGTATGTGTGTTTCTGTGTACATCTGTTTAATGACAGAATACAGGTTGGTAGTAGAGGGTTGTGTGTGTGTTTCTGCGCATATCTGTTTAATAGTAGGAGACAGCCTGGCGGTGTTGGGTGGTGTGTGTGTGTTTGTGTCTATTTCTTTTTAATGGCAAGAATCAGGATTGTGTGTATGTGTTTCTGCACATATCTATTTCATGCGAGGAGACAGGGTGGTGCTGGAGCGTTGTCTGTATTTTTCTCTATATATCTGTAAATGGCAGGAGGCTGGAATGTGTGTGCTTGTGTGTTACTGTGTATATCTGTTTGACAGCCTGAGACAGGACCATGATGGAGAAATGCCCATCTGTGTTTCTGTGAATATCTGTTTAACGGCAGGAAACAGGGTGGTGGCAGAGAGTTTTTCTGTGTGTTTCTCTCTATGTCTGTTTAAGGGCAAGAGACAGGCTGGTTGTGGAGGATTGTGGATGTGCTTCTGTATAAATCTGCTTCATGACAGGAGGCAAAGTGATTGTGTAGCGGTGTGTGTGTATTTCTGTGTATATCGATTTAATAGCAGGAGACAGGCTGCTGGTGGTGGGTTGTGTGTGTGTTTCTCTCTATGTCAGTTTCATGTCAATAGACAGGGTGATGCTGGAACGTTGTATGTGTGCGTTTGTGTGTATATTTGTTTAATGTCAGGAAATGGTGTGGTGGAGAGGGTTGTGTGAGAGTTTCTGAGTATATCCGTTTAATGGTAGGAGGCACAGTGGTGGTGCATTTTTTGTATGTGTATGCTCCTGAGTGCATCTGTTAAATGGCAGAAGATAGTGTGGTCCTGGCAGGTTGTGCCTGCGTGTTTCTGTGTAAATATGCTAAATAGTAGGAGACTGGGTGCTGCTGCAAGATTTGTACGCGTGTATCTTTCTGTGTACATCTATTTGATGACAGGAGATAGGGTTGTTTTGGGGGTATGTGTCTGAGTGTATGTGTATCTTTCACTATATATATGTTTAATGACAGTAGACAGGGTGTTCGTATAGAATTGTATGTGATTGTGTGTATATCTGTTTAATGCAGGAGGGCAGGTTTGTGTGTGTATGTTTCTGTGCATATCTGTTTAATGGCAGGAGACAGGGTAGTAGTGGAGCGTTGTGTGTGTTTGCATTTCTGTATTTACCTGTTTATGACAGGAGACAGGGTGGTGCTGGACGGTTGTGCTTGTTTGTTTCTGCACACATCTGCTTAATAACAGGAGACGGGATGTTCGTGGAGTGTGGTGTGCGTGTTTCTATGTACAACTGTTTAATGACAGGAGACAGGATGGTAGTGGAGGGTTGTTTGTCTGTGCTTCTGTGTATCTATTTAATAGCAGGAGACAGCCTGGTGGTGTTGGTTGGAGTGTGTGTCCTTCTGTGTATATCTTTTTAATGGTAGGATTCAGGATTGTGTGTGTGTGTGTTTCTGCACGCATCTCTTTAATGGGAGGAGACAGGGTGGTGTTGGAGGGCTGTGTGTTTTTCTCTGTATATCTGTTAATGGCAGGGTCGTGTGTGCGCGTGTGTTACTGTGCACATATGTTTGATAGCTGGAGAGACGATGATGTTGGAGAATTGCCTGTGTGTGCTTCTGTGATTATCTGTTTAATGGCAGGAGCCAGGGTGGTGGTGGAGAGTGTTTCTGTGTGTTCCTGTCTATATCTGTTGAGTGACAGGAGACAGGGTGGTTTTGAAGCGTGGTATGGTGTGCTTCTGTGTATATTTGTTTAATGGCAGGAGACAGGCTGGTTGTTGACCGTTGTATGTGTGTGTTCTGTGTATATCGGTTTGATGACAGGAGACAGTGTAGTGGTGGAGGCTTGTGTATGTGTTTCTGTGTATATCTGTTTAATGACAGAAGACAGGGTGATGGTGGTGGAGGGTTGTGCGAGTTTGTATCTGTGTGCCTCTGTTTTATAACAGGAGACAGGATATTGGTGGATAGTGGTGTGTGCGTATACTTCTGAGTACACCTGTTTAATGACAGGAGACAGAATGGTGGTGGAGGGAGCTGTATATGTATGTCCCTGTGTATATATGTTTAATGATAGGAGACACAGTAATAGCGGAGGATTGTGTGTGTGTGATTCTGTAAAAATCCATTAAATGGCAAGAGACAACCTGGTGTTATTGGGTGATGTGTGTATGTTTCTATGTATATATGTCTAATGGCAGGAATCAGGGTTGCATGTCTGTGTTTCTGCATGCATCTGTTGAACGGGAGGAGACAGCGGAGTGTTTCTGTGTATATTTGTTAATGACAGGAGGCTGTGTTTTGTGTGTGTGTGTGTGTGTGCGTGCATTTCTGTGCATGTCTAATTAATAGCCGAAAACAGGTTGATGGTGGAGAATTGTCTGTGTGTGTTTCTGCGCATATCTGCTCAATGGCAGGAGACAGGGTGATGGCAGGGTTTTTTTGTCTCTGTGTTCCTGTGTATATATTTTTAATGGTAGGAGACAAGGTGGTTGTGGAGGACTGTGTGTGTGTGCTTATGTGTAAATCCGTTCATGGCAAGAGGCAGGTTTATTGTGCAGCGGCTTGTGTGTGTTTGCTTACAGTTGTGTACCTGTTTAATGACAGGAGGCTTTGAAGTACTTGAGGAAGGTGTTTGTGTTTCTGTGTATATCTCATTGATGACAGGAGACTTTATGATGGTGGAAGGTCGTGTGTGTGTTTTTCTGGACATATCTGTTGAATGGCAGAAGACAGGGTGGTGGTGGAGGTTTGTGCGTGTGTTTCTGTGACAATCTCTTTAAGGGCGGGAGGCAGGGTGGTGGTTGAGACATGTGTGTCTGTACTTCTGTGTATATCTGTCGAAAGATAGGAGACATGGTGTTGGTGGATGGATGATGTGTGTGCTTCTGTGTATATCTGTTTAATTTCAGAAGACAGGGTGTTGGTGAAGGATTGTGGCTTTGTGTGTGTTTCTCTGTATATCTGTTTAATGACAGGAGGCAGGTGTTGGTGAAGGGCGGTGTATGTGTGGTTTTCTGGTTATACCTGTTTAATGGCAGAAGACAGGGTTGAGGTCGAGGGATGGTATATGTGTTTCTGTATATATCTGTTTAATGATATAAAGTCAATTCATATCAATAACAAGATAGTACTAGAAAATGTAGTCGGATTGAGCATTGCTCAGTCTGGCAAAGCAGATGTACTTCATATCAAAATGTCAGAAATAAATCAGCAAAGGAAGTATTCATTTTTGCTGTTGGTGACTATGTTTATTTTTCTGTACATTGTGCAGAGGCCGGAAGGCATTCTCGATAAATGGAAGGTAGTTAACGTGATCCAAGCATTGTGGATGACTTGAACAGAACCGAACATCCACAAAGAAAGAAAAAATAGTGTGAAGAACTGCAGACCAATTAACACGATATCTGTAGGGAAACATTTGTAATCTATCATATTGGATGTGACGTTGGATATTTAGAAATTAACAGCACCATTGAAGAGAGTCAGCATTTCTGTAAGGGAAATCATAATTGATACATTTCGAAATTGTTTGAATGGTATTTGGAGGAAGATATGCAAGTGAAAATTTAAAGTTCGTCTCGCCATTATTTCAGGGAATCAGACGGTAGATGTCAAAATATGTTAATGAGGTTCACCGTATGTTAATTAGACTAAGTGGTGTATTATAGCTGAAAATGTGTTGCTGGAAAAGCGCAGCAGGTCAGGCAGCATCCAAGGAACAGGGAATTCGACGTTTCGGGCATAAGCCCTTCATCAGGAATGAGAAAAGTGTGTCCAGCAGGCTAATATAAAAGGTAGGGAGGAGGGACTTGGGGGAGGGGCGATGGAGATGTGATAGGTGGAAGGAGGTCAAGGTGAGGGTGATAGGCCAGAGTGGGATGGGGGCGGAAAGGTCAGGAAGAGGATTGCAGGTTAGGAAGGCGGTGCTGAGTTCGAGGGATTCGACTGAGACAAGGTAGGGGGAGGGGAAATGAGGAAACTGGAGAAATCTGAGTTCATCCCTTGTGGTTGGAGGGTTCCCAGGCGGAAGATGAGGCGCTCTTCCTCCAACCGTCGTGTTGTTATGGTCTGGCGATGGAGGAATCCAAGGACCTGCATGTCTTCGGTGGAGTGGGAGGGGGTGTTAAAGTGTTGAGCCACGGAGCGGTTGGGTTGATTGGTCCGGGTGTCCCAGAGGTGTTCTCTGAAATGTTCCGCAAGTAGGCGGCCTGTCTCCCCAATTTAGAGGAGGCCACATTGGGTGCAGCGGATGCAATAGATGCAGGTGAATTTGTGGCGGATATGGAAGGATCCCTTGAGCCTTGGAGAGAAGTAAGGGAGGAGGTGTGGGTGCAAGTTTTGCATTTCTTGGGGTTTCAGAGGAAGGTGCCGGGAGTGGAGCTTGGGTTTTTCGGGGGTGTGGACCTGACGCGGGAGTCACGGAGGGATTGGTCTTTTCGGAACGCTGATAGGGGAGGGGAGGGAATTATATCCCTGGTGGTGGGGTCCCTGTGGAGGTGGCAAAAATGACGGCAGATGATATGCTGTATATGGAGGTTGGTGGGGTGGTAGGTGAGAACCAGTGGGGTTCTTGTCTGATGGCGAAATTGTCTGATGAGGAAACTTAGCCTGTGTTCTTTCAAATTTCAAAGAATGATAGGTGATCGCAGTGAAACTTAGAAAATTCACTAAAAATATGGTAAAGTGCAAGAAAACATAATACTTCTCTGGCTGTCTACCCGATATTTACTGCAAATACCGGCAGGATAAGGTACAGGCAATTTAAGATTGCAGAAAGGAGGAAATTCTTCAGTCAGTGAGGAGTAACTAACACAGGACCATGGAATCCTGTTGGCAGGGCAAGATTAGGGAAAATACCCAGAAATTCTACAAGTGTGGCAAGCAGAAAAGAATAACCAGGGAAAAGGAAGGACTCATTAATGACTTGCCAAGTTGCAACCAAGTCAGCTTTCGTGGGAGAAGAGAGAGGATGGTGTTTAAAAGCTGTTTGTGTGACTGGAGACCAGTGTCTAATGATGCACCACAGGGATCAATGCTGTGTCCTTATTATTTGTCATTCGGAGGCGGCAGTGTTGGACTCGGGTGGACAAAGTTAAAAATCACACAAGACTAGATTATGGTCCAACAGGTTTATTCGGAAGACTGAGCTTTCAAAGAGCACAAACACCAGATGAAGCAGCCGTGCTTCAAAAGCTAGCGCTGTTGGACTATGAATAAACCTGTTGGACTATAACCTGGTGTTGTGTGTCTTTTTAACCTTATCATTTGTGGTATTCATAAATGAAGCAGCAGTGAAAGTTGATTTGGGAGGGGAACTATGATAAGCATATATTTGACACAAAGTTTGGCTGGCTGTTTGACAGTGAAGGGATAGACCTTATGTTACAGGAAGATACAGATGGAAAGATCAGATGGGCATATCAATGGCAGATGGAATGTAACATGATAATTATGAAGTGATACATTTTGGAAGAAGGAACCAGGCAGGGGAGTACTCAATGAATGGCACCACACTACGAAGCTCAGAGGCTGCTTCTCCGCACATTCTGAACTGTGACTGGACTGGATAATTCACAAGTTGAGAAAGCATAAGGAACCGTAAACATCGCCATTCCTAATCGAGGCACAAACTATAAGAGCTATGTGGAACTTTGTTTAGACCAAGACTAATACTGTCTGCAGTTCTGTGAGCTACAATACAGGAAGGATGTGTTTGCTCTGCAAGGGGTGCAGTGAAGATTCACCAGGTTGTTCTCTAGGATGGAGCATATCGGCTATGGAGAGAGGCTGGATAAGCTCATATTGTTTACTTTGGAGCAGAGAGGCTGAGGGGAATGTGATTCATAAACAGAAGATTGCGAAGAACATGGACAGGGTATTCAGCAGCTGTTCCTTTTTGTTCGTGCGCAATGAACAAGGGAACACACTTTAATGGTGAAGAGTTTGAGTTTGGAGAGGATTTGAGGATTTTCTTTCATCCAAAGATTGTTGGGGTCTGGAATGGTCTGGAGAGTGAGTTGTCAGGGGTATCCTCACAACCTTTATAATGTACTTGGGCGAGCTATTAAAATGGCAAAACATTCCCGGCCGTGGGCCTAGTGTAGGGAAATGGAACGACTTCAGATTGTGCTGTATTTTTGATTGCACAGAGTCTATGCTTCTGTGAGTGTATGGTTGTGGAAGGTCAATCATTGTGCAACGTCAGACAAGAATTGATGGTTCCTAGAACAAGATATACGCAAGTTTTATAAGCGTGTACTTGTAATATCGTCTAAAAGCGTATTAATGGCAAAATTAAGGGAAAAAAATGTGGAGCTTCCTTACAGTTTGAATGGAGAATGGAAAAAAAATGGCAGAACGATCGAGCAAATATTTCAGCTATGTCTTCACAGAAGAAAACAAAACAAAAAAGAAAATTCCCCAGCAATACTAGGAAACTTTAGTCTAGTGGAAAAAAGAGAATAACATGAAATTTAGAGAACGTATTGGGACTGAAAGCAATGGGCTTCGACAAAGTTAACAGAGATTTATCAAGTGTGAATTATATTTGAGAAACTGACTTTCAGTAAAATTGTGGAGACGCAATCAATGCAAAACGATTGGATTTTCAGAAATATCTTTGATAAAACCACAAGCCTACTAGCAAAATTGAATCTTTTTGGACTGGGGCTAATATTAGGGCATAGTTTTAAAATGAAAGAGCTGACAGGAAACAGTGAGTTGGAATAAAACAATGCTTTTTTTATCGTGCAAGGATGGGGGAAATAGCAGTAATCAGAGCCTAGGCACCAGTTATTTAAAATATACACCAAACTTTTGTTTCGAAACCTGCAGATCGCATTAATCGATGCTTGGTTGTGAGTGGGTGAATAGGATGTAAAAAAAGCTCCAAGGCGATTGAAGCAAAGTGCGTGTGTTTGCAAATGAATGGCAGATGGAGAGCATGTGGGCAGATATGATGTTATGCCCTTTGATGGGAAAAAGATGATGGCAGCCTACAGTTTGAAAAGCTTATAAAATGTTATTCTATAAAGGGAATTGTGTTCTTTTTTTGCCTCACACTGCGCACACTTCCAAGGTCCATGCAAGGCAATGAGTTCTGAACCCAGAAGTTAACACTGGGCATGGCATTGGCACGCTAACCAGTGTACATAGACTCATCAAGTGGGTAGCTGTAACATTGAAAAAGATCTGGAATTCCTTGTACATTAGTCACTGAAAGTAATGTTGCAGGAACAGATAAGAGATTAGGAAGATGAATGGTGTGTTGAACTTCATTTCAAGAGGATTTGAGTCCAGGAGTAAGGGAGTTTTACTGCAGCTGTACGCAGCCTTGGTGAGAAGCGATCTCGAACTGTGCAGTATTGTGAGCTGTTTTGATCACCCTCCGCAATAACGGACAAACCTGACATTGAGGGAGAGCAGCAAAGGATGACCAGACTGAGCTCTGCGATGACAGGCTTGTTGTGGGAGCAGAGTTTGGGGCTACTGGCCTGTATGCCATAGGCTACAGGAAAATGAGTGGAGATCACAGTGAAATAAATAAAACTCGACAGGGCGAGATAAATTAGAAACAGGGATGATAATTGCCCTGGCCGGGACATCTAAAACAAGGGACCACAGGCAGATTATGAACAGGCAGATCACTCTGCATTGAGAGGAGAATAAATGTCTGCTGTCAAAATCTGGTGAATCTGGAGAATTCTTTTGCACATAATTTTGTGGAAACCAAGGCGCTAAATATAAATAAGGATTTCTCGACATTAAGGTAATGGAGCCAAAGCAGGATAATGATTTGGGGAGGGAGATTCAGCCATCCTGACAGGTAGTTCTCCAATGATGTGATAGCTGTGTTCCTCTGGACTACTTTGTTATTGAAAATCGCACAATATCAATAATGGGGACATGTAGGAAAAGGAAAATAAAAGGTTAAGCGGCAAACCACCAAAATATAATTAAACATCAAAACAAAAATAGCAGTTAACCGAACACAAATGTTAACACAGTCTAAGTAAGTCATTAAATCATGTCTGTTGTAATGAAATAATGCAGTAAATCTTACATTTTAACACGACAGTCACTCATTACAGTACTGTCCCTTTCACCAAATACTTCAACAGAAAGCGTGCTAACCGACTGACCACGTGATGCCGACGTGGAAATCCAGTTCTCCCAAAGTTTATCCCACTCTTTTGTGCTAAAGTTCCTTCTAAACATCGACAAAAATTCCCAGTTTCAGGCTAACGCTCAAGGCTTGCACAGCGAATTATATTCATGTTTTAGCTGAAGACACTGAATGTCCACTTTGCAGACAAAAGATCTTGAGGCTGAGTTTTGCTGTTCAGCTGGTGCCTGGGACGGTCTCACATAACAGTAACCAGTAGCTTGCTTTGTCCAGTAAGGTGCGCATTTCACAAATCATGTTGCAGCCAAATCGTGTTTAATAAACACGTGTTTTCGGACAACTACCTGATATTGATTGGAGGAGCAAAATTGCTGGACCAAAGGGACCACAGTAAATCTTATATTATATTGCACGATGTTGAAACAGACTGAGGGATATGAACATTGCGTGGCGAAAAGTGCATTGAGGAGATTTTCTCCAGTAATTGGAATGGGGGAGGATCAATGTGTTGAATGGCGTACTCCTTTCCCGATGTTTCTGTGCAGTCTGTGGGAAAGCTCTGTAACAAGCTCACAGGTGTTATGGAGGGGGTCTCTGCAGGGTCAACAGGACTGTGTTTCCCATTCCCTTTACTACTGCCGAAGCTGGGGCTGGCTGTTCTGTCCGGGTTTATCCTTTGACAATTTGGAGGAATTTGATGTAATTGAGTGTCTTGCTTGCTTTTTTCAGAGACCATTGAAGGTGGTCACATGTTTGTGTGTCTGGAGTCACTTTTAAGCCCGACCAGTCAGCATGGATTTTTTTTTCTTCCTGTAAGTACTTTTTGGCAAGGAGATCGATGTTTACAATCGACTTTGAATTCAAGGTCATTGCTACTGACAGCAAATTTTAAGTCTCCGTATTTTATTAATTATTGCCAGAACTTTTGCCTGATCTGGATCAGTAATCCAGTAACATTTCCACAACAGCACCATCTCCATATGGAGACCCATCGGAATGCAGGCTGAACAGGTTATTTCTGTGCTACTGAGCAGCTCTGTCAAAAAAGAACTCCCACTAATTTGACTATGGTGATGGGACTGAGAGGATTGTACTTAGTCAAATTGTGATTATTCTGCTCTTAGAGGAATTAGCTGAGTAATTATTCACATTGCCAGGGAGATGTCAGAGTTGGAGATCGAATGAAACATCTTCCCCATGGATACGGCTTGTTGTAGAGCACAGGTTTCCAGTCCTTTTGGAGGAATTATTGTCAGGGCCCATTGCCTTTGTCTTATCTATTGTGATGGTCACATGTTTGTGTGTCTGGAGTCATTTTTAAGCCCGACCAGTCAGCATGGATTTTTTTTCTTCCTGTAAGTACTTTTTGGCAAGGAGACCGATGTTTACAATCGACTTTGAATTCAAGGTCATTGCTACTGACAGCAAATTTTAAGTCTCCGTATTTTATTAATTATTGCCAGAACTTTTGCCTGATCTGGATCAGTAATCCAGTAACATTTCCACAACAGCACCATCTCCATATGGAGACCCATCGGAATGCAGGCTGAACAGGTTATTTCTGTGCTACTGAGCAGCTCTGTCAAAAAAGAACTCCCACTAATTTGACTATGGTGATGGGACTGAGAGGATTGTACTTAGTCAAATTGTGATTATTCTGCTCTTAGAGGAATTAGCTGAGTAATTATTCACATTGCCAGGGAGATGTCAGAGTTGGAGATCGAATGAAACATCTTCCCCATGGATACGGCTTGCTGTAGAGCACAGGTTTTCAGTCCTTTTGGAGGAATTATTGTCAGGGCCCATTGCCTTTGTCTTATCTATTGTGATCAGCTTTCTTTAGGTCAAGTGCAGCGAATCGAATTGACGACCTTTAAGCGGCAATTGGACAGGTACATGGATGGTGCTAAATCTAGGATAGATGTTCGGCACAACATCGTGGGCCGAAGGGCCTGTTCTGTGCTTTATTGTTCTATGTTCTATGTTCTAAATAATGGCATCTGTTATTCTCTGGGCATCATGGTGAGGGTTAGGTGGATAACCGACTCAACAACTCTGGCTGAGAATAGTGCAGACACGGTATACTTGACTTTTTCACTGATGTACAGGGCTGTTCCGATGTTAAGAATGGGGATATTTGTGGAGTCCTCTCCTCCGGCAGTTAAGTTGCTCAATAGTCCATCGATATTTATGTTTGGATGTGGCAGGAATACAGAACTTAGATCTGACCTGTTAGCCTTCGGATAATTTCTCCCTCTCTGTCAGATGTTAGTCCTGTTGTTTGGGATATAATCAGGCAAGTGTGGTAGCTTTAATGGGTTGTCATCAGGTTTAGGTACACATGGTTCCCACCCGTACATGTTCAGCCTCAATCATTAATGAAACATGGATCAGCTTGTTGGTAATGGTTCGCTGAAGGATGACATCCGAAAAAAGTTACAGATTGTGCTTGAATACATTTCTGCTTCTGCTGCTGCACTCTTCAGATTCAGGCGATAACCCAGATTAATCTTCAATATCTGCGATTCAATTCAACTGACTTACTCCATTTGACTCAGAAACTCATTCACCCATCAGCACTGTACTCAGTTTCCTCACCTGGTGTCTGATGTAGTAACACCTCATTTTACATGTTCTTATTCTTCCGAAGGTCTCTCCTTGCTGTCACACCTCCAATTTGTTACATTGCTCAAACCCCTTAACATATTCATCTGAATCTTTTCCTTTCACTTAATGCCATCTTCTGTGTTTGAGGTGAATGTGTTTCCGTCTGTTTCCATTCCAAACCATGATTAAGAGCTCTGCATGTCAGTAATGTCAGCCTATTGTATTTTCATAGTCAATGGATTTGTGCAATTTGCAATATCGTCCAATTCCCAGTGTATGCCGGTCTATGTTGGACAGGATGTTTAAGCAGCTTTGTCACACGCGTTTAAAGCTTGTTGAAAGACTAAAAATGCTGAAGAAACTAAGCAGATCTAGCAGCATCTTCTGGAGTGAATGCAGTATTAATCTTGCGGGTACAATGACCCTTCTACAAAGCTCGCACTTTCTTCAGCAATTTTGTATTTTTATTAATAGTGCCCATAGTTATTTGTTTAATCGAAAATTGTGATGTGCTTTTTCATTTATGGAGAACTCAGCACGTCTCGCAGCATCTGCAGGGACAGAGAAACAATGCTAGCATTTCAAGTCTAGCATGACGATTCTTCGAGCTGGAAAGGATTGGCAAACGGAATTTGTAATTCCGTGACAGAGGTGGCGAATGGGTGAAGCGGAAATGAGGGCGTGGCAAAAGTTAGACGGGATTTAAACGGTGACTAAGAAGATGATTTAAATTGGGTTTAAATTATAATGCGAATGGGGGAAAGGGGTTCTCTCTGTTGAGTATAAAATGAAGAAGACACAAACTCACAAGGACATAGGGAGACCAGTTTGAAGAATATCGACCATGTTGTATTGAAAACAAATGGCAAGAGATATGTTTTCACTGCAGAAGTCATCACCCGCCCTTGAGACAAAGGAATGTAGGTGCTTAACTTCTTATTGGCGCTAGTAAGCGTTTCTTCCTCACTCAGAATTGTTACATATAGAAAAACAAATCACAGTATGAAATTTTGGGCGGAGTTTGTTGACATGTCATTTATAATATTGTTTCAAATTTTCAGTACTTGTGTTTAAATGCTTTATATTAAAGTTGTATAAGGTGGAGTGTAGGAGGTTGATGAGTGAAATTATAGACAGTATAAAATCATGGGAGGCACGGATAGAGTGAATAGGCAAGGTCTTTTCCAAAGGATAGGGTGGTTCTAATGTACAAGACATAGTGTTAAATTGAAAGGGGGCCAGACTTAAAAGGGACAAAGGGGCAAACGTTTCACGCAGAGAAAGTGGATTGAACTGCCAGCGAAAGATTGTAGATGCAATTCCAGCTGCAAAATTTAAAATACATTTGGACAAACATATGAATGGGAAACCTTTAGCGGCATATGGGCCAAGTGCAAGCAAATGGGATTAATTTTGTTTGGAAAACCTGGACAGCATGAATAAGTTGCACCAAACGGTCTATTTTTTGCGCGATATGACTGTATGAATCTAGAAAGTGAGGAGAAAAAGTAGGAAAAGATATGATGTAAGCAAACTGGTAAGAAATATAAAAGCAAGCATCAAGAGCTTTTCGAAGTATATATAAAAAATCACGATGAGTGTGTGACCTTTGGTAGAAAGAAAGTCAGGAAAGTATATTGACGACATTTGGAGGGTGTGACTGGGGAACTGGCTACAGGGAACACGCAGATAATTTGCACCAGCATTTTACATTGTTCCTCTCAGGGAAAGTCACTGCAAGTATTTCAATGATATAAACAAAATGGTCATAGAATGGAAGTTCTTGAAATGTCTCTAACAAAAGTAACAAGGTTTTTAACAAACACATAAGACTAACGGTAGGCAGGTCAGCAGTAAATCATAGCTGATTTAAATAGAAAAAGGTCACAGAGTGACTGGTGCCATTTTGTGAAATATTTCATAATTCCCTGGGTTACAGGAGTGTTCCAGCCAAACTGGAGAACCTCCAATGTATTCACGAAAGCAGGACCCTTTTCGGCTGAACCATTATTGCTGGGAATCTACTGCAGTGTGTTATTCAGAAAGTAATCACAGGATATTTGGAAAAGCATCACGCAGTGTCAGCATGGTTTTGTGAAATTGGATCTATATTTTGCCTGCAAAATCATTCAAAGACTTTCTGCGGATCCCTTAGAATGTGTCAAGTGGACTTGAGGAAAGGGAACTGTTAGACATGAGAAGTTCCAGAGATTTTCAACATCATATCCCATAATAAATTTCTTACAAGACAGGATTCATAGTATGGTGGATAATGCATTAGCATGGAGTGACGATTGGTTAACACATAGAAATCGTAGAATCAGGATTCATTGATCTTTATGATCCACTGTGTTTCCAAAAACATCAGTCCGACAGCAACATTTGTTTACAATCTATATTGATAACTTGACGGCGGGAACTGAGAGCACTATATATCCGAGCTTAAGCATGACACTTACAACCAAAATGCAGGCTATTCAATGAAGAGGACTAAAACTAACAAGCAGTACAAAGGGAATTGAGCGTTCCGTGCATGAAACGTAACATTAACATGCTGATGCAGCACGTAACTACGTTAGTTCATCAGGTGGGTTTCGGGGATGAAAGGGTTGAATTATTAAGTACATCTAAAATGGAGAAGCGATTATTCATTGTGGTTCAAATGAATGAGGGTAATATTACTGAAAAGTACAAGATGCAGAAGGGTCTTGACAAGGTAGATGTTGAGAATGGGGTTCCACGCCTCGGCAGAATATCAACCGCGGAGACACAGATACAGAATAAGGGATATCCATTTCAAACTGAGATGCAAAAGAGGTCTTCTCTCAGAAGGTAGTGAATGACTGAAATTCCCTAACCCAGAGAATGTGAAGGCCGGGTCACTGAGTGAATTTCCATACAGAATTCATTGGTTTTTGACATATCAGAGCGTTGAGAGATACAAGGGGCTAACAAGAAAGTGGAGTTGAGCCCTGGAATAGATCAGTCATGTTCTTATTGAATGACAGTTCAGACTTAAGACGCCGAATAGCATACTCCTCTTCATATTTATTCTGTTCTCATGTTATGCTTTTGGAAATTTACCAATTAATTTCCTGGAAGTTGTATTGTACGTTGGTGCTTCAGGGCGAGCACAGGATTTGCTTGAGTTAACCATGGTTGGGATATGGGGGCTGAAATCACAGCGAATCTGGATCTGTAACATGATCCATTACTGGAGCAAAAGTTACAAAGAGGGGAAGCCTGGAAAAAGGGATTGGGGAATGGGAGTCACTCCTTGACACATTCTGGATTTTCCAAGTATATTTCCAAAACTGCTCCTAATCATCGAAGTTGCCTCGTCCTCCTCCTGTATTGCAGTTCTGAAAGGCTAAATGGAACATAAGACCACAGTGCTGAGGGACAAGAGTGGACTATTCGGCCCTTTGACACTATTGCACAGGAAATAATGTCATGGCTCATCTCACTGTGGGCCCAGCTGCACGTTCCTGTCAATCCATCATTCTCCCTAATTCACCTGTCTATCCCCCAATATCCCTGATTCACCTGTCAATACTCCATTATCCCTGATTCACCTGTCGATCCCCCATTATCGCTGATTCACCTGCCTGTACCTCATTATCCTTGATTTACCTGTCCATCCCACATTAACCCTGATTCACCTGTCAATCCCCTATTATTCCTGATTCACATGTCAATCTCCAATTATCCCTTATTCACCTATATATCCCCATTAACACCGATTCACCTGTCTATCTTGATTAACCCCGATTCACCTTTCAATCCTACATTATCCCGAATTGACCTGTATCTCCCTCATTATCCATGAGTCATCTGTCAGCAAACCCATTTTCCCTGTTTCACCTGGCAATCCCGATTACCCATAATTCACCTGGCAATCCCACATTATCACCGATCCACCTGTCTTTTTTCTTCATTATCCCTGGTTCACTTGTCTATGGAAATTCAAACAAAGTCAGCTTTTATATTATATAAAGCTTCAGTCATCTTCAATTTCTGTGAAAGAGAATTGTCACTTGAAAGAATTTCTCCTCCCTTCGTTTCTGACTGAGGTTGGAGATGTCACTGTTTCCTTTTGTGGTCCTACTCCTGCACTGCTCAAATCAAATTTTAAGTGTAGCCAGGTTAATGACATGGTCGATTATAAAGGTCTCAGACTGGGTCAGGTTCAGAGATAGTAGCAAGTTAGACAGAATTCTTTAGTCAGCCACATGTAACTAATAGAAACATTGGAGCATCATGATGGATCTATGTTTAGCACTGCTGCCACATATCACCAAGGAGCTGATCTCAATTGTAACTTCAGGCCACACTCTGTGTGGAGTTTGAACATTCTCCAAGTGACTGTGTGGGTTTCCTCATAGTTCTCCAGTTTACTCCCACAGTCCAAAGATCAGCAGCTTGGAGTGGATTGGCCATGCTAGATTGTCCATCGTGCCTAGGGATATGTAGGTCAAATGGGTTAGTCATGGGAAATGCAGAGTTGCACGGATAAGGTAGCGGCGCAGGTTTAGGTGAGAGGCTGTTGGATGGGGCAGTGTAAACTCGATGGGCAGGATGTCCTGCAACCACACTGTCGAGGTTCTATGAAAATGGCAACAAGTTGGACGATACCAACACCCAGTGGGTATCTACCTGAACCACTTCGCACAATGTTTTGTATACTTCAATAAGATCAACTCTCTTTCAAAGAGTAGCCTGTTAAAGCCTCGCCTCCATAATATAAGCCCTTCATCCCTGGAATACACGAAGTGAAACATCTCTGAATTGTAACCAACATAATTATATCCTTTCACCGGTAAGGAGACAAAAACAACTTCACACACAGATGTCGTTAATTTTTGTTTTCTCAGTGTTGTGAATCTTGGGACTATCTTCCCTGCAGAGCATTGGAAGCAAAGATGTTGAATACTTCTGAGGCACAGACAAAAGGTTCAGAAATAATAACGGTGTCAAGGATGATTGGGGAATGGACAGTAATTTGCAGTGTGTGGGAAATGCTGACAGTGGTCCAAAAACACACTGCTCCAGAAAATCTAGGCAAGGCAAAAGAAAATTATAAGATGGGTAAAATTTTAAAATGTTAACAGTGATCTAATAGAGATTTAAAGGATCATGGGGCTGCCCTGTTATTAGTGAAGGGCCACTTGTGGTGATTTTCCCTGAGGATCAACACACCTTGGGTGATGGGGTGAGATTGAGAGAGCTTCCCCTTCTTGTAACCTCTGTCAGTGTGACGAATTGAACCTGTGTTGGTGGCCTCCCTCTGCATCATAAACCAGCCGTCCAGGCAACTGTGTGGGAACTGTATGACTGTTGCAGACGGAAACAATCACAGACAAAGGGTGGGAGAAACTTTTATCACGAGGAAAAAGGTACAATTCAGAATATGGTCAAGATAATGGCTGAGGGTTAAAAAACATCTCTTCTCGAAATTGTATTTCAGAATGCGACAAGTATTTAGAAGCTGTCTTTGGCTGAATACAATAATGAGAGACAGGTGAAATAATCAGAATTACTAATTGTGTTTGGATATCAAAAACCATAAAATAAGTGTTTCTTTTGATTGATTTTTGTGAAATGTACTTATCATTATAAAACTGATGGAATGTATTGTTAGGAGATTTCATACCCATGGGAAATGCCCTCGAACATGCGCTTGAAGAAAACCAGGGAAAAGTCCCTAAGTGTCGTCTGCTCAGTCACAGGAACCCAGCGGTTTGAATAACTTCAATTTCCTGTAACATGGAGCTAAGATCAGCCGCGATCTTATTAGATTCTAGAGCTCGTTGAAGGTGTGAATGCTGTTACGATGAATTTGAATTGAATGTGATTTTAAAAAACTTATATCTTTACTCCTTCCCCTTAAGTGTTAAGTACTGGGGCATTGACATTTTCGAAAATGGGAATTATTTGCAACATTATCTGGAACAATCAATAATCGGCACTCTTCAGAGCATTCTTTCACCATGTGGAAGTATTTCAAAGGCGAGAATGAGAGAGGTAAGTAGGTAGATAGATAGATAGATAGATAGATAGATAGATAGATAGATAGATAGATAGATAGATAGATAGATAGATAGATAGATAGATAGATAGACAGATAGAGAGAGAGAGAGGGAGTGTGAGAGAGACGGGAGTGGAACATGCACTTTGTTCGTGGGAAGGTGTGAATGCAGATATACATTGAGTGGAGGAGCAGAGAGAATAAGGTGACCCCTATCCTAACAGAACAGGGAACGTTATTGATGCATGTCTTGTATTGCTGGACATTTCTTCAGACCGCAGATACTGCACTAAATTGAGTGGTAAGCCCAGACCATACTCGGTTGTTCTGGTAGTGTGATCGTCTATGGGAAGAGAATGGCTCCCCTCTGTTCTAAGCCATCCATCTGGAATTCGGTGGTCCTATAGAGAATTCATTGTACAATTGCCACTTACCTGCTAAGCCCCGGGGAAACTGAGCAGAGCAGCTCCAAACTGAGAAAGATCAACCGTGTGCCCATTGTCCTTTCAAAGATGCTGCCATTACCTGGGATCTCGGAATATTCAGGGGCATCTGGGCGACTGTGTGTACCTCCAGCCTTGATGGGTGGAAGAATCAGGCTAGCATTGAATGAGAAGGACAACACGGGGTGGGATAGGTAATTACTGAGGTGAGTTCGATACAACAGCATCAGGAAACTTGCACGGCCTTGTACAGACGATCCCTCGATCAAACTCAATAAAAATTTCACGGAGTAAAATTATTGTTATATTCACCTCAATGAACTCTGCTGTGCCAACTCACAGTTCTTCAGGTGCAGAGCAAATGCTCATCAATTCGTCCATCATCTGAATTTACGCAAATATCCTGTTCTAGAGAATATGACTCACGTTGCAAAACGTTGTCAAAATACTTTAATACAAAATTCTGAAACCGCGGATCTTCCATGAAATTGTCTCAGACTCTGTTTCCTTTTCTTAGAAAAACATTTTGTTTGTTGGCGCTTATACTGATTGCCCAGACAAATTGGAAAGGCAAGGACTGATTAGGGATGGACAACATGGTTTTGTGCATGGGAAATCACATCTCACAAACTTGATTGAGTTTTTTGAAGACGGACCAAAGTGCATTGATTAGGGCAGAGCGGTAGATGTAATCTATATGGACTTCAGTAAGGCGTTAGACAACGTTCCCCAATGGAGACTGATTAGCATGGTTAGATCTCATGGAATACAGGGAGATCTGGTCATTTGGTACAGAACCGGCTCAAAGGTAGAAGACAGTGGGTGGTGGTGAAGGTTGTTCTTCAGACTGGAGGCCTGTGACCAGTACAGTACCGCAAGGATCGGTGGTGGGCTCTCTTCCTTTTGTAATTTACATAAATGATTTCAATGCGAGCAGAAGAGGTGCAGTTAGTAAGTTTGCTGATGACACCAACATTGGAGGTGTCACGCACAGTGAAGTGGGTTGACTCAAATTACAACAGGATCTTGATCAGATGGGCGAATGGGCTGAGAAGTGGCAGATGGAATTTAATTCAGACAAAAGTGAGGTGCTGCAGTTTGGGAAAGCAAATCTTAGCAGTGCTTATACATTTAATGGTAAGATCTTAGGGACTGTTGCTGAACAAAGAGACCTTGGAGAGCTTGTTCATGACTCCTTGAAAGTAGCGTCGTAGGTAGATAGGATAGTGAAGATGGCGTTTAGTACGCTTTCATTGATTGGTCAGAGTATTGAGTACAGAAGTTGAGTGGTCATGTTGCGGCTGTACAGAACATTGGTTAGGCCACTGTTGGAATATTGCATGCAATTTTGGTCTCCTTCCTATTGAAAAGATGTTGCTAATATTGAAAAGATGTTGCTAAAATTGAAAGCGTTCAGAAAAGATTTACAAGAATGTTGCCAGGATTGGAGTATTTGAGCTATAGGGAGAGGCTGAACATGGGACTGTTTTCTCTGGAGCGTCAGAGACTGAGGGGTAACCTTATCGATGTTGACAAAATAGTGGGGGGCATGGATAGAGTAAATAGGCAAATTCATTTCCCTGGTGCCGGGGAGTCCAGAACTAGAAGGCAAAGGTTTAAGTTGAGAGGAGAAAGATATAAAAGAGACCTACAGCGCATCTATTTCACACAAACAGTGGACGGGATATGGAATGAACTGCCAGAAGAAGAGGTGGAAGCTGGTACAATTGCAACATTTAAGAGGCATTTTGGTTGTAGATGCATAGGAATGGTTTGGAGAGATATGGGCCGGGTGGTGGCAGGTGGGACGAGATTGGGTTGGGATATCTGTTTGGCATGGACGGGATGGACTGAAGAGTCTGTTTCAATGCAATGCATCTCTATGACTCTATGAGCCTATCTGATCTGGCATTGATTTTCACAGGCACAGCATCCTTTGTCATTGCAGAATGAATTCTAAAAGGATGTGAGCTCCACATCCTGTCACGTCCAGCAATCAGATGCAAGTCTCCCCGCGCGTTGCAGTGATCTAACACAGTGTTACTGAGCAATGCACTAAGGTGGTGTAACAGCTCTACATGCTGGGAGGGTAACTGCACCAGGTTTACATATCAACTAACTGTTATTCACTGCACAGGTCCTCATACTGAACAGATGCCTTTTTCATGTATAAAACGCAAGACATCGGTGTGGGCTGCATGTCACCCCATGCGGTAAGACCTTTTCGTCTGGGTTGCTGAATCAATGCACCAACGTGGTCTGTACTGCTCCAAGTTAGAAAGATAGCTAGTGGACTGGTGAGAGCTGCACAGTGCTCCGTCTTGGACAGATTGCAACTTTGTACTGAGCCTGGGCTGCATATAGCTGTGCTGAGCAAACATCTAATCTATGTTTATACGTGTCTGGGCGATGCCTGTGAGTTGAATTGAGTATCCGCTAAAATTCCTGATCAAGCTATCATTCGTCCTGCACGTCTATGGAATTGTACGAGTTTCTCAAAAATGCCTAACCCCATCTAAGCCATTAAATAATGGTTAGATAAATGTTCAAGTTAAACACAAATTAATAAAGCGAACGAATGCAGCCGGCCTGGTGAACAGACACAGACGGCTTCCGGAGCCCAGCACTTCCTACCCTGCCAGAACACAGTAGAATCATCGAACTAGCGAAGAGAAAGTGTCATCTCTCTCCCTCGCCTCTGACTTTACAATTGGAAATGTGTCATTTATCCAATTGTCAACGATGTCAAAATCCAACACATATTAAGTTTTTTTGGTGATATATAGGCAATGTAGTGAAATGAGTTAACTGGAGCTGTTTGTTCAGTGACTGTGATTGAGGTCATCTCCTTTTACCTTAATTGTGCCACTGGAGAGATTAATTGAATAAAACACTGAATTTTTCCAGCAATGGATCATAAACTGAAAACATAAGTCTGGAATGTTCCAACAACGGATTAGAATCTGAGACTATTCGACTGGAATATTCCATCAGTGCACAAAAGTTCATCTGATAATGTTTGTCGAGTGATCCTACACAAAACTGAAAACAACTGGGCTGATAAAAGGCATATGCAGTTGAACCTGAAATAGTATGAAGTGATTCTGTTTGCAAACTCGAATGTGAATACAAAACACAGGGTTAGAAGCAGGACTCTTGGCTGCGTGGAGGAACAGAGGGATCTTAGGGTCCATGTCCACAGATCCCTCATAGTTGCTACCAAGTTGATATGCTTGTTAGCGAGGAGGTATGTAGGTTAGACTGATCTGAGAGTCGGATAAAATATCAGCGCAACATCGTGGGCCAAATCACCTGCACTGTGTTGTGCTGTCCTATGTTCTAAGTTCCATGAAAGTATTTAACGTGGCTGTAGACGCATTTTGACCTGTCCGAGAGGTGAGGGCTATGAAGAACTGTGGATTAAAGTGGATTTGAGACCGATAGAGGATCAGCTATGATCTTCGTGAAGGGCAAGGCAAGCTTGGAGTGTGAATGATATGCTCCAGCTTCTCATGTTCTTACATGCTGTTATTGGAATGTCAGTGGGTGTTATTAACCTGGAAGGTTTGTTATTGAATGATGCATTCAAGGAGAGGATTTATCTGAGCTATGTCTGGGTGATGTACATATTCACAGTGAATCTGAGTCTACAACGTGACCAACTAATGAAGCACAAGTTGCAGATCGGGGAAGATCTATAAAGACAGATGAAGGGCCTCTTTCATACCATCCTGGATTTTCCAATTACTTTTTCAAAACCAGATCAAATCGTTGGGACAGTGTTGTGGGGCTGTGCACCAAGTGATAAAAGTACATGGTCTCCAATTGCTCCTGTCCAGCAGGTTTGGTGGTGGGTGGGAACTGAATGGAATATAGGAACATGGGATAGAGGAGCAGGAGTGGGTTACTAGACACTTTGAGCATTCTCCACAAGGGACTAAGATTGTGGATGATCAGGTTGTGGTTTCATCTCCACGTTCCTGTCTGTATCCCATTATCCGTGACTCACTTCTCTGTCAAATGTTTCACTAACTTAGCTTTGAATAAATGTAAACAAAGAGGCAACTCAAACATCTAAGGAAGAGAATTTCCACTTGAAAGGCCCTTTTCAGAATTTTTCTCCTCTCATTTTTAGAAATAGAGAGTCATACAGCATGGAAACAGTTCCTTTATTCCAGCTTGCTCACATCAACCAGATTATGCCAAAGTGATCTCGCCCCATATCTTGGCTCATATCCCTCTGACACATTCCTATTTCTGTACCTATCCAGATATATGTTAAACATGTAATTGGACCCGTTTCGCCACTTTCTCCGAAAGCGCATTCCATAACCGCACCACCTTCTTCGAGAAACATTTACCCTGAAGTTCCATTCTAAATCTTTCCCCTACAACCTACAACCTATGCTGTCTAGTTCTGGACTCCCGTAGTCTGGGAAAATGATCTTGTACATTCAGACTGTCCATGTACTTCAGGATGTTATAAACCACTTATATATCACACCTCAGCCTCCGACAGTCCAGGGAGAAAAACCTCAACCTGTGCATCGTCTCCCTGAAGCTCCAACCCTCCAGGCCATTAAAATTCTTGTAAATCTTTACTGTACCCTCTCAATATCCTCCCATCATGAGAGCCTACCAAATTGTGCGCAATGTTCATAAAGTGTCCTCACCAGCGTCCTGTAAAGGTGCAACATGCCACCCCAACTCCTATACTCAAAATTCTGAACGATTAAGGTAAGCATGCCAACTGTGTTCTTCACCACCCTGTCTAACTGCAAGTCCACTTTCAACGAAGTATGAATCTGTAACCGGAAGTCTCTTTTTTCGGCAACATTCCCCAGTGCACTGTGCTGCTTTAATTTACCACAATGTAAATCCTCACAAATATCTTAATTAATATCCATTTCTGCGCCCATTGATGGTCAAGCATGACGTTGTAATATGAAATAATCTTACTCACTGTCCACTAAACCACGTTTCTGATGTTATCTATGCACTTACTAAACATGCCTGCGAAATTTACTATCAAATAGTTTAGGTACATGATGAAAAACAGTGAGCTCAGCACTGATTATTTAAGCACACCACTGGTCACAGGCCTCTTGTCTAAAAAATAATACGTTACCTTCAAACTGATTTTCTATCCAATTGTTTAGCTTTCCCTGGATTCCATGTGATATAACCTTAGTAATCTGTCTTTGGCGAGAAACAGTACTAAACGCCTTGCTGAAGTATAGTGAAACAGATTATACCACAGTGTCTTTGTCAAACTTCTTTGCCGCCAATTCAAAAGACACAATCACATTAAGAGACATGATTTCCATTGCACAAAGCCATGTTAACTATCCCTAATCAGTGCTTATTTTTTCCTAAATGCATGTAAATCATACTCCTCAGACTTCCTTCCAAATACTTAACCTACACTGACGTTAGGCACATGGAATCAATAAATACCTGTGTTTTTCGATCACTAAACCCTTGTATCGTTCCAATAATCCACTGGTCACAAAAGAAATTAAATAGGATACAGAACTGGCTCAAAGGTAGAAGACGGGGCTAGTGGTGGACCGTTGCTTTTCAGATTGGAGGCCTGTGACCAGTGGAGTGCCACAAGGATCGGTGCTGGGCGCTCTACTTCTTGTCATTTTCATAAATGATTTGGATCGAGCATAAGAGGTACAGTTAGTAAGTTGCTGATGACACCAAAATTGGAGGTATAGTGGACAGCGAAGAGGGTTACCTCAGATTACAACAGGATCTGGACAAGAAGAGCCAATGGGTTGAGAAGTGTCAAATGGAGTTTAATTCAGATTAATGTGAGGTGCTGCATTTTGGGAAAGCAAATCTTAGCAGGACTTATACACTTAATGGTAAGGTCCTAGGGTGTGTTGCTGAACAAAGATAGCTTGGAGTGCAGGATCCTACCACCTTGAAAGTGGAGTCGCAGGTAGACAGGTTATGGAAGAAGGTGTTTGGTATGGTTTCCTTTCTTGGTCAGAGTATTGAGTACAGGAGTTAGGAGGTCTTGCTGGGGCTGTACAGGACATTTGTTAAGCCAATGTTGAAATATTGTGGGCAATTCTAGTTTCCTTCCTATCGGAAAGATGTTGTGAAACTTTAAAGGGTTCAGAAAAGATTTACAAGGATGTTGCCAGGGTTGGAGGATCTGAGCTACAGGGAGAGGCTGAACAGTTTGGGTTGTTTTCCCTGGAGCATCGAACGCTGAGGGGTGACTTTATAGAGGTTTACAAACTTATGAGGGGCATGGATGGGATAAATAAGCAAAGTCTTTTCCCTGGGGTGGGGGAGTCCAGAACTAGACGGCATAGATTTAGGGTGAGAGGGGAAAGATGTCAAAAGACCTAAGGGGCATCTCTTTCACGCAGAGGGTGGTATGTGTATGGAATGAGATGCCAGAGGATGCCAGCTGGTGCAATTGCAATATTTAAGAGGTGTTTGGGTGGGTATATGAATAGGAAGGGTTTGGAGGGATGTGTGCAGGGTGCTGGCAGGTGGGACTAGTTTGGGTTGGATATCTGTTTGGCGTGGACGATTTGGACCAAAGGGTCTGTTTCCATGCTATACATCTCTCTAACTCTATAACGAGGTTGTTGATATGACCAGTGATACAGTTCTCAGTATGTCAAAGCCAGTATTTTGAAGAAGTCAGGCAGATTTCCTCAATGTCCTAAAATAATACGTTTATAACCAAGCAACGGTATTCAAACTATGATGGAAAAAAGAATGATGAGGAGTGGATGTGACAAATATTTCACTGATATTTCCCTTTTAAAATATGGTGGAACACAGACGTATTATGTATGTGAGTCTGATAACATGCTGAAAAGCAAAATCACTGCAAAGTTGCATTGAAAGAACTTTGTTGAAATATTATTCGAACTCATGACAAAGGGCAAAATGAGAGTTTGGCCCAAATTTTGTTCTACATGTGGAGTCATAGAGTTGTTAAGCATGGAGATAGGCCAATTGGCACAAACTGGTCCTTGCCGGCCAAAATGTCCATCCACGCTAACCCCATTTCCCTGTACTTGTCACACATGCTTCTGAACCTTTCCTATCCAGCGACTTTTCTATATTGTTACTGTAAATGTCTCAACCACTTCCACTGACAGCTCATTCCATATGCATAACACCCTTTGAGTAAAAGAAGTTCCCCTCAGGTTCTCTTTCATTCTTTCCTCTCACTGGCTTGCCCAAACTCTCCCTGTAACTCAGATCACCGTAAATTTCTTCTGCAATCCTTGTAAATTTCTTCTGCAATCTTTCCACTTTAATAACATTCTTTTTCGAGCAATGTGAACAAATCTAAACACAACACAACAAGTGCGACCTCACCATCGTCGTATATACCCATAACATGACTTTCCAACTACTAGTCTCCATGCTCTGACTTATGAATGCCAGTGTGCACTGCCTATCCTTGTGTCCGCTTTCAGAGAAACGTGCACCTGAACTGCAAAGTCCTTCTTTTCCATTGTACCCCATAAAGCCGGAAAATTCCCAGAAACTCCTAATTTGATTTGACTTGCCAAAATGCATTAAACTCCATATGATGTTTATCTGCCCACTTCCACAACTGATAAAGGTCCTCCTGCAATTTCAGATAAACTTCTTCACTGACCATGTTAATTCATATTTTCGTGTCCTCCAACAAATATCTAACCATGCCTTTTACATTTTCATCCAAGTCATTGATATAGATAGCAAACAGTAATGTTCCAAGCACCGACCCCTGAGGCCCTCCACTAGTCACAGGTCTCCAGTCCGACAACATCCCACCACCATTACACACTGTTTCCAATATTCAAACAAATTGCGTTTGCAAATTTTCTGCTCCCCCTGAATTCCTTCTGATCGAACCTCCCAAAGCATCCTACTTTGTGGGACATTATCAAAGGCCTTACTGAAATCCATATAGACTACGTCTATCACCCTGCCCTCATCAACCTTCCTGGTAACTTCATCAAGGAACTCAGACAACTTTGTGAGGCATGATCTTCCACTCACAAAGCCATGCAAGCTTACAGATGTATAATTATTAAAATAAATGATAACTGTTCCTAACAAATTCTTGTATGTACAAATGCATGTATATCTCATCTCTCAGAATTTTCTCAAGGAACATATCTATCACAGGTTTACTGGTGGTTGGATTCCAGGTTTTCCTTCGCTTCCCTTTTTGAATAAGGGCATAGCTTTCACCAACAGCCAGACTTCTGGGAAATCGACCATGCCGAGCTCTCCAGCCGTGTTCCTTTATACATCTGGAGAGGGGCAGAAGATTTATTCACATTCATACATTCTAATACATCCAACACATCCTCTACTCTGATATTGACTGTCTCAGAGATATCACCACTACTTCCCTTAGCTCCCAAGTCTTCATGTCTTTCTCCTTGGTAAGCACAGAGGAGAAATATTCATTGAGAGGCTTGCTCATTTTCTGTGGCTCTACATATACATGGCCACAAATACTGTGGTTCTTGAGAGGACATATTCTCACTGCGGTTATTCACCTTCTTTTGTTACACAGAAATAACATCTTTTGAATCACCCTAATTTTCTCAGTCAAGGCTATCTCATATCCTGTTTTCTCCCTCCTGATTGCCTTCTTCAGTAACTTCCTGCATTCCACTGTACACCTCCAGGGATTCCCTTGTCCTCAGCTGCTTGGACCTGAGCCAAGACTGTTTTATTTTGTGAAAGCCTCAATATTTTTTCTCATCCAGGTTCTCTATTCCTGACAACCTTCCCCTTCACCCTCACCGAAAAATATAAACTTGAGATACAGCAATCTCACTGCTAAAAGCCTCCCACCTGCCAGAGGTCCCTTTGCCAGCACAAAAACGACTCCAATCAATCTCTGCAAACTCATGTCTAATTCAATCAAGATTCACCTTGCCCCAATCTAGAACTTCAACCTGTGAACCAGTTATTTCCCTCTCCATAAGTATTTGAAAATTAATAGAACTATAGTCACTTATCCAAAAATGCTCCCCCACTATCACCTCCGTCACCTACCTTGATTTATTTCCCAACAGTACGTTGATTTTTGCCCCTGCCTGAGTAAGACCCTCTATAGATTGCTTGAAGAAGCGTTCCGGAACAGACTTAATATATTCACACAATCTAAACCCTTAATTCTCTTGCAGTCCCAGTCTCTGTTACGAAAATTAAAATTTCCTAGTAACACAATTCTGTTGCCCCTGCACGTCTCCACAATATCTCCACATATTTTTGGTCGTCAAATTCCCCATTTACTATTTGAGTGCCTATAGCACAACCTCAATAATGTCACGAAAGCCTTCTTATTTCTTAATTCCAATCACAAGGCGTCACTGGATGATCCTTCAGTTATTTCACCTCTGATTACTTCTGTGATTCTCGCCTTAATCAAAAATGCAACTCACGCTTCCCTCTTTCAACCATCTCGGTCCCACGTAAAGCAACTGTACACTGGTACATTAAGCTGTTAGTCCTGTCCCTCCATTAGTCATGCTTCTATAATGGCTAATGCATCCCATTTGCATTCACCTATCCACACCCTGAGTTTATCGGTCTAACTGTCAGCCCTCTCGCATTGAAATAGATGCAATTTAATCCAACAGACATTCCTTGCTCCCTCTCCTGTTCCAGCCTAACCTGACTTATCATTTCACTTTACTGTTTCAGATTACGATATCTCCTTCTAGCCTCGCACTTGCCTCTCTGCTGCTAAGGATCCCACAGACCACTCCCCCCTCCCCTCGAGCCAATCTACCTTAACCCCAAATTTACAGACTAGGAATCCTGTTTGCTATGGAATTGGACCCCCTTCAGTTCAGGTATAACGCTTCCCTCTTTAACCCACCTCTGACCCAGAAAAGATACAATGATTTAAATATCTGAATTTCTGTCCCCTGCCCCAATTCTTTCGCCATGCATTCATATGCCATTACCTTCTATTCTTCCCCTTACAAACACGTGGCACTGGAAATAATCCAGAGATTACAACCATCGTTGTCCTCTTTTTAACTGTTTTTTCCTCGCTCTCTGTAATCACTTTGCAGGAAATCATGCCTATAACATTTATGTCATTTTAACTACGTGCACAATGACGTCTAGTTGCTCAGCGTTCCCCTGAAGAACGCTCTGTAGCTGTTCTGAGATGTCCTGGATCTTGGCACCTGGGAGGCAACACACCAGCCTGGATTCCCATTTGCAGCCACAGAATTACCTGTCTGTCCCATCTCTATCGGGTCTGAAGGATTACTTCTAAATTTATTCTGCTAACACGAAATGCTGGCAATGTACTTCCTTCCTGGAAGAATTGGACTTCGCTGAATTCCTTTGCTTCAAACAGTGGGCAGATTCCAGTGAATCTTTATCAGGAATCCCTCATGAGAGCTAAAGACGACTGGACTTTTTTCTGGCTCTCACACTTCGTTATGATGAGAGACGTTGAAAGAAAATGGGAGCAATAGACTGTGCTTTCTCTGATATGTTACAATTTTAACTCTCGGAGATGAATCAGCGATGTTATCAGACCCCACACTGGACCATGTGAGCTGTCCTTGAACATTGCCTGAACTATATGAGCCTATCACATTCCCTCCTCCATATAGGTGCATCATTGTTCCTGTCGTACAGGGCTGTTCTATTATTTAGCATCGGGATATTTGAGAAGTCCTTCTTCCAGTGAATTGTATAATTGTCCATGGCCATTTTTGACTGGATGTGGCTGGACTGCAATGCTTCAGTATGATCTATTGTTACCTCCAAATTGGCACCACATTTTTGAACTGACGATCACCTTTCCCAAATATGTGCTACACCCACTTCTCCAACCTAACAAATTCTTCCCCACCTTCATCTACCTATCGCATTCTCAGCTACCTTCCTCACAACCCAGTCGCTCCCATTTATCTCTCATGCACCCCCGACCCAGTAGCCTCATTCCTGATGAAGGTCTTATGCCTGAAACATTTAGTCTCCTGCTCCTCGAATGCTGCCTGACCTACTGTGTCTTTCAGGCCCCATAGTCTTGTCTCCGTTCTCCAGCATCTGCAGCACCCAGCTTTTCTTGGACATTATCACAGGCAAAACATTACACATTGTTGTTGAATACCATTCCGCTTCTGCTGTTGTTGTGATCTATAGTACCACGTAAATGCCTTGTTTTGAGCTTCAATATCTGTAATACAATTCTTCTGCCTCCCCCAGTTCACAGTAAGACTCATTCATACATCAGCCCTGTACTCAGTGACCTACTCTGGTTTCGGATGTTGCAATAATTCCAGTTTATTCCTCTCATTGACCAGAGGTTCTCTCCATGGTGTCACTGCCTCCAATTTAACACATCTCTCGAAACCTGTTAACAAAGTGATCTGAATCGGTTTCTTTGCACTTGTGCCATCCTCTGCATTCTAAGTGAATGTGTTTCCCTGTTTTTCTCTCTCTGAACATGAATAAGAGCTGCGTAGTGTCAGTGATACCAGCCTTATGTAGTTGCAGTGCCAATGAATTTGTACACCTTACATAATCGTTCACTTCCCAGAGTATGATAAGACATATTAGACAGGGGGCTTCAGCAGCTCTGATACACGTGTTTGAAACTTATTCAAAAACAGAACTTACAGGTGAAACTAAGCAGGTCTGGCAGCATCTGTAGAGTGAAAGCAGAGTTAATTTTCAGGTTCAGTTATCCTTCTTCCAGGCTTCCATTTTCTTCAGCAGTTTGTTTTTTTATCCGATTTCCATTATCCACAGATGTTTCTTTCACTGAAAATTTGTGTATGCCTATTCGTTTCAGTAGACACTCAACAGGTCAGGCAGGATCTGTAGAGACAGAGAAATAGAGTTAACCTTTCCAGTCCAGGGTTCCAGTTCTGCAGAATTTTTTTTAAAAATGCAAAGAGACTTTTTCACTCCTTGCAAAATTGGTAGGGGGTGAATGGAAACAAAAGGGATGGATATACAGTGCAAAAGTTAAATTGGCTTTTACTTGTATTGACAGAGAAACGGATATATCGTGTGTGTAAATTAAGGTGTGAATGGGGATGTGGACTCTCTGTACTGAGTTCAAGAATAGCAAGACACGAAGAAAACAAGGTCACAGGGAGACCAGAAGGAAGAATATAAATAGAAATGGAGAACAGTCATAATGGGGTCAGGCTGTCGAATTATAGAATTGAAAATTAACTCCTACACACTGTAACGTAGCGAAGTGTAAAGTGAGGTGTTCCTCGAGCTAGCCCTGTGCATCATTGGACCATTGCAGCAGCCCAGGACCGAAATGTTAGCACGATATTAAGGAATGTTATTGAAATGCGAAACAATGTGAAGGTCAGGGAAGTTCCTACAGACAGAGTGGGAGTGTTTCTCAATGCAGTCTCTGATTGGTTTCCCCAGTCGAAAGGAGACTGTATATTGAGCAGCAATGGCAAGTGACTGGATTAAAAGAATACAAGCGAAATGCTTCTTCAATTAGAAGGTGTGTGTCTGGTTGTGAACAAATGAGCAATGAGTCCGCAATATTTTCGAATGTCCAGTTTTATTTCTTATAAAAGAAGACTAAATAGTTCTCATTGTGACCTCTACAACAACAGGTATGATCATCCATTGTAAACGTTTGTTTTATTCTGCTTCGTCACAAGACGTACCCCACAGGTCCAGGCAACAGTCGGTTTGTCACATATGCTCCTGCCTACTTCAAACCGATTTCATTTATTTCAATTGCACATGCAAGTCTGCTCTTTGCAATAACGTTTCTAAATTTAACACTTGTTTTGCTGTAGAATAATCACACAATTTTCAATGTATTCCCTGACTTCCTTTCTTTGGTAATCTCATCTCTATTAATAAATCCAAGTATCCACTAATCCTTCTTAACTATAGTATCAACTTGCCTGGCCACCTATAATTCCCTATCTTCTGCGTCCATCTCTCCTTAAACGTGAGCTTACATTGGCTAATCCTTTGGGACCCTCCTTTAACCCAGTGCTTCTATGCAAATCACCAGAAATTACTCCATAATCTCATCAGTTATCTCCACAGAAGTAGGAGGTGTAGTCCATCTTGTATGTGTGATTTAACCAACTTCAGATCTTTCAGGTTCCCCAGCACCATCCCCGTTGCAAACTACGCTCACTTCCGCCCCTGAATCTCTTGAAGGTCTGACGTGCTGCTGCTGTTTTCCACCGTGAAGACTAATGCAAACTGTCTATTCAACTCTCTTGCCAGTTTTTGTTTCTAATACCTATTCCAGCTTCATTTTCCAGAAGTCCAAAGTTTATTCTTACCTCCCTTCCTCCCCTCTTACGCATCAAAAAAGCACGTGCCATGTTCTGTTACGTTGTTAACAAGCTAATTGCCCTATTTCATCTTCTCCTTCCTATTGCCTTCATTAATTACCCTCTGCTGGTATTTAGAGGCTTCCTAATCCTCTGGAGTCCCAATAATCTTCAGCACATTGTATGTTTTCTCTTGTGTTTTGATATTGTCACTGACTTTCCTTATCAGTCACGTGCACATCAGAACAATCTTGTCTATCTGTACACACACTGATTAACCAATGCATATTAAATCATCTTTCCTCCATTTCAAATTATCCTGTTTTGTTTACATTGTAACTTGTGATTCCTTTTACCAAATGTATTCTGTTTACTTCGCTGAATTTTTCTTTATTCCAACTAGCAAGTAATTATTAATAACTGGGTGATATCACTTTAGTCCTCTCTATTCTCTACAGCCACTGTCTCTGATCCATGATTTTTCCTTAACCGATGGCATATACATATGGTCTCCGACACTTTAATCGCAATAAACAAGTGAAGAGCATTTACCTTTGTGCAAGGCCATAATTCTGGAAAGGAAAATATTTTTAAACTGTGTAATAAGATGCTTGCAGTTTTAGAAACAATTTGTTGAAGTTCGTTATGATAATATAAACCGTTGTCTTATTTGAGCAGTGAGAGTAAAGTCCGGAGAAATCTGTGTGTTGAGAGCAGTTGTGCCTCGGGACGGTTTTTCGACTCGTAGTTGTTGTATTGGAGAAGAATGGAGTGTTGGACCAAACTCTTCATTGGCTTTTGGGAAGGTGGTTCCATTGAATATTCTATGTGTATAATACAGCAGAGTCAACAAGCCTGTGAAGAAAAATCATAACTTTGTTACAGTAATTGGAGGTGAGCAATAAGATGGCGATATCAACATCCCACCCAGACCTGCTATTATTGTTACGTTTAAGGTGTTGGAGTGAAAAGGGTTAACTGGAGCTGTTTGTTTAGGGACTGTCATTGATATCATTCGACACAATCCCAGATGTATCACAGGATGGTTTCCATCTTCTATTAATAAGGGGCTTTTTTCAATGTGTCTCCCATAATATCAGCGGAACCATCTTCCTCAACACTATAGGGATCAGCAGCTTCAGACAGAGGGAGAAATCAGAATCTGGAAACATTAGACAGGAATGTTGCAACAATGGATCAGGATCTGAGAACATTAGACTGGAATATGCCTACAATGGATTAGAATTTGAGAACGTTAGACTGGAATGTTCCAGCAATGGATCGTGATGTAAGAACAATTGACTGGAATGTCCTAACAATGAATCAAAAATCTGAGAACATTATACTGGAATGTTATAACAATTGGAAGGAGTTTATTGTATGATCTTTACTGGCTTTCTGAGGTTGGATATTGTTGACATGGCGGATAGCGTGTGTACTGATGATTATTCAGGCAGGTTACCATCCGACCCTTACTATTGTTGGTGTTCCTGGTGAGTGTACCTCTGCCCATTTATTAATTATGTAAACCACTGTGAACGTCATCATGTTTTCTGTTCTCTATATCTGGCAAAAATTCAAACTATTGAATTCACTTTCTGTTCAGAAACTCCATGCCTATTGCATGAATTTCATAAAAATGACTTACAAGCATCTCATTATGAACAGAAGTGTTCAAAACGACGATTGCCTAATTTTGTCCTGATTTATAACTCAATATTCTCTCTAATAGCGAACCTGTTCACTCCCACCTTCACAACCTCCCAAGCTCTCAGTGGCCTTAGATTGGCAATTTCATTGGACTGTTTTGATCCTGGAACTTCCCGAGCAATAGTGGGTGTTAAGTCCATCACCTCCCAAGTGCATTGCTCTGATGCATTCACTTAGTGAAAGAGGCTATCTCTACCCCCTCTGCCTCTTCCTCCCCTCTCCTCACCCCCGCTGTGGAGGAGACATTAGTTCTGCCTCCACAGTGGAAGGGACAGAAAATCTCCCAGAAATATTGCGGGACATACTGCCTGGAGAAAATAAGAAACTGTGCAACATTAGAATTAATAAAGAGAAATTCCTCTTAAACCTAATTAACTTGAAGGTTAGTAAGTTGCTGCACCAAATGATCTCTATTCCAGTGTTTTCAGGGAAGTGGCAATGCAGCTAAAGAAGGACGTATAGAGTCAGACCGGACAGGTAAAGACACTTCTGTCCAATCAGTCCATGCTGACCATTCCAATTCCAAAATAATTTAGTCACACCTGAACGTGCTTGATCCATATGCCTGCAAACATTTCCTATACACGTACGTATCCAAATATCCTTTAAACATTGTACCTGCAAGAAACAATTATTGACTAATCTTCAGAATGCTTTCGACTCTGGAAATTCCAGTTCCTGCAGACTGGAAAGTAGCTGTCGTCGCATGGAATGCTTGAAACCAAAGTGGAGGGAAAAGAAAACAACAGGCAATCTGATGGTTGATCTCAGGAAAAACTGAGAACCTTTTATGAGAAATGTTATGACTAGACACTTGGTGAACCATGGCATGACTTGGCAGAGTCAGCTTTGACTTAGAAAACGGCAAGCAGAAATCATAGAAAACGGAGAAATGTGTGTAGTTTGTGTTAGTTGAGGCACTTACAAATGAGAACCAATGGAAGTGGTGCGTCTGCATTCGTAGAATATTTTTGACATGGTTGCTGACAGGTGAATGAAGGAAGTTCGAGTCCATTTGTAAGTGCTGTTTAGGATTGGGGTGAGCTGGTTGAAATACTTCATGGATTGAGGATTGTTAATTGGAGACAATACAGAACGCAATGCACTTTCCTGCACTGAATCATGTATCAGTCTTTGGACCACATCAATTTTCAGGCCATTAAAAAAAGGCGAATGTGAGAAACCAACAGCATACATCTGATTTTGTATTGAGGAAACGGTGCGAGATTGGGAAATGTTGTTGTCAAAAGTACCTAAATACCCTTGATTATGCATGACCAAAAACTGCTCATCCAAGGGTATATGTAATTACGGTCAGGTACGTGTAGGTATGTTTCCTTTCTTTGTAAGGCGATTCAAGTCCACATCTTCCTGCAATTGCAAAGCCACGATGAGAGAGCATTTGGTGCATTATGTACTGGTTTTATCTCCTTTGTCTGGCATGTTCTCCTTAACACAGACACAGTCAAAACAAGTATCGCCAATGTCAACCATAAGATAATGGTATGATGAGGAGACTGAGATGGAACTGAGTATTTAATCTTCAGTATTATGAGACAAGGAGAGATGATTGTGTTGAAACTTGAATGTTGGCGACTATGACTTATTTCCAAAAGAGATATAGTTGATTGAAATTATTTATTGTAATGTGTGTCTAAGTACAGTGTAAAACATTTTTGGGAACGGTACAGGCAGATTATAGGAAGCAACGACGAACAGATCATAGCATGAGAAAAAAAACACATGGAAAGAGGAAGCCATACAGAATACACTGCACAGAAAGTACTCTAGACAAGATCAGCATTAACAAGATCAACATTATTGAGGGTTACAGTACATTCATCAGTCTAAGAATGTATTCCTAATACTATGTATGTCTCAATGAACCTTCTCCACATTAATGTGTAGCCGGTGTGTGACTCTGCATCAAATGATATGTTGTTCAACAACATCCACAATACCTTCTTTGTGAAACAGGTAGCCATTCCCATCAGCTTCTGTGCACCATAGATAATACTGCGCTATCTTCTTGGAAATGGAAGGTACCATTTTGAGACTTGAAGCAAAACATTTTGCTTCATTCTTCACTGCTAGTAAAACATGTCAAAGTCCCACATGTGTACTATGAGCAATGGAGGCACGAGGAACAGCGTGGAACAATGTGTCTATGCAGCCTCTGCTCCATTTGTTTGTGCCATTGGAGAATTAATTATATCATTCTATCCATATGTAAGTGATACAAGGGGCTGAATAATTTCCTCATGATCCTGTGTAAGCAAATCAAGGGGCTGAATGGCTTCCTCAAGTTCTTGTGTAAATGACTCAAGGGCTGAATGTCCTTCGCCTGTTCCTATGTAAGTGACTAAACGGGCTGAATAGCATCCCCTTGTTCCTTTGTAAGTGACTCAAGGATCTGAATAGCCTCCTTCGCTGCCTATGTAAGTGTTTTGAGGGGCTGAAAAGTCTCCTCCTGTTCCTGTGTAAGTGACTCAAGGGATTAAATGGCGACCTCCAGTCCCTCTGTAAATGACTGCAGAGGCCGAATGTCTTTGTCTGCATACGATTGGATAGGAGAATCGACGGTTCGGGCATGAGCCCTTCTTCAGGAATGAGGAACGTGTGCCAAGCAGGCTAAGATAAAAGGCAGGGAGGAGGGACTTGGGGGAGAGGCGTTGGAAATACGATAGATGGAAGGAAGTTAAGGTGAAGGTGATAAGGCGAGGGTGATAGGCTGGAGTGGGGGTGGGGGCGGAGAGGTCAGGAAGAAGACTGCAGGACAGGAAAGTGGTTTTGAGTTCGAGGGTTGAGACTGAGACAAGGTTGGGGGAGGGGAAATGAGGAAACAGGAGAAATCTAAGTTCATCCCTTGTGGTTGGAGGGTTCCTAGGCAGAAGATGAGGCGCTCTTCCTCCAGCCGCCCTGTTGCTATGATCTGGCGATGGAGAAGTCCAAGGATCTGCATGTCCTTGGTGGAGTGGAAGGGGGAGTTGAAGTGTTGAGCTATGATGTGGTTGGGTTGGTTTTTCCGGGTGTCCCAGAGGTTTTCTCTGAACCGGTCCACAAGTAGGCAGCCTGTTTCCCCAATATAGAGGAGGCCACATCGAATGCAGCGGAAGCAATAAATGATGTGTGTGGAGGTGCAGGTGAATTTGTAGTGGATATGGAAGGATCCCTTGGGGCCTTGGAGGAAGTAAGTGGGGAGGTGTGGGCACAAGTTTTGCATTCCTTGCGGTTGCATGGGAAGGTGCTGGGAATGGAGGTTGGGTTGGTGGGAGGTTTGGACCTGACGAGGGAGTCACGGAGGGCGTGGTCTTTTCGGAACGGTGATAGGGGAGGGGAGGGAAATATATCCCTGGTCGTGGGGTCCGTTTGGAGGTGACGGAAATGACGATGGATGATGTGATGTATATGGAGGTTGGTGGGGTGGTAGGTGAGGACCAGTGGAGCTCTGTCCTGCTGGCGAATGAAGGGGCGGGGCGCAAGGGCGGAGAAGCGGGAAGTGGAAGAAATGCGGTTGAGAGGATCGTCGACTACCTCTGGGGGTAAATTCTGGTCTTTGAAGAAAGAGGCCATCTTGGTCTTTACATGGCTGAGGCTAAACCCCAGCTCATGGACACCTCCTCCTGCTGCCCCCTTGACCATGACCCCACCTCCCAACATCAAACCATCATCTCCCAGACCATCCATAACCTCATCTCATCAGGGGATCTCCCATCCACCGCCTCCAACCTCATAGTCCCACAACCCCACACAGCCCGTTTCTATCTCCTGCACAAAATCCAGAAACCTGGCTGCCCCGGCCAAACCATTGTTTCAGCCTGCTCCTGCCCTACCGAACTCATCTTGCATACGTCGACACGGTCCTGTCCCCCTTAATCCAAGAACTCCCCACCTACATTCGGACACCACCCACAGCCTCCACCTCCTCCATGATTTTCACTTGCCCGGTCCCCAACGCCTTATCTTCCCCATGGACCTCCAGTCTCTGTGCACCTCCATCCCTCATCACAAAGGCCTCAAAGCCATTCACTTCTTCCTTTCCCACCGTACCAACCAGTACCCTTCCACTGACCTCCTCCTTCGACTGATTGAACTGGTCCTCACTGTGAACAATTTCTCTTTCCCATCCTCCCACATCCTCCCGTCAAAGGAGTAGCCATGGGCACCCGCATGGGACCCAGCTGTGCCTTCCTCTTCGTAGGATATGTGGAACTGTCCATGTTCGGCAGCTACACTGGCACCACACCCCCACCTTTTCCTCCGCTACATCGATGACTGTATCGGCGCTACCTCGTGCTGACACGAGGAGGTATAACAGTTCATCCACTTTATTAACACCTTCCACCCCGACCTGAAATTTACCTGTACTTCCTCAGACTCCTCACTCCCCTTCCTAGATCTCTCCATTTCAATCTCGTTCGACTGCATCAACACAGACATTTACTACAAACTGATGGACTCCCACAGCTACCTAGACTACACTTTCTCCCATCCTGCCCTCTGTAAAAACGCCACCCCATATTCCCCAATTCATTCGTCTCCACCGCATCTGATCCAAGGAAGACCAGTTCCAATTCCGAACAACCCAGATGGTCTCTTTCTTCAAAGACAGCAATTGGCCCCCAGACGTGGTCGAAGACGCTCTCCACCGCATCTCCTCCACTTCCCGCCCTCTGCCCTTGAGCCCCGCCCCTTCAATCGCAACCAGGACAGAACCCCACTGGTCCTCACCTACCACCCTTCCAACCTGCACATACATCGTATCATCGTCGTCACTTTCGCCACCTCCAAACGGACCATACCTCCAGTGATATGTTTCTCTACCTTCTTCTATAAGCATTCCAAAACGACCACTCCCTCCGTGAATCCCTCGTCAGGTCCACAACCTCCAACAACCCAACCTCCATTCCTGGCGCCTTCCCCTGCAACCGCAAGAAATGCAAAACTTGCGTGCACACCTCCCGCCTTACTTCCCTCCACGGCCCCAAGGGATCCTTCCGTATCGACCACAAATTCACCTGCACCTCCACACACATCATTTACTGCATTCGCTGCACCCGATGTGGCCTCCTCTATATTGGGGAGACAGGGCGCCTACTTGCAGAACGTTTCAGAGCACATCACTTGGACACCCAGACCACCCAACCCAACCACCGCATGGCTCAACACTTCAAATCCCCCTCCCACTCCAGCAAGAACATGCAGGTCCTTCGACTCCTCCATCGCCAGACCATGGCAACACGATGGTTGGAGGAAAAGCGCCTTATCTTCGGCTTAGGAACCATCTAACCGCAAAGGATGAACTCAGATTTCTCCAGTTTCCTCATTTCCCCTCCCCCACCTTGTCTCAGTCCCAACCCTCAAACTCGGCACCACCTTCCTCACAAGCAACCTTCTTCCTGACCTCTCCGCACGCACCCCCACTCCGGTCTATCATTCTCACCTTATCACCTTCACCTTAACCTCCTTCTACCTATCGCATTTTCAACGCCCCTCCCCCAAGTTCCTCCTCCCTACCTTTTATCTTAACCTCCTAGCCTGCTTGGCACACGTTCTGTCGCACAAGAGGGCAGTTTACACTGATTCCCATCAAGGGCATCTTTGCTCATGTTCCACCATGCTATCCTCAGTTAAATACTGCTTTGATATCAGGGCCAGTGACTGTCACCTGAGCCGGTGTGCTCACCTCGTTTCTTTAGATCAGGAGGTCATGGTTTCGGAGAAGGCAGTGTTTGCCTCAAAAGGACGTTAGTGATTGTCAGGGATTCTGTATTCCACAGAGTCTTGGAGCTAGATCACTGAAAATATTTTCAAAAGTGTTTGATAGAATTGACCGGTCAGAGAGGTGAGCGTGATGAACAATTGGGCATTAAAGAGGATTTGGGACCAAAAACAGAGCAGACATGATCTTAGTGAAGGGCAAGGCAGGCTTGGGGTGGGGAGGGGTTTGGGGATTGGCGGACTGAACGATCTGTCTTGTATCTGATGTTCTCACATTCTGTTACTGGAAAGTTAGTGGGTGTTATTTTCCTGGAAGGTTTGTTGTTGAATGTTGCAGTCAGTGAGACCAGAGAATTTTGTGAGTCATCTCTGGAAGAGGTATGTGGGCTGTATTCACAGTGAATCTGGGACTACAACACGACCAACAAATGAAGTACAAGTTGCAGAGAGGGGAAGCTCTGTAAAGAGAGATATGGGACCTCATTCACACTCAACCTGGGTCTTCCAATTACATTTTCCAAATCAACACTAACTGTGTGCGATAGTCTTAAGTGGCTGTCTGATCTCTGTTTCTGTGTAACAAGTTATGACAGTAATCGGCCTCCAACTGCATCTGTCCTGCAGGTTTGAGCGGCTGAATGGAACACAGAAACATGGGACTGAGGAGCAGGAGTGGGACATTAGACACTTTGAACCTTCTCTGCCAGGCACTAAGATTGTGGTTGATCAGGTTGTGGTCTCAGTCTCAAATTCCTGTGTGTATCCAATCATCCATGACTGACTTTACTGTCGAAGATTAAACTAACTCAGCTTTGAATCAATTTAAACAGAGGTAACATAAACTTGTGCAGAAGAGAATTCCCACTCCAAAGGTCCTTTTAGGATTTCTCCTTATTTTTTGTTATCGTGTAAAATAATCATGCAACATGGAAACAGATCCTTTCATCCAACCCCTCCAAGCTGATGAGATATCCCAACCTGATGTTGTTCCCATTGCCAGTATTTTACCCCTATCCCCTCAAATCCTTCTGATTAATACGAACATTCTTTTAAATACAGATTTGTATCAGACTCCACAACTTCCTCTTGCAGTTCTTTCTGTACATGCATCACCCTCCGTGTGAACATTTTGCCCCTAAGGTTGCTTTAAACCCTTTCCCCGTCGCCTTAAGCCTCTATCCTCTAGTTTTAGACTCATCTATCCTCGGAAAAAATCCACCCCAAGCCTGCCTTGCCCTTCACTAAGATCATGTTGGTTATTCACCCTATTCTTAATCTCATGATTTAGTAAATCTGTAAGTAATCAGCCTCCGATACTCTAAGGAAAGAGGTCCCACTGCATTCAGCCTCTTCCTATAGCTCAAAACGTCTAAACCTGCAACATCCTTGTCAATATTCTCTTCATCCTCTCAATTTTAACAATATCCTTCCTTTAGCATGGTGAATCGAATTGTATGCACTACTCTCTAGCGCCCTCATATTGTCCTGCAAAGGTGCAACATGACATCCCAACTCCTACAGTGAATGCTGTGAACGATGAAAACAAGTATGCCAAACGTCTTATTGCTAAACTTGTCTACCTGTGACTCCACTTTCAAGGCACTACGTATCTGCACCTCTGGGTCTCTCTTCGGCAACACGCTCAAGGACACTAAGATTAATTGTATAAGTCCAAACCTGATTTGCCTCACCAAAATACAGCACCTCACACTTAACCAAATTAAACTCCATCTACCACTCCTAGGTCCATTGTCCATCTAATCAACAGCCCGGTGTATTATGAGGTAGCCTTCATCACTGTCCACCATACCTCCTGTTGGGACGTCATCTGCAAACTTTCTAACTATAGGTCCTATGTTCACGCCAAATCATTTATATACATGATGAGAAAGAGTGGACCCAGCACTAATCCTGTGGCATACTACTGGTCAGAAGCCCTTCGTCTGAAAAGCAACCTCTCACCACTGCCCTCTGTCCACTACCGTCAAACCAATTTTGTATTCGATTGGTTAGCTTCACTGGAATCCATATGACCAAAATGTATTGATTTGTGTACCATTCAGAACCTTGTTGAGCACTTAGCTGAAGTTTATGTAGACAATGTCTATTATACTGTTGTCATCAATCTTCTTTGACACCTCTGCAAAAAAAAACTCAAGTTAGTGAGACACGGTTTCCCATGCACTAAGCAATGTTGACAATCTCTGATCAGTTCTTGCTTTTCCAAATCCATGTAAATCCTACTCCTCAGAAACCACTAGAAATATATCCTACACTAGCATCGGCTCACTGGTTTATAGTTCCCTGGATTTTCGGGCTATAGTTTCCTGTTCTAGTCCCTCTGCTCCATTTGTCACAGAAAATTTTCAATGTGACCGGGTTGGTGAGCTGATTAATCAGAGAAATCAGACTGGGTCAGTGTCAGTGTTTGGGACAAGTAAGGAAGATTTCTAAAATAACAAGATTATGCTCAAAACGAAGTTATTCAAACTATGCTGGATGTTTGGAGGGACCAAATATGGATATCAGTATTTTGCTTCCGACAAATATTGGCACATACACACACACATGCACACGCGCACACATACACACATAAAACACAAATCGCACATATGCACATATTTTATGACACACCATCTGTAGAGAGTAAGAGTGTAAATTTGAAAGAACTCTACCCAAATATCAGTTGAATTCATGACAAAAGGAAAAAAGAAGAGAGATTGTTCCAAGTATTATTCTGTTGCTGAAGTTATTCTTCTCAGATAAGATGCTAGCAATGGGATCCAATCCTACAGCAGTTCGATTTGACTGAATTCCCCTTGCTGCAGGCAGTGGAAAGATTCCAATGAAACTCCATCAGGAATACTCCATGAGTGGTAAAGCTGACTGTGCTTGTTTATAGCTCGCACACATTGTTATGATGAGAAACAAGGAAAGTGAGAGTGAGCAATAGCACGTTCCTTCTCAAGAAGGTTAGATTTTCTCTCTCTCTTTGAGTTGAATCACACGATAAGATAATCAGACCATAAACCAGTCCATGTGAGGTCTCCTTGTACATTGTCGGTACTGTACTCTATCATATTCCCTGTTCCACGCAGGTGTATTGTTACTGCTGGCATACTCAGAGCCATTTCCTTCATAACACATGTCACCATCTGATTTGAAGATATATTTATATTTGCCCGTGTCATTTTAAAATAAAATGCTTACTATCTTCACAGCATCTGTATTAAAATGAATGCATTAATACTCCACTTTTATTCTCCCATACAAGTTGGAATATGTATCGGGTGTTCACCAGCTGCACACTCCTCAAGATCTTACATGATTAACAAGAACATCTCTCATTCTCTGATCTAAGCTGTTGCTCCTTCATAACACCATGTCTTCTCCCATGAACATGAAAAAGAAGCATCTCTGAAAAGTTTGGAAAGCAATTGCGTATTATTTTTAAGTTTAGGGAATTATAAGTAGACACAGTACGTCAAATGTGATTTCAGTAATGGCCTGTAAATATGCAGTAAAATATCCTTAAAATCATACCTGATACCCCATCAAACAAAGCATCATTCCATTAATCTTCCAAAGTACTGGCTGCATTTTCAGAGTAACTTGATCTGAGTCATGCACCAGGGCATATACATCCCGGAGTATCACCAAGTTATGTTTGTTTACTCTCGTTTCATCTTTTTCCCCAAAACGCAAACTTCTCATCACCCAGATTTGTCCTTTTTTTGGATGAAATATCCCATTGTAGCCTCTCTGCCTCCTCTTGACATCCTATTGAATGACTATCCGGGTGTATGTGTAAACTAAGCTCCAATCCAATCAGCCTCAGCATCCTTTTCATTAATCTAGATTGTAAACTGTTCATGACTTTCCACTGATCCCTGAGGTATTCCACTAGTTACAGCTTTCCAACATGAAAATAAGTAACTGTCTCTACTCTATATTTCCTGGTAGTTGACCAGGTCTCCCTTGTTCATGTGTAGCCGCCGAGAAAGGTTGAACAGCTTCATCTAGTGCAATATTACTGGTTGTTGAGGTGTTTCTGAGGTCAGCAAAACTCCATTAGGGCCATCTGTTGTCAGAGGTTGAGGTCGTACTGTCAATGATCCTGATCCATGTGAGCTTAAAAGACGAGCCCAAAATCTAGACTAACATTTGAGTAGAACACGACACGGTCAAAAATGCTACCTTTCAGATGGAGCAATGAATCTACTCTGCCCTGTAAATCAGATGCACAATTTCTCCAGAAATGTATTGAGGGGGAGGGGACATTTCTTATTTGCCAAATTAACACATCTCACTTTTACAACATCACCAATATAGATATTCTACAACATTAATTTCATTTTTGGCTGTTGGTGCAGTGTGGAAAAATTGCTGCAGTCACTACACATGCACATAAACAATTGTCTTGGACAGAGATTTATAAAATTATGAGTAGCATGGATAGGGTAAACAGACAAGGTCATTTTCACAAGGTTTGGGAGTCCAAATCAAGAATGCAATATTTTAATGTGAGAGCATAAAGATTTAAAATGGACCTAACGGGCAAAGTATTCACACAGAGAGTTTTGCGTGTATGGAAAGATCCGCCAGAGGAAGTGTGGAGGTTGACACAATTACAGTATTTAAAACGCATCTGGATAAGTATATGGGAATGAAGGGTTTTAAGGAGTATATACAGGATTTTGGATGTCATGGATGAGGTGGATCAAAGGGTCTGGTCCTGTACTGCACATCTCTATGACGCTAAAACTGAATATTTCATTCTATTCCTGTGTAACTACTTGGAGTGACAAAATGACCTCCTCCTGTCTCATTGTCGGATCATGAGTGGCTGAATGTGATCTTCTCCCTCTGTAACAGCACCCACCCACACACACAGTATTCCAAATCTCGCCCAGCTAACATCCTGTAGAACCGCAACATGATTATCCCAACTCCTATACTCAATGCTCTGACCAATAAAGGAAAGCATACCAACTGCCTTCACTATGGTAACGACTTGCGACGCTAGTTTCAAAGTGCTGTGAACCTGCACTCGAAGGAATCTTTGTTCAACAACACTGCTGAGTACATTGCCATTACGTGCGTAAGTGCTGCTAAGATTTGCTTTCTCAAAATGCAGCACCTCACCTATATCTACACTTAATTCCATGTGCCACTTCTAAACCCAGTGGCCGATCTGATTAAGATCCCGTTGTAATGTGAGATAACATTCTTCATTGTCCACTACACCTCCAATTTTGGTGTCATCTGCAAACTTACTAACTATGCCTCTTCTGCTCAAATTCAAATCATATATCTAATTGATGAAAAGTAGTGGATCCAGCACTGATCCTTGTGCACTCCATTGGTGACAGGCTTCCAACCTGAAAAACAGTCCTACACTACCACCCTCTGTCTTCTACCTTTGAGCACATTCTTAATCCAAATGGCTAGTTCTCCCTGTATTCCATGAGATCTAACCTTGCTAACCAATATTCCATGTGGAAACTTTGTCAAATGGCTTACCAAGGTCCATATGGATCACGTCCGCCACTCTGCACTCATCAATCCTCTTTGCTACTTCATTAACAAACTCAATCAAGTTTGTGCGACATGTTTTCCCACGCACAAAGCCATGTTGACTATCCCTAATCAGTCGATGCCTTTCGAAATACATGTGCATCCTGTCCCTCAGGATTCCTTCCAACATCTTGCCCACTACTAACGTCAGGTCCACGTTCCTTAAACAGTGCCACTATGTTTCCCTACTTCCAGTCTTCTGGCACCTCACCTGTGACTATTGATGATACAAATATCTCAGCAAGATGCCTGGCAATCACTTCTCTAAGTTCCCAGAAAAGTTCTAGTGTACACCCGAACAGGTCCAGGGGATCTATCCACTTTTACGATTCGAAACATCCAGCACTTCCTCCTCTTAATATGGACATTTTTCAAAATGTCACCATATAGTTCCCTACATTCTAAATCTTCCACGCCCTTTTCCACAGTAAATACTGTTGAAAAATATTCGTTTAGTATCTCCCCCATTTTCTGCTTCTCCCACAAAGATCGCCTTGCTTATCTTTTAGGTGCCCTGTTCTCACCCTAGTTATTCTTTTGTGCTTAATTTATTTGTAAAATCACTTTGGGTTCTAACTCTACTTTCCAAAGCTATCTGTTGTCCCCTTTTGCCCTCCTGATTTCTCTCTGGAGGTAACTCCTACTGCCATAATACACTTCTAAGGATTTACTCGATCTATCCTGTTTGTACCTAACATATGCTTCCTTCCTTTCTTTAAATAAAACATCCAGCATTCCCTATACCTACCAGCCTAACTGATCACCCTGACAGGAATTTACTTCCGCTGGACACTCGCTTGCTTCAGAAAGAAGCTGGCACGTGTGAGGAATGTGCTTCTATAGGAAGTGTTGGCAGCAGAAACAGTTACAACATGTAAAAGACATTTAGATTAGTACATGTATAAAAAATTAGTGTAGATAATGCTGAGAGCAAATTCCCTACCCCACCCCAACCAAATGAATTCCTGATGTGTTCATTGACTGTCACACATTTATGCAGGGATGTGGAGAACCCAAGAGAAGCTGCCATTGCATCACGTTAAACACCACAAAGACTGTCAGACCATGCCCAACACAGAGTCACACAGACACACGCTCTAATACCCTGATGCTAATACAGATAAGGGGAGCCTACGCGGATTTCTCTTGCTCCGTGGTTTGTACGTACTTCATCGATCTCTCTGGTGTGTGTCTGGATGTTTGCTGCTCCGTTGATAGCACGTTATTGTTTGAATCACTCCGTGGGAATATATCAGAATTTCACTTGCTCACACGAATTAGTGAGTCAGAATTTCATTTGTTTCATGGGGACGGCGATGCTATGATAATCTCAGTGCATGTAGATGATATCAAACCTGAAATAATTGTAAAGTGTGTGGAGCACAGTGTGGAACAAAAACAGGACCGTGGAAAGTAGGTGTCATGCTCAGGTATATGGCAGACGAGGATCAATGCAGAACAATGTGAAGTGATGCACTTTCGGAGGAAGAGTACAACAGTCTGTACAGTTATAAAAGGGGTGGAGGAGCAGAGGTTTCTGGAGGCACATGAGTACAGGTTATTTAAGATGACAGGACATTCAGGGAGAGCAGATTAGTTTCAGTATCTGAATTGTTGACAAGAGCAGGTTTAGGAGGGAGTCTCCATGCTCCCTTCCTCTCGGGGTGGGTGGGGGTGCGGGGGGCGGGGGTAGGTAGGGAAGAAAATGTGTTTTCATGCTGAAACCAGATCAGTCATCCTGCCAGAGAGTGAAAGATTATTGATGCTTATCGTGTATTGTTAGTCATTTCTTCAAACTGCAGACCCTGCACTGAGCTGGGTTTTGAGCTCAGGCCATGCCCGGTGGGTCTGGTGGTCTGGCTCCTTCTGGAAAGAGAAAGCTCCGCCTCTGTAGTAGCCCATCTATCAGGACCTCCATGCCCCTGTCGATAAAACTTAGTGTAATTCCCCCTTATCTGCCATGATCAGGATAAACTGTGCAGGCCAGCTGGAGCTTAGAAAGCTCAACGGTGTGCCCTTTGACCTTTTAAAGATAGCTCCAGTGCCAGGGATCTTGGAATATCCGGGACATCCGAGCGATGGTGTGCACCAGTCGTGATAGATGGGTAAATCGCACTGGCGTTGAATGAGAGGAGCACCATGGGGTAACGTGGGTAGTCCATGAGGTGAGTTAGATAAGATTCCACCAGAACATGAGTTCTGTCTCAGTCAAACAATACATCTTTCAAATACAATGAAAATAATTCGGAGACAAATTATTGTTAGATTCAGCATCATGACTCGAAGATTTTGCTGATCCCAATCCCAGTTAGCCAGTTGCAAAGGAAATGTTCATCCAAAACTTTTCACTACCTCATCCCACATCAATAGCCCGTTCACATATAATTACTACAAATACTGGCACATGTTGCAGGATGCTATTGAAATGTCTTCGTTTCAGCATTTTGAAACCTGTGAAAACGACCTTCTGTGACATTGTTTCACAATCTCCCTCTCTCTGTATTGACCCCTCACGGGAGATATGGGTAATGTAAATCAGTGGGAGCAACACATCCTGTCACTTTCAGCAAGGGCTGTAAGTTTCCCCACATAGGGCAGCGATCTTACATAGTGCTACGGACCAATGTACTTAGTGGTGTGCACAACTCTAAATGTTGGGAAGGTCAAAGTTCCAGGTTTGCAGATCAATTCATTGATGTTCACTGCACAGCTCACTGTGTTTGTCAGTCTAGTAAGATTGTATAGATAAGGCAACGACGTGGTCGGTGCAGCTTCTCACACTGGATGGATGTTTGTTTCCGGATGACAGGTCATTGCTCTGTTGTGCTTTGCTTAGCTCCCGGTGCTCAACAGATATCTGGTTCGTATTTACAGATCAATGCACCGCTGTAATCGGCATGGATCCCGCAGCTGGAGTGCTATGATCGATGTACTGCTGTGATCTACATAGCTCCCGGTGCTTGATAGATATCTAGGAAGTGTTAATATTTAAGTGCACTGCTGTGTTTTGCATAACTCCCTCTATAAGAGCGATATTTAGTCCACGTTTATAGATCTATTATCCGCTGCGATCTGCATAGCTCCCTTTTGCTGGATGAATATCACGTGCGGGTTGACCGATCAGTGCTCCAGGATGATCTGTGTAATGCTTTACTCTGGGCAGATTGTCGGATTGTATTGACCAGAGCACTCGATGAAACTGCACAGTTTTCCATTCTGGGTTGTTGGGATGGAGTGAACAGTATACTAGTCTGGTATACGCAGTACTATATGGTTAAAATATATATCCTCTGTGTTTATGCTGTATACGCTGGTTCTGTGAGGTTGATTACGAATGTGATATATATAACCTTTCAGCTGATCTGAAAATGCCTTTATTTCGCATTCCCATTCTTGGGATTGGACCCTGCATCTCTCACTCTATTAATGTTTCAGTGTGACCATTCACAGTGTAACATGCTGTGAATACCCGCTGTCCTGGCAGCAGCCACAGCCGCTTCATTTATATGCACTCTGCTATTCCAATCGTTCTCAAGTCTCCATGTAGAAAGAAAGCATTGCCACTCAGAAAAAGGACATTTGTCTGATATACAGCTCAATCCATCCTCACCAACCTCCACCGCAAACCAAACATGTCAAAATATCAAATGTGTTCTGAGAAGAAAGAGGCCACTGTGAACATCAGAGAATAGGCCATCAGGAATTTGGAGCAACACTTCCGATGTCTGAATGGGTCAGAGTGAACTCTCTCGTACACACTGCATCAGTAAATATTGTATTCACGTTCCATTTATGGAATATACAGCCAAAAGTTCACAGGTTCACAGTTACACACGTTATATTTTACGTGCTAAGTTGCCCTCTATTGTTTACCCGTTCATAGATTATCTACTTCCTCTTCTTAAATTCAGCTCCTGTCTGTTTTAGTGTCATTTCAACTTAGTTAGAATATAGTTTTTCCATTTGTCGAATCCTTTCATAATGGTCCCAGCACTGGTCACTGTGTCACTGCAGTCGTTAATTTGTGTTAATTCATAAAGGTTAATTCATGCATAGCTTATCCTTAATTTATCCCTGCTTCCCGCTTTGGAAACACTCCCTCCCCCACGAACCGCTCAACCCCCACGCGACTCCGTATTCCATCGCAGCAGTTTTGAAAGCCTGAATGGTCCCTTCCAGTTATTGTGTAATGCACATGAGAGTTTTGACGAACTGCTTCAATTGCTGAGAAACAGCCTCCAAAAGCTGATTGGCCTCATCGTGTTCATGTTTAAAGCTCTTGATGTGCTAAGTAGCCTGCTTCAGTATAGGTGGAGTTGTGAATGGCGCTCAACATTTTAGAACCATCAGTGAATAGACCATTGCTGACTTTATGATGGAGGGAATGCCATTGATGCTGCAGCTGCTGATAGCTCAATGTGCCTCATGGATGCCCGGTTTCCATTTGCTCGGTCCTTTACAAGTATATCCGGCTTCACAGGAGGTAGGCCCACATAACACGGTGGGCAGCATCTTCAATGTGATGCTGCGACTTTCCCTCTGTCAGGACTGTGCGCTGGGTTCTCTCACAATTACAATTGGTTTTCCACTTTTTTGTGATAATAATTTAGTGAAAATATTTCTATCTTGTTGGTTTCACCATATCATCCCATCCCACAGTCTGTCTGTTGTACATTTCAGGCCTTGACCTGCTCAGTCAGTGATTAGTCTGTGGAGATCATCTTGGTGATACCCTTTGAAGTACTACAGAATCAAGATTAGAGTGGTGCTGTAAAAACATAGCAGATCAAGCAGTATCAGATAAGCAGGAAAATCGACGTTTCGCGTAGGAGCCCTAAATCATGAAGTACCACACCTAGAGAACAGTCTGTAACCTTGTAATCATCATTTTTATTTCTCCAATCTTTTTTCAATATCATGGGGAACTGATTTATCACTATGGGGTGTTGCGGAGGGCATCCATCATCAAGCGATTTCCTTGGCTATTTCTGGCTTTTTGCCATGAGATTTCCTGGGTTCTGGGATCAATGTTGGGGAATTCCAGGGAAACCCCTTCCCATTGTACCCCACGGTGCCCTCACGATTGATGGGTCTGTCCTGCCGGTTGGACAGTATATTCACAGCTGTAAAGATTGGGCTACATGAAACATTCCTTATCAGTTCTGATACTGTGACAACGACAATGTCAGACTGCTTTCTGACAGAACAATATGAAGGACACAGTCAAAAATGAAGCAGGGAATAATGGCTTTATAAAGCTGACTGAAAGGCATTCATTCTGAGTATGTTTTCTTTTCTTAGGAGGTATTGACGTATGAACATGATTTAATGGCATTAGAGACACATGCTGACAGACTAACTAACAGTGGAACTGAATATCCCTCAGATTTTATATTTCGAGAAGATGTACTAAACTGAAGAGGAGATCAGGCTTATCTCTGAATAAAGGATAACATCTGTATAGTCGTAATCAAGGACTGTACGTCAAATGATTCAAGTATTTCATAGATGATTTCGAGTGAGACAGCTGTAGCAGATGACAGAAAATGAGTGTTAGAGCAAAGTGTACAGATGACACTGATCATCTGCCGAGGGTTATGGATAGGTTAATTCAATGCGCAAATATGTGGCAGATAGACTACCATGACGGTGAATATAAGGACATCGATATTGGTAGGAATAATTGTAAAAAGGAACACTTTTATATGGTGAAAAAAAACAGCATGCTGTTGTACAGATGAACCTGAATGTCGTTGTGCAGAACTCACAAAACGTTGGTTTGCAGATACTTAGGAAGACAAATGGAATATTATCCATCATTGTTGAAGGGACGCAATTTAAAAGCAGGGAGGCTCTGCTGTATCTGTATAGGGTGCTGGTGAGATTACACCTGGAGTACTGTATACAGTTTTGGTCTTTGACTTGAGGAATAATGTTCCACCTCTCCAGTAGGTGCAGAATAGCTTCACTATGCTGATTCCAGAGCGTTGATTATGAGAAGAAATTAAGCAGACTGAAAATATACTCGTTGGAATTTAGAAGAATTAGTAGTGATCTTATAAAACATAGAATTATGAAGGGAATAGATGACATAAAAATCGGGGAGATTGCTTTCACTGCCGGGTTACAATGGAACTAATGGGAATAGCGTCAAAATGAGGGAGACCAGATTTAGGACATAATTGAGGAGGAACATCTTCACGTGAATCTGTGGAATTCCCTGCCAACTGAAGTAATTGAGGTTACTTTGCGGAATGTTTTTCATGCAAGGCTAGATTTTGAAATAGTAAAGGAATTAAGGGCTTGGGCGTAAGTGTGGACAAGCTGTGTTAAGAAAACGATCAACCCTGATCTTATTGAATGGCAGAGCATGGTAAAGGGGCCAGAAAGTCTACTCCTGTTCCAGTTCGTTATGCTCTTATGGAGTAACCGCAACTTTTTTTAAAATGCAAAATACTAGTTGAGTTGCGTTTAGGGGCGATTCCCACCGCGAAGCTGAGTTGGTTTTCTTCAAACTCCCCGCATTAAATTTTGCTTGTACCTTCACAGTGAGAATCACGTTCGGTTTCCCTCACTGCTTACTGAGGACCATTTCCATTGCAACTCTTCACTCAACGGAGTTTCTGGGATTACACTGCATCCCAGGAACCAGTGTGACCTTTGTAAGCCCATAATTCAATGACACAAGCACAGTGCACGCGGGGTTGCCCTAAACAGCCACTGATCTAGAACCTTCACGTGGCAAACAGTAGGAATTACTGCCCTCTCCAAACCCGCATCGTGTGCAAGGCCATGGAGGTCCTCCTGAGTGCGGGGTAGGGTGGGGTGTGCGTTGTCACATGCAGGACTTTCGCTTCTTCCACGATGAGAATTGGAAGCCATGAAATCAGGCCATGCGTGCCTGCTCTGAAGTTGCCGAACAGTCTCAGACTTCAGGAAGAATGTACGACATTGCAGGGAGATTGTTGTCCTTCTCCGCTCCTCCAATGTAAGTGGATCCCCCTGACAATCTCCCCACTGCCTTTAAGAAGAAACAATTTGTAGCTACTTTATATTAACATCAAGAAAGGTTTCGGGAAACATTCGCTGAATCTGCCCACAAATCTCAACTTAGGCAGAAACAGTTTGACTGGAAATTAGAAATAGCAAAAAGAAGAAAGAATTGGTAGGAGTTATGTATCGAAGGCAAAATAACAGGGCAAAGTTTGTGCGTGTTGTAAAGAGTGAATATGATATGCAAGAAATTGTTGGCAAAACTCACTCTGTCTGGTTGCATCTAAAGGAAGAAAGCAGATATGACGTTTCAAATGTTTTTGTTTCAGACATCCAGTATCTGCAGCTTTTTTTGTTTTAATTTAGATCGGCAACTATTGTGCAAACTGCAGTATAAATAAATGACTTGAACTGGGAAGGAGGGGAAAGAGTGAGGGCAGAAGTACAGGAGATCGGTCACTTACATCAAGACACCGCCCATCTGAATTTTGGCGGTGTTTGAATCCACGAGTGAGTGAAAGGGAGGGCATGCCGGATGTAGCCTACTGGAATTCAGCACCACCAAAGGATTTATGTAAATTGTATATTGTGTTCATGAACACACTGCTGGGCATAGGCATCCGTTCGAAAACAACAAACATCCACTCCCACCTGTGCCAATTTTCAATTAGCACCAGCTCTCCCTGGATTTCATGCGGTGTAACTTGCTAATATGTTTACCATGAACAACCATGTCAAACACCTTACGTAACTCCATATAGTCAACCTCCGCTGCGGTGCCTTCATTAGTCATCGTGGTCACATCTTCAAAAGACACATTCAAGTTAATGAGACATGGTTTACCACGCACAAAGCCATGTTACACTGTCGAAACAGATCTTGTTTTTCCAAACATGAATAAATACTATCCCTCAGAACCCCTCCCCCTGGACAACAAATTACCCACCTCTGATGTCAGTCTCACAGGCATAACATTTCCACTGCTTTCCTTCACTCGTTTCTTAAATATTGGCACAACATTAGCCCCCCCCACCCCCCTCCAGTCTTCCAGCACCGTACCTGGACTAAACATACTATAGATTTCAACAACGTGCAGAACAATCAATTCCCTAGCTTGTCAAATAGTTCTAACGTATACTTGATCAGATCCCAGGGATGTGTCTGCCTTTCTGCCTTTTACGACTTCCAGCTTCTTGTCTTATGTAATATCGACATTTTCAAGACATGAATGTTTATTTTCTGAAGTTCTCAACCTTCCATATCCTTCTTCAAAGTTAATACTGGTGTGTAAAATTCAGTTAGTATCTCGCCCATCTCCTGTGGATCGACAAATTCATCTAGATGATCTTTTAGTGATCTTATTATCTCCCTAGTTACTCTTCGGAACTTAATGTAGTGAAGATTCGCTTTGAATTCTCCCTTACACTGTTTGACAAAGATTCCTCATGCCTGAATGTTCTTCTCTGATTTCCCTCTTGACTATTATCCTATTGTCCCTGTACTCATTAATGGATTCATTTGATGTCTGCTGTCTCTATGGATCACATACATCCTTCCATTTCTTCAGCAGAGATTTTCATCCAGCTCTTTATCCAGCATTCCCTATACCTATCAGCCTTGCCCCCCTAACAAATAGGAGCAAATAATTTCTCGACGGTGTAATCTCCTTTTTTTATGCTTCCCACTTTTCTGCCACTAACGTCTCCCAAACTGCTTTCTAAACAGCTTATCTAAAACGTTCAAAATCGGCCTGAGACACATTTTGGAACTTTAACATCGACATGAGGGCTATCCTGCTCCATAAATAGTTTAAATAATTGTTTCTGGATAACAGACTCAATAAGCATAATGACATCCTTCTGTCCCTGTATAACAGGCTAAAAAGCAATGACATCCTCTTGTCCCTCTGTAGCAGGTGAGGGATGCTATATGACTTCCTCCTATCCCTATGTAACAGGCACGATGGGGACAGAATTTCTTCCTCCTGTTCCTGAGCAGCAGTCTCGATGCTCTGGATGATGCATCAAGATTATTGAAGGATTTGACAACAGTGAACTTAAAACACGAGCAGCATTACACAAAGACAATAAGCAATAAATGTTTTAACAGGATTATGGCCTCTGGAAATGACCCCACCAGTCATCTTATACAGCTAACCTGTTACTTTATCTCTTTCTCATTTTATTAGCACTATGGAATTTATACAATCCTGCAATGTTCTGGCATTATTACTGCATACAGGGAAGAAAGGCTAAAAAAATTTTAAAGATTTATTGCCCATCCCTAAGCAAACATCATTCATTCGATCCAGACCGAGTAAATGTTGCCACTTACTGAGGTTTGAAAAGTGATGAAAGGAATGTGGTCAATGAAACTGGTTGTTCGATGACTATTAATGATGTCAGTGTCCATGGATTTTTATTTTCCCTGTAGAGTTGTTTCCATCTTTTAACGATAAATTAATTCTATAAGTTATGCCACAGTATGAAGAGGAGCATCAACGACAGCACTGACAAGATATGCAGCTCCCTAGAGAATTGGGGTGGGGGAGTGGGGGAGCGTTGAGGGGAAAGTTGGAAATCTGACAACGTTAGACTGGAATGTTCCGAGAATCTTTATACTGAGATGTTTGGAATCTTATTATAAATTAGGACTGATTTTAGTATCACTTTGACTATGAATTGAATAAGCATTTTACATGATATAATCTTTTTCTTATTAAACAATCCTGTCTATCATTCATGTTCCTGGTCAGTCTCATTGTTCAGCCTTTAATTCTGTATTCAGTGCTTTAATGTAATACTGTTCTTTTGATTGACTCTACTCTCCTTCGCGCTGTTAGTCTTCCTGCTGAGTCTTGATATACAGATTTTAATCTACAGAACACTACTTACTACATCAGGAACTTGCTTATTCTCTCTCTCTCTCTCTCTCTCTCTCTCTCTCTCTCTCTCTCTCTCTCTCTCTTTGTTGCTGGCAGTGTCCCTCCTGGAGCTCGATGTTGACGTATTCAGTTTCAGCTGTGAACCACAATTCATTGTATCACTGTCCTTGTTAGAGTCATTGTCATAGAGCTGTACAGCATAGAAACAGACCCTTCGGCCCAACCTGTCCATGCCGACCCGATATGCCAAACCAATCTAGTCCCACCTGCCAACACCCGGCCCAAATTCATATTCATATACCCAACCAAATTCCTCATTAATGTTGCAATTGCACCGGCGTCCACGACATCCTCTGGCAGCTCATTCTATACACGTACCACACTCTGCGTGAAAAGTAAATATCCTTAGGTCTCTTTTATATCATTCCGCGTATTGAGAGAAGGGAGGTCATTGTCATTTTGTGTCTAATGTCTTCCTCTTACACTAACGCCTTTGCGTTGGAGTAGGTCTCTGAAAGCTAGTGTTTTCAAATAAAACTGTGGGACTCATGGTGAATGTCCACCTGGCATTACTGACTATACAGTTGATAAGCTGAATGCCCGCCTAGTGTTCCTATATTACCGCGTCGATGTACTGATTATCCTGCTTCTGTTCCTGATCAAACAGATCAAGATTGGATGTTCTCCTCGTGTTGATAAGGAGAAGTTCGGGGATTTGCTGAATTTTCCTGCTGCATACAACATTTCGAGGTGCTAACGTGTCTCCTCGTTCTCATCCATTACAGGCTGGATATGCTGAACAGTCTCCTCTTATTTGCACGAGACCATCTTCTACTGTTACCATACAACATACACGCGCATTGAATTATATCCTCCTGCTCACGTAAAACATTCTCAAGCGATTTTGTGCCCCTCTCCTGTTCTTGTGCAACAAATTCAATGGACTGAATGGTCTTAGCTCCGCGTGACCAATTCCAGTCATTTTGTGGCATCTTCCATTCCTTGTGATGCAGGATTGATAAGGCTGAATGGTCTCCTCTTGTTGCTGTGTAACAGATTTCAGGTGCTGCATGTTCTATCATGTGTTCTTCTTGTAATGTGGAGGGGATGATTGGCCTCTTCTTAAAATTCCATATCAGGATTCTGGAACTAAACAGTCTCCTCCTCATTTGCTGTAACAGGGTTGAAGAATTTGCTTCTGTTGTTCCTGTGTTCCAGGTTGAATAAGTGGAACTGACTCCTCAAGTTGCTGTGTAATTGTCTTCTTTTGCTGAGCATTAACAAAAAGATCATTTGTCATTCTTCTAAACTTTAATGGGGATTGGAATCACCTCCGTATCCCTTCCTCCTACCGGTGCCACCACCTCACATTAAACATTTCATAATTGAATTGCATTCAAATGTCATGTTGCTGTTCCATCAGGTTGTTGATTCTAACTGGTGATGTGGAAGGAGACAGCTATTGACTGAACCTAAATTCCACTGCTTAAAAGAAGCAATTCTCTCACTCCTGTTGTCCGCGTTTATCTCCAGTCAGAGATTGTTCTGCTTTAAGGTGATGGCACACAGTTATTATCACTTCCCTATTCAGCCAGAGAGATAATAATGTCCTTGGGATGCGGGGTACAATCCTGCTCACGGATTCACTTCTGTGTGCTATCGTGTCTGATTGGCCCCAGGTGCGGGCTTTCGGCTTCAGTGTGAAAGTAGGTGTTGGTTAGTATCCCACCACTGCTAATTGTGTTGATAACATGTTAAGTTGTTCTTGCTGCGAGTGTGATCTTTTTAAATTGAACACACGTAAATGTCACTGTTTCTTGCAAAAAATCTATGATGAGGGACAGCACAGAAATTTCAATGGGTTAGTGGCCACACTGATTCTGTAGTGTAGTGGTTTTCACATTCACCTCACATGGGAAAGGTCCGTGGGAAGAAATCCATACTGTGCTGCTTCATTGCCCAGGCAAGTTGTCTTGCCCACATTAGGTAATTCAGTGATTAGCACTGCTGCCTCAAAGAAGCAGAAACCTAGTTTCAAATTAAGTTTCCTGTCACTGCCTGAATGAAGTTTGCAAATTCTTCTCGTGTCTGCAGTCTTTCTGCTGAATAACCCAGTTTCCTCCCACAGTCCTAAGATGTGCAGGGTGGATGCATTGACCAAGCTAACTTACCGTAATATCTGGGGATGTGCAGGATAGGTGCGTTTACAGAGATTGTGTGAGTTTGGTTGGGAAGACGTTCAGAGGATCACTGTGCAGTTGATGGGTTCAATAACCAGCTTCCACACTGTTGAGATACTGTGATAAACACATTTGTTGCAGAAAGCGAACAATCACTGAGTTAATTCCTGCATCCCTTCCTCAGTGAGGAGATTATATTTGTGCACACTTCTTCAGATATGATCTCATTACGATCCTGTGCAGCAGCAAAACCCCTTTACCAGCCTGCTGTAAGGTTCCTAACTAAGTTTGAGCAGTATGAATGCACAGCGTTGTTGAAAGATTATCGTCCTTCTCTACTCCACCAGCATAACGGGAGACCTGATGAAAATGTCATAATGACACTTGAGAAAAACAGGTAAGATGTGGCGAGATAACATATCTCGCCTGAATCGACGACTAACCTCTCCAGAGCCACAGAATCTGTTGTGGTGGAGCTTAGAAACAGCAAAAAGAAGCAAACACTGACGAACGTTATATGTCAGAGGACATTTATGGTACGATATGTTCATTTTGATACAAAACAGAAGATTGGAACTGCAAGATTGTGGTACTGCAGTAATAAGGAAGAAATTCAAGTTCCATCAACATTACGTTCATCAAAGTGAATGAAAATGCTGGAAACGTGGATTTCATGAGCGTGTATGCAATGGTTCGCTTTCACAATATGTTGAGCACCGAGCTTGATGTCAGGCAATTTTAGAATTCGTGTTGTGTGATCAGAAGAGCTCATTGAAATCTTTGCTGTAAAGGAGCTTCTGGGAATAATAATCTAAATATATTGAATTTTGCATGATGTCTGAATATAAACCAGTTTTATTTTCTTAAATTGCATATTTATCCCTGAGACATGCAATCCATGAAGTTATGAGGAACAAGTTGGCTTCAATTAATTTGAAAACAACATGAAAAATGATGTAATGGAACGTGGACAATTTCTGTTACTTATTGAATCACTGCAAATTGTAGAGCATACACGGGTCCTCCAAGATACAAATAGCAAAAGGGAAAGCTAAATCAACCATGGTAAACAAAATAAGTTATGAATTGCGTTAGATAAAAGGAAGTGGCTGAGAAAAATGTCAGATATTGTAGACTCATTGGAACAAAGGAGAAATAAGACGTTGAAAAGGAAATTAAAAAGAGACCAAGAATGCAAGCTAACAAGAAACATGGAGACTGAAGAAAAATTTCTATCAATATTTGAAAGAAAAGTGAAAACAAGGTCAAAGTGGAGGGAGAGTGGAGAACTACAAACCAGACAACTTGTCATCCACAGCAGGATATTTGTTCGAATGTATTGTAACTCATGTGATAGTAATCATTCAAATAGCAATGGAAATTTCAAGAGAATGTTTCTGCATTTATGAAAAGGAAGTTATAATTTTTGAATTTTTCGTTTGAAGGTATGTCTTGTCGACATAAGCAATGGCGAACCAATGAATACAATCTAGGTGTATATTCAGGAGTTTTTATTCCCCGAATTGACACAGTAAGTTAGTCGGAAAAAAATGAGAAAATGGGTATTGGGAGGAACATGGGCAAATGGGAATGTAAAAGTTAAGTTTGTTTTCATTCAAAGGGTATCAGAATGTAAATACTGATGAGTCATCCAGACTGAAAGCGTTTGATTGTTCTCTATCCACGGATGTTCTCTGACCCACTGTGATCTCCTGAATTTGTTGTTTTCAATACAGTTTCCAGCATCTTCAGTAAGTTCATCCTACTGAAAGTAAATGTGTCCTGCATCTCTCACACAGAGTGAGGTTACCCCTCTAGTATTGTGTACAGTTTCGGTGTCCTGATCTAAGGAAGAATATACTGACCATATATACTGAATGGACATTCTCCAGATTCATTCCCCAGTTGGTAAAATTGTCTGATGAGGGAACTCGGTCTGTTTTTCCTCGAGTTTCAACGAATGACATGTAATCTCAATGAAACCGAAAAAGTTTACACAGAGGGAACTGATTAACACAGACACATGGAGAATATTGAGCAGACATAATTACGGAGAATCCCAAGATATTCCACAAGGACATCAAGAATAAGATCACCAGGGATCAATTCCTGCTCAGTAGATACCAACGTGATAATCTGTATGTGAAGCTGGTGAACATTGATAGATTGTTACATGACATATTCACGTCTGTTTTGCTTTGGAGAAGAAGGATGCGAGTACAGAATTCGAGGTGATTCACTATGAATCTTTTGAGCAAATTTATTTAAGACAGGAGCTGGGATTGATGCATTTGGCTGGTAATAAATTGGTACTAATCGCGAGGTCTGGCGGAGTCTTCTTCAAGGCTGCTGTTAGAGGCAAGGAAGGGCACCCCACACTCGAATTTCTGAGTAGAATGTGGTCAGAGAAGAGTTGCTAGAGGATTGATGTGCTTCTACTTTATAGGAAGGCTGGTGCAGATAGACGAGGGAACTATATAGACCAGTGAGTATCAGTTCACTGTTAACGAAACTATTGGAGACAATAAGGAATGAGAAAACTGATTTCTATTTCCAGAGGCAACGTACAGTCAAGATAGTCAGGATGAGTCTATCAGAGGGAAGTCATGCTGAATAAATTTTCGGAGGTGTTCATTTATACGGTTTCTCAGCAAGGCTTTTGACAAAGGCCCACATGGGAAACTGACAACGAAAATAAAATCTCATGGTATCAAAGGGAACTTGGCAAGCAACATTCAAAATTCTCTTCGTGGCAGGAGGCAGTGGGTGGCGGTAGGAGAGGTTGTTTGTGTGACTTGAGACCAGTGGACGCTGATGTAATACAGGTATCAATACTGTGCCTCTTATTATTTGTAGCATTCGTTAATAATGTAGATATGAATATTGAGGCAGGGTAGAGAGCATATGATAAGTAAGTGCATGTTTGACAACGAGGAGGAAAGTCCTATATTAAAGAAAAGTAGTGATAGAGTGGTCGGATGGGCAGCTCAATGGCAGAGGGAATGTGATCCTAATAAATATGCAGTGATGTACTTTGGAAAAATGAACCAACGGGGAGCACTCAAAGAATGACTGCACAGGAGGGAGCTCAAATGGTGTTTCCCCACAGATCCCGGATTATAATTGGACAGGGTAATAGGTTAGTCAATAAGGCATAGGGGACAATGGGCACAATCTTTATTCATCGAGCCATTGATAATAAGAGCTATACAGAACTTTGCATAGGACATAGGTGTAATATTTTCTGCAGTTCTGGGAGCTACATTGCAAGAATGAACTGTTTGCGCTGGAGAGGATGCAGAAGGGATTCATCAGCATGTTCCCTGGGATGGATCACATCAGCTATGGAGAGAGTCTGGATAAGCTTGCGTTGTTTAATTTAGAGATGGAAAGGCTGAGGGGGACATGATTCAAAAGGATAAGATTATGATAGGTTGTATAGGCAGCAATTGTTCAATTTAGTCAAATGTTAACAACAAAGGAATTCACTTTTGAAGTGAAGGCTTGGATGTTTACAAAGGATTCGCGGATTGGTTTTTACTCAGAGGGTTCTGGAATCTGGAATGTACTTCCATAACGGAGAGTTGTTACGGGTAACATCACAGCCATTCAAAATTGGTCGAGTGCTTGAAGTGCTGTAACACTTTGGCTATAGGTCGTGTGTCAGACAGTGCGATTCATGAAATTTGTGCTGTACTTCTAACGGTCTAGAATCCGTGTTTCTGTAATTGTATGATTCTGGATGGGTAATCATTGAGAATCTCAAGACAGGATTTGAAGTCTTTCTGACGTGTTTGTTGACGTGAATTATAAGAGTGAACTGTCAGAGGAATAGTTTTAAGAACAGAGAATCCTTAGATTCTGAAACAACAGAATGAGGAACAGAAAACAGTGATATGCCAGAATGATGAAGCAAATAATTCAGTTCTGTCTTCACAGAAGAAAAGAAAGCAAACATACGTTTTCTGCCCAGGCTAGTAAACAAAAGGTTTGTAGTGATAAAGTATGTAGTTGGTACTAAACGACTGGGGACAAAGTATTGGTCTTGCATGTAATGAATGTATACAAAGTCAACGTAGATTTATCAAATGGAAATCATGTTTAAGAAACTGACTGTCCCATACATTATGGATTAGCAATGGATGAAGTGCATTTGGGTTTACGACAATTTTTTGGTAATTGTTCCAAACCGCATGTGCAAAATCAAATCAAAAACCGTACAGTGCAGAAACTGTCCCTCCAGCTCAACATTTCCACAACATCGCTATGAAAACTAATTCATCTAGACCTATTCCCCTACTCTATCGCGACTAATGCCCCTCAACGACACATCCCTGAAACTCCATTTATGTGCACCTTGCACGCAGGCAGTCGCCAGAAGCTTAATTCAAACATAGGTCCCTGCCATGGTAAGGGACCAGTGCTAACCACTGAGCCATGCGCTGCCCACTGTTAGGGAAGGGTGGAATAAATGGAAGCGTTTTTGATTGGGACAGCTGAATGCAACAGTGTATTGGAATAAGGGATATTTTGGGGAGAGGAGGTATCTTGGATATCGCAGGGATCGATTCTTGTGTTTCTGCTATTCGCAATTCAAAACAAAAACTTGATTGAGCTGTTCAATTGCAAAATGTCCAAGTCTGCTGACAGCACAAAGATATTTTGTATTGCGATTGGGTGGGAGTAAGGTAAAAAGCTCAAAGTTGCTTGAGAGAAGTGGAGGGAATGATGTTGCAGAGGAAGCACAATGCCGGTAGATGTGACTGTGCACTTTCGTTGGCAAAGTAGGCTGGCAACTTAATATTTGAAAATAATATACACGGCATTCTCCATAAAAGTCAGTGCTCAACAGTCCCTAGAACATTCTTTACTCAACATTATCTGTACCATTCTATACAACACATTCTCAGAATTTTCTGTAGCATAGGAAGATTATACCCTCCACTTTCCCTACAACTTTCTATACTAGACATTCACCAGAATAATATATGTCCGACATTCACTGGAACATTCTACTTCGAACATTTCCAGATCATTCAAAACACGACATTTCCCAGAACATTCTGTTCCTGACATTCTCCAGAGCTTGCAATGTCAGACATACCTGGGACATTCAATATCCGCCATTCCCTGCTACATTGCTACTTGACATTCAAAAATGATGGTGCACATCATTCCCCGAACTTGCAAAACTCGAAATTCCTCAAAACATTAAATCCCTTACGTTTTCTGAAATATTCAATACCTAACATTCCGGGAATATTCTGAACCTAACATTCGTGGAACATTCCAAGCCCGATATTCCCTGGATATGTCTATTCCCAACGTTCGTCAGATTGTGCAGCCTGATACATTCCCTTCAATTTTCTAACCGTGAAATTCTCCTGAATATTACATACATGCCATTGCCAGATAGTTCCACATCCAACATTCTGGGAAATTTCTGTACTCAAAATGCCATGCAGGAGTCTATGCCTGACAATTCACAGAATGTTTCTTAAGCCAACAACATGAGCAACTTTCTGCAACTGACATTTCTCAAAACGTTCCATTTCCGACATCTCCTCAACTTCGTCTAACTGACATTACCCAGAACATTCTGGAGACGACATGCTCCAGAACTTGCCTCCGACATTTTTGAAGCATTCTCTACGTGACAAGCATGCTAAATCTGACATTCTCCAGAACTACTTGGACGTAACCATCCCAGGCCATTCCAAACTCGACATTACTGAAATGTTCTATACATGACACTCTCTGTAATATTCCACACCCGACATTCCCTGTAATCATCTCTGCTCAACATTACCTGGAACATGCTACACCCGAAGTTCTCTGGAACATTTTACACATAACATTCATAGTATTTTACACACCTTACATTCTGGGAATGTACTGCTCTCGAAATTCCCCAGCAGAATCTATGCTCGACAGCTCACAGTAAGGTCAGTAAAGAAAACACAGTGCAAATTTCTGTAACCGATATTGCATAGAACTTTCGATGCCCGACATTCCGTAATCTTCCCGCAACCGACATTATCTAGACCATTCTTGACACGATGTGCACCAGAAAATTACATATGCTTCACTAACCGACATTGTGTGGAACATTCTTCATTCGATACTCACTGGAAAATTACGAACCTGACATTTCGTGGAACTGTCTGTACCAAACCTTCCCAGAACATTTCAAACTACACATTTCTGGAACATTCTGTACCCGATATTCCCCGGAGCATTCACTACCCGACAGAACCCAGTGTCAATACTCAACATTGCCATGAACATTCCGGTACTGATATTCGTTGGAACATACAATCTGCGACATTTTCGTTAACATTCTGTGCCCGACATTCTGTGGAACATTCCAATCACAGCATTGCTCGGAACTGTCTGTACGTGACTGTCAGGCAACTGACAAAATTTGACATGACGGTGAATACCCTTGCCAACTTTTATACGTGCACCACTCAGACCATTCTGTCTGGATGTATCACGACCTGGTATGTCAACTATACCATTCAAGACCAATGAACGTTACAGCAGTGGTGAACCCGGCCTGGGCAATCACAAATGCCAACCTCCCATCGAGAGAATCCATCGACCAGGTCTGCTGTCAAAGAAAGGCGACCAATATGCCACCCTGTCATTCTTTTCGGTATCTTCTACCATCAGCGAGAAGGTACAGAAGCCTGAACAAATGCATTAGCCAGTTTAGAAACAGTTATTATCCTACTGTTGTTAGAATACTGAATGGACACATAAACTCTTAGCATTCGCCTGTACTTGCGTTTTGGGTTTGGACGCTGTTTACCTATTATTTTCTTATCTCTGCTATTTATCTATGCGATCTGCCTGTATTCCTCGCAAGACAAATCTTTTCACTGTGCCTTTGTTCACGTTACAATACATTCAGTTCAATCCAATTCAATTCTGACGCTTACAGGTTGACATTCGAAGGGCAGGCGGAGAGTGAATGGTTTCGACACAGCTCAATGTTGAAGTCATCACCAGTTCAGGACTGAATGGAACTCCACAGCTCAGTGAGAGAGCTGACCACTCCCCTTTCTTTATACAGGTCATTTCCCAAACATGACCACATTAGCTTGAAATCTCGTTTGTTTTATATATATAAATAAAAAAGGCCTCTCAATACCCTTTAATCTCTGCATCAAACCAGACTGTACCGAGCCCAGCTTGGTTTAATACACCCTCTGAAAAAAAAATCAATGACTGAGTACCCTTGAGCCAGTGTAAACCTTTTAGAAAAAACGGGACTAGCTTTGTGACACCTCCTTCCTTAAAAAAAGGGCAATCAAAGCCAAAGGATGGCTTCATTTTTAACCCTTTAAAACCCCGGTTAGTAGTCTGAGTACACATGCACACGAGACTAATTCTAAACCTACGGGGCAAACGTGAGGACTGAAGATGCTGGAAATGTCAATTTTCCTGCTCCTCGGATGTTGCCTGACCCGCTGTGGTTTTCCAGCACCACTCTCTTCTAAATTCTGGTTTCCAGCCTCTAGAGTCTTCACTTTGGTCTAACTATAAACATGCAAAACGATATGCAAATTCAGGCCAAGGTACTCCCCCCCACCAAAAGCCTCTGTATCTCATTCGAGCATCGTTAATGCATCGGCAATCATGTTTTCACAACCCGCCACATTCACAAGTGTCAAGATGAACGGCTGCACCAAACAGCTCCATCTAAACAGGTCTCGCATTTTGGTCCATAAATGTTTCCCAAATGTTGATGTGTTATGGTCAGTGTATGCAGAAGTCGCAGAGGTGCTACTGGTAAAAACAAACACTGAAATGTTGTCTGGCGAAAACCAAGCTTAAAGTCGATTTCTCCACCGTTGAATATTTATATTGATGAACATTCAACGTCCTGGAAAAATACCCAGTGGGTTTTTCTATCCCTTCATCATCTTCCCTTATGAGGGCTAAACCAGCACCACCTCACAGGCATCGATAGCCACCTTGAAAGGCGTCGTGCAATCCGGTATGGTTAATGCTGAGGCTGCAGTCCACATCAGTTTTAGGCTGTCAAAAGCCTTTTGAAAGTCAGCTATCCACTGAAGCTTCTGACCCTTTTTTTAACGATTAATTGAATCGAGCAACCATACTGCGAGAGATCAGCACAAACATTTGTTAAGTTTCATTGAATCTCAGGAAATGTAGCACCACACATTTCGACATTGGTATGGGAGATTCCCCAAGTACTTTTGCTTTCCCATTCCATTGGGTCCTTGTCAAATAATATCGCCCAAGAAGGTTACTTGGGCTTTGGCAAATTCACATTTAGCTAGGTTTATCAAGCTTGCCTTTCAAAATCGAAGAAATGCATCCAATAAACGCTGTATATTTCCTTCCCCAAGGGACTAAAAATCACTGGGTAATGAATATACAAAACACAGTTGGGTAATTAGGCAATGATTGTATTAGTCAGTCTCTCAAAGTAGCTGGGGCATGACTTTGCCAAATGGCATGACTTTAAACTGGCAATATCAACTTGGCATTACGGAATCCGAAATCGCCTTTGCTCTCTCTGACAGTGGCATTTGCCAGTAGCCTCTGAGAAAGACCAACTTAGAAAGGTAATTTGCTTGTCCCACTTTTTCGATACAGTCCTCCAACTGTGGAACTGGATATGCATCAGCATTTGTAACAGCGTTGACTTTGTGCAAGTCCACATATAACTGTCGTGAAGCATCTCGTTCTGGCACCATGACTCGGGGTGAGATCCAGCCACTGTAACTCATTTCGATTCTGCCATGTTGGAGCATGCTCTTTATCTCTTTCTGATCCTGTTCCAACCTTAAAACGTTATGCCACTCAGGGTGTTGCTTAATCGGAACCGCATCTCGGACATCTACACAGGCCACTATTAGGTTAGTACTTCACGGTTCATTTCTGTATTGCTGCTAATGTGATAGTCATAACTCTTTCAGGTCATTTCGATTTGCTTTCCGAAAGTAACCCAATAATTTATTCAATTTTTGAAAACTTCCTCGCTGTCCGATTTGATTTGAGGAAGGTGCAATTCCGAATCCTCTGAACCTGGTTCTTCCTTCTGTGTTGTAATCATTAACGCCTTCTCCTTTTGTTTTCCTTCCCTATCAAAATACCTCTTGAGCATATTCACATGTTCAACTCTGCGAGGGTTTCTTCCTGTCTCGAGTTGTTTTCAAAGATTTCGCCTCACTCAATGTCCTCTCGTTTTGATAAGGTCCACAAAACCTGACTGTTAAAGGCTCACTTGTTACAGGAAGTAACATCCTTGCATTGTCCCAATTGCAAGATTGCAAAATTGTGATTTCCTATTCTCTTCCTGTTTCATTGTATGCTGTGATACTTTTAAGTGTTGTCTGGCTAACTTTTCTTCTCTATCTAATCATTCTCTAAAATTTTACACATAGTCCAAATTGGTGGTCACTGAATTCTGACATATTAATTTCTCCTTCATCATTTTAACGGCCCTCTTATGTGATGCCCAAACTTTAATTCAAGTTGACTTTGATCGATTCATGTGGTGTATCGCTGATCACATGAAGTTCAAATGGAACTCCCTTATGCAAATTATCTGGATAATCCTGATCACAAGCCCACAACATAGCTTGTGGTACTTGATGCCATCTAACTCGCGGTGCCTGTGTTTCTGAATGTACACAGTAGATTTGAATTGCAGTATTCCCAGTTATCCATTAACCCATTGAATAGTTTGGATATGAAGTTTTGTTGCTTGATTTCACTGGATTTCTACGAGCAGTCGGTATTTAGTTTTAAAAAATTAATTCTTCTACAACGAGTTTAGACGTGACGTTGCATAATGGGATTGCATCTGGACATCTATTCGACACATCAACTCTTGTTCATACATGCGTGTGACCCACTTTATTACAACGAAAACACCAGATTCTTTTTCACTTCTTTGTGCTCCTCAAAGGTTTATTGATACATGGAGACAATCCACAATCTTTATAAAGGAGGACGTAGATTGTCACTGTGTTAACTGTAAAGAAGGAGATGGCAAGACTTCAATTGCAAATGATGCATCTTTAGTTAGAGGCTAGAGATAAGGTGAGGGCAGCAGAAATGAATCATTTCGAGTTACAATTAAAGTCAGAAGAGTGGAAAACGAGAGAGCAACAGAACAGAGAGTAAAAAAAAAAGAAGCAGAAGAGGGGGACAAGAGAGAGGATTGAACTTGAAAAACTGACATGGGAAAAGCGGTAGTCAGCTTAAAAGGGTGGAGATAACGGCTGAAGGTAACCTTAAGCAGGAAGTAGTGCGAACAGTAGTTAGCAGCTGAAGTGACTGATCATTATGAACTGATCCATAAACACCGTTTGGCTTCCAAAATCAATATATGCGCATTAAGAGGGAAATTGGGACAAAGAGAAATCATCAGGAAAGGGAAAGGAAGATCTCAGTGAAGAACAAAATGAGAATTCACCAAAGGCAGTTTAATGTCTTCTCTACTCCACTGACCAGTCTACTTTCTTTTACTGGTCACTTCTAAAACATGACCACTTTCGCCTGAAGTCTAATCTGTTTACAAACAAATAAAAAGGCCTCTCAATACCATTTAATCTATGTACAAAGCCAGACTGATCAGAGTTCTGCCTTGTTTATTACCCTTCTGAAAAATAAACATCTACGACAGAGTATCCTTCAGTCAAGGAACAACTTTTAGAATAAAAAAGGTAATACATTATGACACGACATTCTGTGCAACAAACAAAATTCGATATTCGCCATAACATTGTATATGTGATAGAACTTTATAACCTGTGTTTTTCTTCAAGTAATTGGGAGACAACCCTTCAGGACAGCATCGATTAATCCTACGGAAAGAAGTGATCTTGTCTGCTGTCAACTGATCGAGTGTGTGGGAATGTTCTAGAAACCATCTGTTCTTAGAGTTGTATGCTGTGTGATTGGGAAGGAAGCATTTCTTGTGGTTCCCATCACATTTTGTCAGTAATGTAGACCATCCCAATTGTTATTTCACTTGCAAGTATTTCATTAAAAACCTGAATACAGTGACACATTCGAATTTTCACTGCATCCTGAATAAAACTAACAACTTTAGCTCCAGACTGATGTATAACCTGTTGGTTTTCCTTCTTTACAGTTAACACAGTGACAATCTACGTCCTCCTTTATAAAGATTGTGGATTGTCTCCATGTATCAGACGTTATCTAGAGGCCATGGCAGTGGCGGATCTACTAGTCATTATTCTGGACGTGATATTGAGACACATTCCAATTGTTTATCGGGAACAGTTTTATTTCATGGTGTCCATCCGCCTATGTAATATTCATGCTGTTCTGCTTTATGCAACCACTGACTGTTCTGTCTGGTTCACCGTCGCTTTCACCTTTGATCGATTTGTGGCCATTTGTTGCCAGAAGCTGAAAACGAAATATTGCAGTGAGAAAACGGCAGTGGTGGTTCTGGGAACAGTGACTGTGCTGAGCTGTTTAAAGGACATTTCCTGGTATTTTATGCTCACAGCTCGTTATTGGCTGTGGAATATCCCCTGGTTTTGCCTTGAACCACCCGAAATTATATTCTCTGAAGTCTGGCTCACAACCCAGTTCCTCCATTACATTGTAAGCCCGGCACTCCCATTTATCCTGATTCTGCTACTTAATGCTTTCACAGTCCGACACATTTTAGCAACGAGCATAGCCCGCAGGAGACTGCGGACTCACAAAAGTGGAGCTGCTCAGTGTGACACAGAAATGCAAAATCGAAAAACATCCATCATTTTACTGGGGGTAATCTCTGTCAACTTCATCCTGTTATGGTCAACATTTATGCTGAATTGTATATGGGTCGCAATGTCTGAATTTGGATATGAGTCTATCTATCTCCATCCGTTTGTGCAGGAGTTAGGCTTCATGCTGCAGCTCCTCAGTTGCTGCACAAACACCGCAATTTATGCTGTGACTCAGACTAAGTTCAGACAGCAGTTGAAGAATGTGCTGGAATATCCCTTCACCCAAATTTATCAATCAATAAGGTTCACTCTTTAATCAATCCATCCGGGATTTTTTCATTTTAGTTCCATATTTCAGCAATGTGCCATGTTGCTGTGGTAACGGACTGAGATTAATGTTGGTTTGTCCAACGTTATACCAGACGGTGGTAAAGGACACATTGCAATGTTTCTCTCAAGGGCCATTGAGAAATGACACCATCCCACTAACTGCATTTATTACTTCAATTTGTAGACCAAAAAAACCAATTAAAATGTGTCGAGCAGCAGAGTGAACAATATTATTGTTTGACTTTCATTTCAGCACGTAATCTGGTGCGAGACAGACTCAGTCTCAAGTTCTCGTCGATAGGGAAATGGAAGGGACCGGGGATGAGCTCTGCAGTTGGGTTTAAAGCTCTCTGCGCTTGCTTTAATCTCTGAGTCCACACTCTGACTTGGGATACAGCAAAATCCATCTCTTTCCCTTTGTAAATCTCTTTACAAATCTCACTCCTATTTTCACACTCTCCCTCTGTCTTCTCTTCTCCGATTTCCACACACTGCCCATCCCTTCCTGATTCTTCTTCACTCTCTCTTTCAATCACTCTCTACTTTCCAGTCTGCATCTCCCCAAACCTCTCTTTCTCGAACCTTAAGTCACCTAAGGGTGGGGAACAGAGGAGTGTGTATGTTAAGGCAGTTGCTCTGGTATCAGTAAGCGGTTTACGCCAAGTTCCGTTGCTGAGTCATGCAGTGAGAGAGGGGCACCGCTGACTGTCAAAAAGGGATAAATGTGTGGGCGGCCCCATCGACTATGGCTGGATGCAAAACGTTTGCGTGAGTAAACAGACGATTACAGATGCAACACATTGGGTGGGACCACTATCTGTGACTCAATTAAAAGATTGGTGAGGTTGCCAAGGGACATTTCTAGGATATTCAACAGAGAGGTGTCCGCACACCAGTGTTCAGCGTACAAGTGTGTGAAGGAGTGAGCATGATGGAGGGGGGCGGTGTGCAGGCGAGTGAGTGTGATGGTGGTGAAGTGTAAAGGGGAGGGTGCATGTTGGCGGGAGAGTGTTTGAAGGAGAGGTCATGACAGTAGTGGATTGAAGGGGTAGTGCGGAGGAGTGAGCGTGATGTTGGGGGAGGTTGGTCTGGTTTGAGCATGACAGTGGGGGAGTGTGCGGTGGAGTGAGTGTGATGGTGTGGGTATGTGTGGAGGAGAGTGTGGGAAGGTGAATGAGTAGACATCATGGTGGAGGAGTGTGCAGGGGAGTGACTTTTTTTGGCGAACGTGTGTAGGGGACAATGTGTGACAGTGGCGAAGTGAGAGGGGGAGAGAGTGTGATAATGGGGGAGTGTGAAAGGTTTAGGCATAATGCTGGCGGGGTGTGCAAGGGTGTGAGGGTGTTAGTGTGTGTTTGGGGTGAGTGAGCAAAACAATGGTGGAGTGGGCGTGACTATGGGTGAGAGTATGGGGAAGTGAGTGTACTGGCATTGATGTTGCAGAGTAGTGAGTAGGACTGCGGGGATAATTGTAACATTGAGACAGTGTGCAGCAGAGTGAGTTTGCTGACAATAGACAGGAGACAATAGACGAGTTGGGCATTCTGTCCTTCGAGCCTGCACCACCATTCAATGTGATCAGGGCTGATGATCCTTAATCAGTATCCCGTTCCTAACCCATAACCCTTGTCTCCATAACCCTTGATTCCACTGTCCTTGAGAGCTCTATCCATCTATTTGTTAAATGAATCCAGAGACTGGGCCTCCACTGCCCTCTGGGGCAGAGCATTCCACACAGCCACCACTGTCTGGGTGAAGAAGTTTGTCCTCATCTCTGTCCTAAATGGTCTACCCGTTGATGGTGGAGGAATGTGTAGGAGAGTGTGCAAGGGAGAGAGTTTGAAGAGAGGTATGTGCGCAGGGTAGTGAGTGCGACTTTGGGTGAGCATAGGGGGAATGAGTGCGATGGTGGGCAAGTTTGCAGCGGAGTGTTCGTAATGTGAGGAGAGTGTGCAGGGGAGTGAGTGCCATGGTGTTATTTGTGCTGGGGAGTGAGCATAATGGTAGTGCAGTGCGCGGGGGAGTGCGCGTGAAGGGGACGGTGCCTGCAGGGGAGTGAATGTGATGTTGAGCATGAGTGTGGATGAGTGAGTACGATGGCGGGCGACAGTGCCGTTGATTGAATTTTATGGTAGTGGTAGTATACATGGAGGTGAGAATGATGGTGGGGATGTATGTGGAGCAATGATCGTGATGGTGCAGGAATGTGCAGGGGAGTAAGTGTGACAATTTGGGTGCACGTGGGGGAGTGGCCAATTCAGTGAGGGAATGTACAGGTGAATGAACGTGATCTTGGGTGAGTATTAGTGAAAGGGGATGTGATGGTGTTAGCGTGTGCACAGGAGTGTTTGGGGGAATGAGTGACATTGGGTGAGTGAGAGGGGAGTGAGTGTTATGCTGAGGGTGGTTGTGAGGCAGAGAGCGTGACGTGACAAGTGAGGGACCATAATAGTGGAGTTGTGTGTTGCAGAGTCAGTTTCAAAGTGTGGCAATATACAGTGGATTGTGCTTATGGAATGGGTATGTGAGGTGCAGTAGGTGTGACTTTGAGCGAGTGTACGCTGGAGGAGGCTTGATGGTGGTCGAGTTTGCATCAGAATGATTGTGACGTCGGGGGAATGTTCAGGGAATTGAGCGTGACGCTGAGTGATTGTGTGCAGGAGAGTGAGTATGATAGTGTTGTTTGTGCAGAGAAGGAAGCATTATGGGGGCAGTGTGCACTGGATGGATTGCAATGGTTAAGGTGCATGCAGGGAGTGAGTATGTTAGCGAGGGATTGTGCAGGCGATTGTGTGCTATGGTGGAGGTGTGTATGGGAGTGTGAGCGTGATGGTGGGTGAGCGTGTGTGGCAGTGAGAATGATGTTGGCGACGTGTGTGGAGCATTGCGCATAACGGTGGGGAAGGATGCACGAGAGTGAGTGTAATGATGGGGATGTGCGCAGGTGAGTGAGTGTGGTGGTACAGAGATGTATGGAGAAGTGCGTGTGTGATGCTGTTAGTGTGTGGGTGGCAGTGAATGTGATGGTGAGAGAATTTAGAATCCATGCTTTATAATCAATATACTGTAGAAACAGGCCTTTCGGCCTAACAAGTCCACATCTACCCAACGAAGAATAATCCAATCAAACCCATTCCCTGAACCTATAACTTCACATTTAAGCCAAATTAATGCACCAGACCTACACATCGCTAAACTCAAAGGGCAATTTATTATGACTAAACGACTCTAAACTGCTCATCTTCGTACTGCCAGGGGAAACTGGAGAAATTGGAGGAAATTAACGCAGACCAGTGCAGTATGTGCAAACCCCACACTGACAATCGCTCAGGCAGGAATTGAATCCAGGGACTTGGCGCATTGAGGGGTGTGTGGGAGAGTGAGCCTAACGGTGAAGGTATGTAGAAGAGAGTGAGTGTGCAGGGGAGTGTCTGGTGGGGTGAGAATTACATTGGGGGGATTGTGTGTGATGGCAAGGGAGTGTGTCATGGAGTCAGCATGAAGGTGTATGACTGCAGCATGGCGGTGGTGGAGTGTGCTGGGGAGTGAACGTGATGATGGTGAAGTGTGTGCCAGAGTGAGCGAGATGGTGTAGGAAGTAAATGTTACGGTGTTAGAGTTGTCGTGATCGTGACGGTGGGGGTAGTCAGTCTGTCAGTGTGGGAGTATGCAGGCATGAGTGTAATGCTTGGGAATTATGTGAAACAGAGAGCGTGATGGTGGGGCAGTATGTGAAGGAACGAGTGTGACGGTGGGAGAATGGGAGTAAGCATGACGTGGGGCTGTGTGCGGGGCAGTGAAAGTGATGTTGAGGCTGTGTGCAAGGGAGTGAGTGTGATGATGGGAGAGAATTAGTGTAGTTAGCTTGATGTTTGGGAGTGTGCGGGTAGTAAACACGACATTGGTGTTGTCTGCGTGGGCGACTAAGCTTGATGGTGGAGACTGTGTGGGCAGTCAGCATGACAGTGGGTCAATGTCTGTGGGATTGAGTGTAATAAGGTGTCTGTGGGGGAAGTTAGCATGATTGTGTTGGTGTGGCGGGGGAGCGAGTATGACCGTGTAGGATTGTGTGGGGGGAGTGAGTGTGATGGTAGGGAAGGGGCAGGTAAGTGGGCGTGACCATGTAGTGTGTGCAGGGGATTGAGCATTATCATGCAGAGTGTGGGGAGTGAGCACGATGGTGGGCAGTGTGTGGAGGAGTTAACGTGTTAGCAGGGGAGTGTGAAGAAAAGTGGGTGTGACTGTTGAGGATTGTGAACGGGAGTGAGGAATATCGTGTGGATTATGTGGGCGAGTGAGTGTGACAGGGATGGACTGAATGACGGAGTGAGGGTGCCAATGGTGGCATGTGCGGGTAGAGAGCATGATAGCGGCTTTGTGTGCAGAAAAGTAAGCATGAGGTTGGGGCTGTTTGTGCATGTATGAGCTTGGTGGTCGGAGATTGAGAAGGTGAGTGAGCTTGACAGTGGGGGACGTTTGGGAATGAGAGGAATGATAGTGGTGTGTGGGGGGTGTGATTGACGGTGGGGCTGTGTGCTGGGGAATGAGCATGATGGTTGAGATGCTTGTGGCGAGTGATGGAGATGGCGCGGCTATGTGCATGGCGTGAATGCAACATTGTGGTCGGATTGAGTGGGTTATGGTGGGGTAATGAGCAATGGATGTACGCGGGACGATGGCAGAATGTGCGCTTGAGTGGGCATGATAGTGAGGGACTGTGGAGCGGAGTGAGTGAGACTGTGGGAGAGTGTTGAGGGTTGAGTATGAGGTGGGGGAGTGTGCAAGGGAGTCAGTGTGATTTTTTGTGAGTTTGTGCGTGACTGATCGTGATGGTGGGCAATTGAGAGCTGAAGCAAATGTGTGGTTGGGAACGTGATTAATCAGTGGTATAGTCATTATGACGCGTGAGAGTGTGCGCCGGAGTGAACGTGAGTGTGATAGTCGGGAGTTTGTGTGGGCGAGTGAGCATGACATTGGCCAGTGTGTTGAGAAATGAGCGTCACTGTGGTGAAGTGTGTGGGGAGTGAGCATCTCAATGGGGTGCGCTGTAGAGCAAACGTGACAGACTAGCAGTGTGCAGCGGAGTGAGCAACACGGTGGGCTTATGAGAAGAAAATTGAGAGTGATGGTGGGGGAGTGTGGGGACAAATAGCTTGAATTTGGGGGTGTGTGAAGAAAAGTGAGCTTGCCAGTGGGGAAGTGTGCAGTGGAGTGAGTGTTCGTGAGTGTTGTGCAGAGAAGTGAGCGTGATGGTGACTAACTGCAGAGGAGTAAGCGTGATGCTGTGGTTATATGTGGAGAAATGAGCATGACACTGAGGAACTGTGCAGTGGAATGAGCATGAAGGTGGGTGAGTGTCATATAGTCTAAGGGGCAATGAGCATGACATTGGAGAAATGTGCGGGGGACTGAGACTAATGGTGTGGACGTGAGCAGGGAATGAGCATGACATTGTGGAATGTCTGGGGCAGTGATTGTGTCGCAGGGAACTGTGGAAGTGACCACGATGGTTGCAGAATTTGGGGAGGCGAGAGTGAGACAGTGGGGGAATTTGTGGAAATGTGAGAATGACAGTATGGGTATGTGAAGAGAAGTGAAAATAGTGGTGAGGAACTGTGCATGGGAGCCTGCGTGATTGTGTGCGAGTCTCTGGCCGAGTAAGCATGACGGTGAGGCATTCTGAGGGGGAGTGAGTTTGACATTAGATGAGTGTGCGGGAGATGAAGCCTGACTGTGTGGTTACAGGAGAGAAGTGAGCAAGAACCTGAAGGAATCTGCCGGGCTGTGAGTGTGATGCAGGCATTTGTGTGTGTGAGTATGGTGTTTGTGAACTGTGCGAGAGAGACAGCTTCACCCAGTGATCGTGCAGCCTTGTGAGTATGACAGTAGTGGACTGTTCAGGTGGGTTAGCGTGACTGAGGTAGCATGAGTGTGGGAATGAGGATGGCTGAGGAGCAGTATGCAGGTGAGTGAGTGTCAGTGTTATGGCAAGGAATACGGCAGGGGAGTGAGGGTGATGGTGATTTCGTGTGCCAGAGGGAGCATGATGCTGAGGGCGTCTACGGGGAAATGAGTGTGACTCTATGGGAGCGTGTAGTGGGTGAGTATGAAGGTGTGGGAGTGTGCGGGATAATGACCATAGCTGTTGGGCTGCCTGTAGCTGAAGGAAAATTATGCTGAAGAGTGTGGGGGTGAGTAGGCGTAATGATGGGGTTGTGTCCGAGCCATTGAATGTAACGTTGAAGGAGTCTGTGGGAGTATGAACGTTGAAGGTTGCCTTGACTTATGATCTGGGCTGTGCACAGCACTTTCTGCAGTTTCTTTCAGTCCTGGGCAGAATAGTTCCCATAGAAGGCCATTGTCGATTCGGACAGCATGTTTCCAATGTTGCAACAGCAGAAATTCCTGTGGGTTCTTCTGGCCATTCCAAATATCCTGAGTTGTGGAGGCAGAATATGCGATATTGTACCTTCTTTTCCTTCACATCCACGTGGTAAGGCAAGGATCAATTGACCATTGTTGTCTCTCCGTGGAACATGACACTCTCCGACCTCTTCACCACTGTTCCATTGATATTGATGGGGTTCTGTAAAATTGTGAAATTTAAGAGGGCTCAGAAAGCATTTCCGAATGTTGCTGGAGTTAGAAGTTTGAGCGATTGGACAGTCTGGTACTATTTTCCTTGAAGTGTCAGAGACTCGGCGGATTAGTTTGTAAACTCATGTGAGGCTTGGATTAGGTGAACAGAAAATATTCTTTCCCCGGTTTGCGCGAGAAAAAGTAGAAGACATAGGATTAAGGTGAGAGGGTCACTTTTAAAAGGGACATAAGGGATATCTTTACTTCGCAGAGGGCGATGCATTTGTAGCACTAGCTCCGAAAGAAAGTGTTGGAATAGGATATAATAACATTTAAAAGACATCTGGATGTTGATATGAGTCGGAATCTTGAGGGGGATATGGGCCAAATGCCGTCGGACTGGAGAAGATCAATATAGGATATCTGGGAAGCATAGACTATTGAAGGAAATAATCAGTTACTGTGCTGTACATGTCTCTGGCTTTGAGTTGCAGAGACGTTGAAACATCATGAAAAAGAAAATTCTCCTCAACTCAGCCGTAGGATCTGTCTGCTCTGGCCGTTTCTTTTCTTATCTCATGTGTTACCTTTTTCTTTTTTTTGGTCTTCTGATAGAATCCTTATAGTGTGGAAACAGCCCATTCGACCCAACAAGTGAATATAGACGCTCCTAACTGTATCCTACCCAGACCCATTCCACTCCTATTAATCTACATTTCCAATCCATAATGCGCTTATCCTGAACATTCCTGAACACTATGGGTAATTTAGCATTGCCAATTCACCTAACCTGCACATCTTTGGACTGTGGGAGGAGACTGGAGAAGTGTCTCAGCCAGCGCCCATAAGTATGACTTCAAGCTGAGAGATGTTTTCAGAGCGATCATCCAGCCTCCAGACCTTCCAGGTAAAGCGTGGCAGGACGGAAGGCTGAGATGAGACACAACGTGCCAGTTTGAACTGGGGTAAAAGGATTAGTATTTGCATTTTTTTAAATTTCCAAAGCTCAAAGTATTCCTATGATCTAGAATGCTTGGTATTTTATTTCTTTATTTTTCTGTTTTGTTTCTCCACTAAGAATTTATAATTAAGCATCTGATTCTCGGTACTTTTGTACCTACGTTGGCACAATATTTAGCACTTGAGTATATGTGAAAATAACGCTAATTCTAAGATACAATTCCAAATTGGCACTCTGTTTTTGGAGACTATGCTATTTGGTCCTTGACTGTGCCATGAACGAAGCATTCTCTCAGCAACCACACTCGCAAGGCTCTGAATAATGCAGGAGATCATCTGGCAAACATTCTTTGAAAATCATTCAGTGAAATAACATATTTAAACTAAGGTGACAAAAACTAGTGGAATACTCCAGTGTCGACTGACAACTACTTTGCACTGCAGCAGTAAAACCCATTGATTATTACACTCCAGCCCACTTAAGTAAGCCTTCCTGTTTACCTTCAGCATATGTACGTGAGCTTCCTGTGTTTGATCCACATGGACGGAATTCCCTTGTTAAGGATTAATGTTGTTTTTGTCCATTTAGGTAATACTTTTTTTTGTAATTCTAGCTTCCAAAATTAACACTGTTGCAGTTTCACACAATATACTCTACTTGCTACTTTTTGTCTACGCACACGTCAATATTTTTGAACTGATTGTATCCCTCTTGCAATCCAACTTTCCATTTATCTTTGAGTTGTCTGCAAATTCGACCCCAACACATTTTCCCTCCTTCCTCCAAGTCTTTCATCCATGTTGTATACAGTTGCGGTCCCAGCACTAATTGCTGTGAAACGCCCACTGGCCACAAGTCACCACTTCAAATCTAATCACGGCTCATTTGTCCCTGGTTGTTATTAAATTCATTGTCAATGTCAACATATTACCTTCAATAAATCCGGTTCGTACCTTAGGAATTACCTTTTGTGATGTTGAATTACTAGTTGTCGTCCAAATACAACGCATGTACTGGCTCCCCTCTTGCGCATTCCTCAACAGAATTAGACATTTTTTTTCATGCAGTCACGCCAATTCAGCTTAATTTGGTTATGGTTTTCCAACTACACTGCGATTATTCCCTTCATAATTTATCCCAAAAAGTTTATATTAAGTGTTATGCTAAACGCCCAATAGGTGCAGAGCTTTTGCTTGCTTCTCTTTCTTTTGAATTTGGGTTTCCCATTGGCAGTTTTTTCACTTACATCTCCAGAATCCACGGATTAGATAAATCATTACAAATGCCTCCGCTATTTTTGGAGCTATCTCTTATATCTGAATCACAAATGCATGTGGCAGTACCAGTTGGGCCACAGTTTTGATGAGACAATCCTTGCAAATGATATTAGTTAATAGCCTTGCACATAAATTTGTCGAAAGTGCACAAGAGCAACGTGGTCATTATACTAAAGATTATATTTCAGAAATTGTATGAGGCCAATGGGCCAAGTGTGTAGATGGATAATTGAATCGAGAGTGTGGTGCACGTCAGGCAGCATTCCAAGGGCAGGGGAATCAACGTTGCGGGCATAATCTCCTCGGATGCTTTGCTTTTCCAGCGCCAAAATCACGATTCTGATCTGCAACATCTGCAGTTCTCAATTTCTCACTGAAGTTGGATATTAAAGACCATATTTCGTGGTGTCATCTTTCCCATATGTTGAGAACTTACTTCTAACCCGGGAAAAGCCATTATGTGTTAAAACAATTTCTTCATCACCTGATGCCAGAAAGAGATTTTTCTGGTGGGACCCCGACTCCAGCCTTGCTTTCCAGTATTCTGACTGTTCGTTTCCCCAGAAACACGGTTCCTCGAGGTACTTTTTCATCATATACATTGCTAATGGGAGATTATAAATAGTGACGCAACACTAATTAGGTACAGAATACTCTGTACTCACACGCCAAAAGCCCAGAAATGTTCTGATACTTCAAAAGAATGAAACACAAGATTATAATTTGCAACGCTTTATTGAAAACAAATGCAAGCACATTGAAAATATTGACTAAACATTACTTTAGAAATGAAAGTTTTACACATACCTCATGTCATTTCCTATTTTACCGATGCCTATTGGCATAGCCGAGAGATTGAAATAATTTAGTAATGAATAGTTACATGTAATTTGTTATTTAGTACATCTATGTCGGTCGTTAAGCGATTTATAGGTGGAAGAGAAAAAGAAAATACATAAGGTCTTCAAAAACAAAGCAGGATGATGAGATCTCTAACGCCACTCTTCAACAAAGCACATAGGCAGATTAACTCACAATGGTTTGGAGACTGGAATATTCTGTGTGAAAGACCATGTACATTGGAAATGTTGAAGGGTTTTATTTGTTTCTAGTCGTATAACTTTTACATAGTGTGATTCGGAACTTCAGAGATCTAAATAGTTTTAAGATATTCTTGGTATTTTGCTACCTTCAAAGAGCTTTGCTTCATACCCATTTGAAAAGTGAATATAAATTATCACGCTGTTCTATGCTTGAGATGTCATTGCATTAAGATGAAGAGACCATAAGCGTGTGTCAGGTTAGTCTCTTGACCTGTAAGTACTGTACTTTCACACAGCTGGCATTGCTCCTTACCTTTTCACTCTTGTCAGGTGGACTCACGTGAAACAATCGCAGTTAGAGTCATACAGTCATGGAGATGTGCAGCATGGAAACAGACCCTTAGGTCCAACCCGTCCATGCCGATTAGATATCCCAACCCAAACTAGTCCCACCTGCCAGACAACTGGCCCATATCCCTCCAAACGCTTCCTATTCAAATCCGCATCCAAATGTCTTTTAAATGTTGCAAGAACACCAGCCTCCACAAATTCCTCTGGCAGCTCATTCCATACATGTACCACACTCTGTGTGAAAACCTTGCCCCTTAGGTCTCCTTGATATACATAACAAGGAACGGCTGAGGATCTTGGGATTGTATTCATTGTAGTTCAGAAGATTAAGGGGAGATTTAATGGAAACTTACAAGATAATACAGGGCTTGGAAAGGGTGGACGCTAGGAAATTGTTTCCGTTAGGTGAGGAGACTAGGAACCGTGGACAAAACCTTAGAATTAGAGGAGGTCAATTCAGAACAGAAATGCGGAGACATTTCTTCAGCCAGAGAGTGGTGGGCCCGTGGAATTCATTGCCACAGAGTTCAGTGGAGGCCAGGACGCTAAATGTCTTCAAGGCAGAGATTGATAAATTCATGATGTCACAAGGAATTAAGTGCTACGGGGAGAATGCTGGTAAGTGGAGTTGAAATGCCCTTCAGCCATGATTGAATGGCAGAGTGAACTCGATGGGCCGAATGGCCTTACTTCCACTTCTATGTCTTATGGACTTATGGTTTTATATCTTGCCCTTCATCCTAAACCTATGCCCTCTCGTTCTGGGCACCTCGACCCCTGGGAAAAGACTTTTATCCTATCCATGCCCCTCATAATTCTGAGTAACTGAACATAAACGAATCAAAGAAGCGAATAAAAGATATATTGCAGTACTAATTTCTGAGGTGATTTGGTACGCTGTGCATCTTGCGAAGACGTTCCTCACCCCACCCCCAAAACCGCTTGCTATTACCAAGTATAGCTTATCTCTTGCACACCCAAACATCCCACAATATAACATTTCAGGATAAATTTATGACAAAGCTAAATATTAATTAAAGTATACTCGGCGTCAAAAAATAACTGCAAAGTGTATTATTTCTTGTGGTAGCTGTTTGGTTTGTGCATGTCGATTGGTTTCTGTCCAGACAGTTTAAACGACTGCACAAAATAAGCATATTGAAGGAAAACATGTCGTGTTTAAGAACTTACAAGTTAAACACCTCTATTGATTTATTCATTATCTGGTCCATGTTTGCATAAACGACTGGCTTTTTTTTTTCAAAATGACTTGCACTTTGCACATGTATATTCTCTCTTACACACTATATAAGCACACAGTCCACACTATCATTTCATGTTAAATTGGTATAATGTTGAACGTTCATGAAAAAAGACAATTCGAGTCAAAAACAAGTGTTATATTACGGGCAACAATACATAGATCTATTATTTCTGGAAGATGCAATTTGCTGGAGCATGTCAATGAGTTTATCTCCAGATAATTATAAACCAATGGAAACGTAAACATTTTGAATGCAGCAGCAGTGTGCTGAAGCGATTGAAGACCTAGTCACGCATTTCAGTTGAAATATTCATCATCCCACCAAAGGTTTCACAACTGAATGGTTTCATAGAATTGCCACAATATGCAAACAGACTCTTCTGCCCATCGAGTTGAGACTCACTCTCCAAAGACCATCCTACCGTAAACCACCTCTGTATTCCCTATGGTTAACCCATCGAGCCTGCAAACTATGGTCGATTCAGCAGAGCCAGCCAACCGCATATGAGCATTTGTGTGCTGTGGGAGGAAACCCACAAAAAGACATGCAGAATGTGCTCACTTTACACGGGCAGTGACCCAAGTCTGGAATCAAGCCCGGGTTCCTGGAGTTGAGGCAGCAGTGCTCAGCACTGAGCCAAACATCAATCGATGCACGCAAGCAAATTCAATTGCAGTTGGTAAGCAAGGTTGAAAAATAAAGGAAAATTATTTATCTTCCAAATAAATGAACATGCTTTTTGGTGTTCATTAATGACTGGTGGCAGTGCTCGATTTCCAGCATTCACTTCTACCGTATTACATCAATAGTAGCTGATGTGCCAGAAGTTTCAATAACAATGTGCTGATGCGCATCACAACCAAAAGCCCAAAGTCAATGTTAGCCAAGTTGTGTAAAGGCAAGTTACTATTATTCAAATTGTCCAATAATTTAAAGTAGAATGCTGTTGATGTCATTTATTCATACTTTACAAGGCTGTCAATACTGAGCAGTGATTTTAGATACAACGTGGATGGTCGTTATTGTTGAAAGTTCCAGAGAAGTGGCGATGATCTTTTGCTGAATCCATATATTTTCGTCTTAAACGGTGTCTTCTCGTACCAGTCCCATAGAATGTAGTCGTAGTTCACATTGTTTTTCATTCCATAATACGGAAGTTTAAACACTTAATAAGCAGTTGAAAAGTATTTATTATTCTCAAGATCATATAATAGTATACAGGTCAATCTCCTACCTGGATATAGAAGTATCTCTGCCTGGGAGGAACTGAATTTATTCATTTGAAAGATTCATAATATATTACAAAACAGAAAAGAAAATCTTTGAGATACACAATTCTTCGGTACACACTTTCACCTTTGTGTATAAATTTTGTGTCTGATGTATTCTCTGAAAGAAGCAACCTGAGATAGCAGAGAGAAATCTGAAAGATTGTGTTTTCAAATAAAACTGTTGATCAATAATACGGTGTCATATGATTTTCGACGTTTTCCACTCAGTCCAACATCAGGACCTCCATTTCAAAGAAGCAGATGGCAGATTTGTTGGGTGAATGGGAAGGGATGCATGATTTCTTGATAATTGTTCTGTTGTGATTTTTTTTTTTACATGTGGTTCATGTGTCGAACATTACAGTTCACTTCTGAGAAATTATACTCCCAGTCATGTTTACTACCTGTTCAGCCAACAGCAACAGTTCATCACTTACCAATGCCATAAATTCCCAAGTTAGTTTCTTTAAGCACAAAAGCATTGTGAGCATGTCAATTGACCATTTTCACGAGTTCTTCCGTTCTAAATTTGCCAGATACATTCTCTGGGATTTACATTTACCCTCAGTATTGAACATAGAGCCATAGATTCAGAGAGGTGTGCAGCATGTAAACAGAGACTCCAGTCCAACCAGTCCGAGTCGACCAGATATTTAAACCTCATCTAGTCCCACCTGCCAGCGCCAAGTCCATACACCTCCAAACCCTTCCTATTCATAAACCCATCCAAATGCCTTTTAAATGTTGCAAATGTACCAGCCTCCACACTTCCTCTGGCAGCTCATTCCATACACGTATCACCCTCTGCGTGACAAAGTTGCCCCTGAGGTCTCTTTTATGTATTTCCCCGCTCACCCTATACCGACGCCTTCTGGTTCTGGACTCTGCCACCCCAGGGGAAAGACTTTGTTATTTATCCTGTCCATGCCCCTCATAATTGTGTAACCTTCTATAAGGTCGTTGCTCTGCCTTCGATGGTCCAGGAAGAACAGCCCAGGCTGTTCAGCATCCTTCTATAGCTCAAATCCTCAAACCCTGGCAACATCCTTGTAAATCTTTTATGAACCCTTTCAAGTTTCACAACATATTTCCGATAGGAAGGAGACCAGAATTGCACGCAATACTCCAACAGTAGCCTAACCAACGTCCTCTACAGCTGCAAAACGACATCCCAACTCCTGTACTCAATACTCGGACAAATAAAGGAAAGCACTCCAAACGCCTTCTTCACTATCCTATCTACCTGCGACTCCACTTTCAAGGAGCTATAAGGCGGCACTGCAAGATCTCTTTGTTCAGCAAGACTCCCCAGGACCTTACCACTAAGAGCATAAGTCCTGCTAAGATTTGTTTTCCGAAAATACAATACTTTGCATTTATCTGAATTAATTTCTATTAGCCACTTCTTAGCCCATTGGATCATCTGATCAATATCCTGTTTTAATCAGAGGTCACCTTCTTCACTGTCCACTATCTGATGTCATCTGCATATTTACTAACGATACCTCTTATGCTCGCATCCAAATCATTTATGTAATTGACGAAAAGTAGAGGACCCAGCACCAATTCTTGCAGAACTCCACTCATTATAGGCCTCCATAATGAAAAACAAACCACGAACACCACCTCCTGTTTTCTACATTTGAGTGTATTCTGTGAGATCTAAACTTGCTCTCCAGTCTCTCATGGGGAACCTCATCGAAAGCTTTACTGAATCCATATGTTAATCACATCTTCCGCTCTGCCGTCATCAATCCTGTTTGAAAGATTCAATCAAATTTGTGAGACGTGACTCACCACTCACAAAGCCATGCCTTTAGAAATACACGTATATCCTGTCCCTCAGGATTACCTCCATCAAAATACCCACCACCATTGTCAGGCTCACTGGTCTATAGTTCCCTGGCTTGCCATTACCACACTTCTGAAATACTGGAACCACATTAGCAAACCACTAGTCTTCTGGCACCTTATCTGTGATCATCGATGATACAGATTTCTCAGCAAGAAGCCCAGCAAACACTTCCCTAGCTTCTCACAGAGTTCGAGGGTACACATAATCAGGTCCTGGGGATGTGTCCACCTTTATGCGTTTCAAGACATCCAGCACTTCCTCCTCTATAGTATGGATATTTTTCAAGAAAATCCACAATATAATGAGGGTCCCTTTTTAATTTATTTTTAACGTGTCTGGATTTTTTTTAAACATATGACATAGGTATTAAGGTATTATCGGTCGGTATTTTGCACAGCAGTAAGATTGTGCCTTTGGTCTGTGGATTGTTCAGGCACAGAGATGGGCTTTTGCGGAATGATGTGATCTTCCTATTGTATATGAGGGAATAGCGAGAGTTTGAATGATCAAAATTATTATGTCTGCAATCAGAGCGGTTTTAAATCCTCACAGTTCACACAGATAGTTGGAGCAGTGGTTAAAGGCAATGAAAAATTTACAGGATCCATGGGGTGTAATAGGTGGCATTTTCAGGATTGTAGCATGGTTCGCACCGGAAAAGCTACGAGGGATTTGCAAAAATTGTAGAAGTCTGCTGTAGCTATCCCTACCTCAAACGTGTTGAATGGATTGCAAAACGTCATGGGTGACAGAACTTCAGTGGAATGAAACTTCAGCGGAAAGCCACGTTACTAGTACTGAGACTGGCTCTAATATGCTGAGAAACACGTCAGGTTGGAACCGATTCATGGCGACCACAGACGGCCGTTTCTGTCAAGGACAGGGGTACTTCAGAATGGGGCGCTGCCTCCTTGGTGACACGATCAAGGATGTCTCAGAGAGGGAGGAACATATTTTTAAAGGGAAAATCATCAGTGGGAGGTGGTTGGACATTGTTATCAATGACATAGGAACAGAAAAGGATGTGTTACTGATGACAGAATATAACAAATTAGGCAATAGGTTAACAAAATGTACTCGTGGGTAATAATCTCTGGATTACTCCAGGTGCCACATACTAATGGGAGAAGGACAAGCAGGATAGAGCAGATAAATAAGTGGCTAAGGACTTGGAGCAGGGGGAAGGATTTATTGGATCTTTGGAATCTCTGATGGGGTAGAAATCGCCTGCATATGAAGGGCGGACTGTTCATGAATTGGAATGGAACTAAAATTCAGGTACAGGGATTTGCTCGTGCGACTTGGGAGTCTTTAAACCAGGAAGTGAGTGCCTTAACTCAAAGAGATAGTGAGAAAAGAGATAAGTGGTACGATGGTGCAGTTCAGAAGTCAAATATTCAAGGCAGGCAAGGTCAAAGCAGAGAATGAGTTAGGACTGAGCAATAACATTGTATTTATTTAAATGCAGGTGAAGCAGTTAGCTCAGAGCATGGTTGGTAACATGGCACTGGGATATCATCGTTATTGCAGAGACTTGGCTCAGGAATGGATATGGAAGAAAGCTTCATGTCCCAGTGTACAGATGTTATCGCAAGGACAGAAAGGAGGATGATAGAGGTGGGGGAGTGAAGTTTATCATTAGCTTGTGCTTTGGAGAATATCCCTGGAAGTGAGTCCAGTGAAGCTTTTTGGGTGGAACTGAGAAATAAGATAGGTATGATCACTTTATTGGGATTGTACTATACACTGCAGCCACCCACCATATCCCCCCCCCAATTCCTTCCCTCAGCATCCCACCACTCACAATAGCCAATGTAAAATTGAGAAGCAAATTTAGCGAAAGAACTCAGTTAACTGAGAGAATAGTAAATTTGTAGTTATAAGGATTTTTAATTTCCCTAAGATAAACTGGGACATCTGTAGTGTCAAGGACTTGAATGTAAAGGGATGTGTGCAGTGTGTCCAAGAAAGTCTTGTTTTCTTCCATTTGAAACGATGTTCCCACTAGAGAAAAGATTGACCATTTTTTCCATAATTCATTGACAGCATGAGCGAGTCACTGATAGGTCAGCATTTATTGCCAATCCTAATTGCTGTGAAGACAGTTATGAGTCACAACATTTCAATGGAACTGGAATCATATGCCGTACAAACAATGAGACGATGGCAGATTCTTTCCCTCATGAACATTAGTGAACCAGATTGGCTTTTCCAACAATCGGGAGTTGAGTCATGATCGTCAGTAGATTGTTAATTCCAGGTATTTATTAAATTCAAATTCCACTATATGCTGTGGAGGGATTCGAACGCAAATCCATTCCACTCGTCACTGCATCCCCTTCTTTTTGGAAAAAAAGGCCGGGCTACAATAACTCGTTTATCAGAAGCCAAGTACTTCGACACCAAAGTGCCCACAGTTTTGTGTATCAATGGTTAGCAGTGCTGCCTCAGCATCAAAGACATGGGTTTAAGTCCAGCCTCAGGCGACTGACTGTGTGAAGTTTATATCTGGGTTTCCTCCAGGTGCATTGGTTTCCTCCTACATTCCAAAGATGGGTTTGTTAGGTGGATTCGCCATGGGAAATAAAGAGTCACTGAGTAGCCTTGGAGTGTCTGAACGTCATTCCTATTTCTATGCTGTCGAGATTCCGTGATAGTTCTACTAATTTTAAAATATTTGCAGAATAGAATATAACAACTGTAAAAGTGAATGTTCGATATTCAATGAAGGCCATTTTGACGGTATAAGGAAAGAACATTAAAAATTTAATGGGGGAAGGCGTTTCACATGTAAAGGGATGCTTAGAAAGTGGGAATATATGAACATAAGGAATGTGAGCAGGAATATTACATCTGGTTCTTTAAGCTTGCTCTGCTATTCAATAAGCTGAAAATGTGTTGCTGGAAAAGCGCAACAGGTCAGGCAGCATCCAAGGAGCAGGAGAGTCGACCTTTCGGGCATGAGCCCTCCTTCAGGAATGAGGGAGTGTCCAGCAGGCTAAGATAAAAGATTGAGAAGAGGGACTTAGGGAGGGGCGTTGAAAATGCAATAGGTGGAAGGAGGTCAGGGTGAGGGTGATAGGCCGGAGTGGGGGTAGGGGCGGAGAGGTCAGGAAGAAGATTGCAGGTTAGGAAGGCGGTGCTGAGTTCGAGGGATTTGACTGAGAAAAGGTGGGGGGAGGAGAAATGAGGAAACTGGAGAAATCTAAGTTCATCCCTTGTGGTTGGAGGGTTCCTCGGCAGAAGATGAGGCGCCCTTCCTCCAGCCGTCGAGTTGCTATTGTCTTGCGATGGAGGATTCCAAGGACCTGCGTGTCCTTGGTGGAGTGGGAGGGGGAGTTGAAGTGTTGAGACACAGATCGTTTGCACCCTTGCTACTGAGCATCAGTCGTGGAATGAGTGGATGCTTGTGGATGCAGTGCCAATCAAGCAGCCGTCTTTTTCAGGATGGCATTAAGTTTTTCGAATGTTGTTAGAATTGCATTCGCCCAGGAAAGTGGGGAGTATGCCATCATATCCTGACTTGTGCCTTGTAGGTGCTGGGCAGGATTTCAAGTGTCAGGAGGTGTGTTCCTCTTGTAGCCACTGTGTTTATGTGGTGAGTACAATTCACTTTCTCGTCAATGATTTGCTCCAGGATGGTTTTAGCGTGAGATTCAGTGATGGTAGCACCACTGAATGTCAAGCATTATTGTTTAGATTACTTCTAATCTGTTCTGGACATATTTTTTGTACTTGGTCTTGGACTGCTTCAGTATCTGAGGAACCACGAATGCTGCTGAACATTGTGCAATCATCCGCGTACATCTTCAATTCAGACCTTATGATAGAGAGAATATCATTCAAACAGCTGTACATGATTTGGTCAAGGACACTACCCTGAGGAACTCCGGCAAAAATGCCTGAAGCTGAGGTTGCTCACCATTTACAACCACAACCATCTTCATTTGTGCCAGGTATGGATCTAACCAGCGGAGTGTTTGAAACCTTGATACCCATTGATTACACTTTTGGAAGGCCTCCTTAATGCCACAGTCCTCTGAATGTATCCTTGATGTCAAGGACTGCCACTCTCAACTCACATCTGGAATTCAGCTGTTCTGACCATGTTTTAACCAAGACTGTTCTGAGATCAGGAGTCGGTAACCCTGGTGGAACCCAAAGTGGGCGTCACTAAGCAGGTGCCTATTCAAGTAGGATTTGGCCTGAATCATTTCTTTTTCTGCACAGGCCATACCTGGCAGTTTTCCACATTGTGGGGCAGACATCAGTGTTTTTATTGTAATAGAACAGTTTGGCTAGGTGAGCACCAAGTTCTGCAGCACACGTCTTCATTACTATTGCCGGAATATTATCAGTGCCCATTGTCTTTGCAGCATCCAGTGCCCCCAGCCGTTCTTGATATCACGTGGAGTGAATGGAATTGGCTGAAACTTGGCGTCTGTAATGATGGGGACCACTGGAGGAGCCCGAGATGGATCATCCACTCGACACTTCTGGCTGAAGATTGCTGTGAAAGACCATAGGACAAGGGGGTATAAATTTTGTCTTTCAGACCTTCGAGTCTGCTCCACCACTCAAGCTGCTCTGGTTATTTTATTTTGATCTTGTATACCGCTTTCTCCCTGTTACCATTGATGCACTTGACAAAAAAAAATATCTATCTGAGTTTTGAATATATTCAACAACCTGGCCTCCATAGTGTTTTTAGGCAATGATTTCCACAGAGTCACCACTATCTGGTGAAAAAGAAAATCTCCTTGTCGCTGTTCTTAAAGATTGTCCCTTCTTAGAACGTGCCCTTGGATCCAGTGAACCAAAGTAAACATCTCCCAATTGTCCAGACAATTCAGCATTCTGTAAACTTCATTACGATTTCCCAGCCCCCACCCCACCCCCGCCTCACCACCCCCCGCCCCGACAACAATCCTTCTAAACACAATCGGGTATAACGTTCCTCATATGTTGAGCCTTTCATTGCTGGGATCATTCTTTTGAATCTCCTCTTCACCTTCTCCAGGGCTAATACTTATGTCCTGTGATACGGGGCTCAGAATTGCTCACAATACACTAAACGTGATCCCACCAAAGATTTTCTAGGATAAAGTGAGGACTGCAGATGCTAGAGATCAGAGTTGAAAATGTGTTGCTGGAAAAGGGCAGCAGGCCAGGCAGCAACCAAGGAGCAGGAGAATCGATGTTTTGGGCATGGGCTCATGCCTGAAACGTCGATTCTCCTGCTCCTTGGATGTTGCGTGACCTGCTGCGCTTTTCCAGCAACTCATTTTCAGCTCACTAGAGATTTGTAAAGCTTCAGAAGTAATCCCCGGTTTTATATTTTAAGCTGCTGGAGAAAAATGACAACATTGTATTTACCTACATAACTATTGATTTCATCTGCAAGCTTACCATAAGATAAAACCAGGACTAGAATTTCCATGTACATTTCCACCACATTTATGTATTTTCTTTCCATCTAGAAAATAGTCCCTTTCTCTATTCTTTCCAGAAAATTGCATAACCTCTCACTTTCTCATGTTGCAAATCACATGTCTCAGTCTTCCTGCAGCCTTCTGCCTCCATAATACTACCTGCTAATCAACCTACTTTTATATATTCTGCAAACTGAGCCAAAATGCCCTCAGTTCGTTCATCTGGATTTTCAATGTATGAAGTGAAAACTTGAAGTCCCAATACTGATTCTTTTGAAGCACCACTTGTCACCAGCTACCATCCTGAGACGGAACCTTTTGCTCCCAGCGTTTGTCTTGTGCCAGACATCCACGCTTCTGTCCATGTTAATACCTTGCTTCGAACACAATGGGCCCTTATTCGATTTTATCGCCTCCTGTGTTGCACCTTATCAAAGGCCTGCTACAGGTCCATTAGATCTCCATGATCTAACGCACTTGTTTTATCCACAAGAAACTCTAACTCATTTCAGAGGTATGACTTTTCCTTGATGAATCCATGCTGACATTGACAAATTATACAAGCCTTTCCAAGTATTCAGAAATCTCATCCTTCACAATGACCTACAAAATCTTACCAACCGCAAAGTTCAGGCTAATCACCCTGTAACTTCCCATCTTTTGCCACACTGCCTTCCTAGACGGGGGGAGGGGGCGGGGGGGGGGGTGAGAGGTGTTATTTTAACATGTTTCCTGTCGTCTGAGATGCTCCCTAACTCCAGTACTACCTGATAGATCACGACTGTAGCCTCTACTACGTCTTCAAATATTGCCATCAGACTCTGGGCTGTAGTGCAGCTGGTACAGGTGATTTATCCATTTTCAGATGGTTTAGTTTTCTAGCACCCCATCCTTGATGGCCACCACACTCATCTCTGTCCCCCATGCTTTCTTGACGTTTTGGGATATTACTAGTGTCTTCCAACGTGTAGAATGATACAAAATGCTTATTCAGTTCCTCAACTGTTTCTTTGTTCCCCATTACTACTCCAGCCTCATCTTCTATTACTGACGAGAGTTCCCTCATACTTAATTTTCTCCGTCCTTATTTCGTGTTTCATTGTCGTCCATTGGTCTTTGCATTCTTCCAAATCCTCTGGTTTTCCATTGCCCTTTGTCACATGACGTGCTTTCTCCATTGTTATATTCTGTCCCTGACTTCCCTGGTCAGATATGGTTGCCTCATCGTCTCTTTAGTATGTATTTTTCCTCGGGATGAATTTTTGCAGTGTCACCTAGCTAACTCCCAGAAACTAACACCATCAGTGTTCCACTGTCCTTCTTGCTCGGCTCCTCACCCAATCAATTCTGGTCATCTCAACTCCCACATCTCTGCAGTTGCATTTATTCAGCTGTATTGCAGTTACAAGTAAGCCCACTTTTGACCCCTCAAAGTCAGAGTAAATTCTATCATATTATGGTCACTGCCTCCTGGCAGTTGCTTCAACTTAAGCTCCCTTATCAAGGCTGCCTCATTGCACAACGCTAAATCCAACAGTGCCTGTTCCCTTGTGGGAACCACCACAAGTTGCTTCAAAAAGCCAAATCGTAGAAATAACACAAGTTCATTTTCTTGCAATCCATTATCAACCTGATTTTCTCAGTCCCCTTCATATTGAAAACCACTTCCTCCATCACTCCAACTTTGCCTATCTTACATGCTTTCCCTATGTCCTCATGTACATTCTGGCCCATAACCTGACTACTGTTTGGAGGTCTGTAGATAACTCATTTTGTTTTAATCTTTGCGATTCCTCAACTCTCCCACATCGATTGTGTATTACCTGATCAATGTTGTTCATTACTATTGATTCAATTTCATTTCTTACTAATCAGGCAACCCCATCCACTCTGCCCACCTGCCTGTCCTTTCACTTGGAGGTATATCCTTGGATATGTAGCTCCCAGAAAGCTTCAGCTTTGTTCTTTGCATTGATTTGCTTGTGTCTTGCATCGTATATGATAGAAATTATAGAAATGTTTTTGGACCCTCCTTTTTCCAGTGAGTTATTCAATTATCCACCAACATTCGCGACTTGATGTGGCACGAATGCAGAGCTTACATCTGACCTGTTGGTCGCTGCATCACTTAACACGATCCATTATTTGCTGCTTGTGCTGTTTGGCATGCAAGGGTGCTTTTCCCAGGCTTTACCAGGTTGGCATCGCATCCTAATTTATGCCTGGTGCTGTTCCTGTCGTGTTCTTCTGTCTCTCCATTGAACCAGGATTTAGCCCCTCGCTTGATTGTAATACTTGATTGGGGGACATGCCAGGTTATGAGTTGACAGATGGAGTCGGCATACAATTCTGCTGCTGTTGATGGCTTCAGTGCCTCATTGATGCCCAGACGTGGCCTGCTAGATCTGTTCGAATCTGTCCAATTTAGCATGGTGATAGTGCTACACAACAAGTTAGAGTGCATTCTTAGTGCAAATGCGGAACATTGTCGCCACAAAAACTATGTGGTAGTTACTCTTACCGATACTGTCTTGGATAGATACGTTTGCAGCCTGGCAGATTTGTAAGGGTTAGTTAAGGTATTTTTGTTTCATCTTTTCGGTTCCTTCACCATCTACCGCAGACATATTCTAGCAGTTATATCCTTTGGGACCAGACGAGCTCGATTAGTAATGCTCCAGCTGCGCCACTCTTTTTGCGCCCTTGATAAAGTCAATACTTCCTCCAAATGTTGTTCAATATGGAGGAGAATTGATTCATCATCCAAAAGGACAGTAAGGAGTAACCAGTTAATGGTTTCCTCCCCATGTTTGCCATGAAACCATGGGAATTCATACGATGTGGAGTTGACGTCAAGGATTCCCAGATTCACTGTCCCCTGACAGTGACCCACAGTGCTGCCAAATCTGTGGGTTTGTCCTCCCGTTGAGACAGAAAATACCCAGGTTTGGCAATAGTGGTGTCTGGTGCGTTATCATTATGGTATGATACAGTAAGAATGACGATATCAGGCTATTCATTCACTCGTCAGTAAGACAGCTCTCCCAATTTCGGCACATGCCCCCAGACGCTGGTAAGAAGGACGTTGCATTGTCTATAGGGCTGTTTGATGTTTTTGCCGTTATTATCTCCAGTTCCAGTTCCAGTTCGATGCCAGGTCGTCTGCCAGTTTTCATTTCTTTGTTTTGACTTTCCAGGCGATTAATACAACAGAGTGGATTGCACGACCGTTTCAGAGAGTCAGTGACATTGCTGTAGCTCTGGAGTCACATGTATGCCAAAAAAGGCAAGGATGGCAGGTTTCCTTCCCGTAAGGGCATTAGTGAGTGTGTCATGATTTTTTATACTGAATTAAAAATCCACTAATGGCTGGATTCGAAACTAGGCTACCAGAGCTTCGTTCTGAGTTTTTGGATTAATAGGGAAGCAATAATACCACTAGACCATCACCTTCATGTTTGAGGAGTACCGATTCATCAACTGAGCGAGGATGGTACGTGCTAATCAGCAATAGGTTTCTTTGTCCATGTTTCACTTGAGTGTCATGAGACTTCATTTGATCTAGAGTCAACATTGAGGACTCCCTCCTGGTTGAATCCAACTGTGCTGCCACCTCTGCTGGGTCTGTCTTGCCAGTGAGACAGAACGTAAACAAGGGTGGTGATGCTGGTTTCTGCGACAACATAGGGTATGATGCTGTGAGTATGACTGTGTCAGGCTGCTGGTTGACAAATATCGAGACAGCAGTCACAGTTCTATCCCCAGACAAACAGGTTTCACCTATATACCATGCCTCCTTTCTTTCTGAGTGAGCCTTACATGGGTAACCTTATCAAAACCTTGTTAAAATCCATCTTTACCACCAACTTTGCTCCACCTTCATCAATGTGTTTTGTAACATTCTCAAAGAATTCAGTAAGATTTGTGATGTATAACCTGCCCCTCCCAAAGCCATGCTGACTATTGGTAATCAAGCTATGCTTTTCCAAATAATCATAAACCCTGACTGCCAGAATCATCTCCAATAATTTGCCTACAAGTAATGTAAGACTTACCCGTCTATAATTTCCAGGGTGTATCGCATTCTTTTATTTTCAATGAGGGAAAAACGCTCCAATCACGTGGAACTATTCCAGTGAACCGTAAGGATGCAAACATCATCACCAAAGGCGCAGCAATCCCTTCTCTCGCATGCCATGACAGCCTTCTTCATATCCGTAAGGCCGAGGTGACTCACTTATCCCCGTGTTCTTCAAGGCTTTCAACAAATCCTCCGTCTTTACACGAACCTGTTAGAGCCCATTAGCGTGTTTCCCGCTGTTCTCACAAATGACAAGGTCCCAGTCGCTCGTCGTTACTAAAGCAAAGTATTCATTCAGGATCTCTCCAAACTCCTCCGACTTCTGGCACAAATTGACTTCACTATAAGGGGTATAAATGATCAGTAATTAATTAACATTCCTGTTGCTTAAAACAATAATTACAATTTATTACGAATTGCAACGTTTTAAAAGCAAAATGATTGAACTTTTGACCGTTCGAAAGTTTAGCAAGCTTTGCAACCGCTTTCCAGTTCAAATATAACAAAAAGTCTGCAATTTTGCCTGCGTACAAGCAGTGATGCAAATATTTTGAGGTCATGCCCAGGAAATAATATTTATCTGCCGATTGAAAGCAAATACTGAAAGTTGCCACCGCAATATTAATTTCATTTGCATTTACTTCAGTAAAATATTTAAGTTTATTGCTCTCTACTTTCTTCCTAATACTGATACAAATGTCAAAACATTAATTATATTAAAAGAGACATGTATTATCAATGAGTGTTCACTAAAATGAATAAATTGGAATGACTTATAGAATTGTGGAACAGCCTCTATATTGAAATGAGAAACACTTCATTCCAGTAAAAAACATTTTACAATTCAACAACCCTGCCATTACATTCTATTTCTCAGTTTATCTATCTTAATGTGTATCTAATTAATGACAGAGTGAACTGCTTGAAAACATTTAATCGTTTTATTTATTGAACGACTAACATTAATTATCACTAATTTGTTTTGACAAAACTGAATTATAAATTAAATGACGGCTGAGGTCTATTGACCATTCATATTGGACATTCTAAACTCTACCAAATCTGGAGTAACTGGTCAGAGCAGTGCATTGGCTAATACAATCAAAACAACAAATAGTACCTGTTGGCTGAAGAGAACAGTGGAAGTGCAGGTCAAGGATGTTCCAAAGATTCGGAAAGATAAAGGTACAACCAGCCCAAAGAGCGGTGTTTTGAGAGTATCGACCAGAATTTCTTGCACCTTGACTTCTGGCCAGTGTCTCAGCACTTTACATCTCTCCAGCATGGCAATAGCGAAGGGTGTGGGAGACAACCTGCTGGATTTTTTTTTTGAATCCAGCTCATGGTGACATTAGCAGAAAATGTGTTGCTGGTTAAAGCACAGCAGGTTAGGCAGCATCTCAGGAATAGGGAATTCGACGTTTCGAGCATAAGCCCTTCATCAGGAATGAGAGAGAGTAGCCAAGCAGGCTAAGATAAAAGGTAGGGAGGAGGGACTTGGGGGAGGGGCGATGGAGGTGGGATAGGTGGAAGGAGGTCAAGGTGAGGGTGATAGGCCGGAGTGGGGTGGGAGCGGAGAGGTCAGTAAGGAGATTGCAGGTTAGGAGGGTGGTGCTGAGTTGAGGGAACCGACTGAGACAAGGTGGGGGGAGGGGAAATGAGGAAACTGGAGAAATCTGAATTCATACCTTGTGGTTGGAGGGTTCCCAGGCGGAAGATGAGGCGCTCCTCCTCCAGCCGTCGTGTTGTTATGTTCTGCCGGTGGAGGAGTCCAAGGACCTGCATGTCCTCGGTGGAGTGGGAGGGAGAGTTAAAGTGTTGAGCCACGGGTGGTTGGGTTGGTTGTTCCGGGCGGCCCAGAGGTGTTCTCTGAAGCGTTCCGCAAGTAAGCGGCCTGTCTCCCCAGTATAGAGGAGGCCACATCGGGTGCAGCGGATGCAATAGATGATGTGTGTGGAGGTACAGGTGAACTTGTGGCGGATATGGAAGGATCCCTTGGGGCCTTGGAGGGAAGTGAGTGTGGAGGTGTGGGCGCAAGTTTTACATTTCCTGCGGTTGCAGGGGAAGGTGCCGGGGGTGAAGGTTGGGTTGGTGGGGGGTGTGGATCTGACGAGGGAGTCACGAAGGGAGTGGTCCTTGCGGAACGCTGATAGGGGAGGGGAGGGAAATATATCCTTGGTGGTGGGGTCCGTTTGGAGGTGGCGGAAATGACGGCAGATGACCTTTTATCGATTGATTATTAATTATTTACTGAACGATTTAAAATAGATTAACATTATTGAAATGAAAAACCACATGACGGTCTTCAAGACCTTGTAATTACTGTTCAGTGCAATAATCTTCGAAAGTAATTTGTTGTTTTGGGTTGTATAACCATGGCAAACATTTAATTCTCAACCCATCGACGAGGTCTACAACAGATATCTTATAATGTTCACACTACATCTTGCTCATGCGGATAATCACTCTTTATTAATAATGCCTGAGTTTATTAATATTAGCATATCTTTATGATGCTGTTTGTGAATAATTTCAAGATTTCCAATAGTTTGCCAGTCCAATCATCAACTATAAAATTGTTATTGTGGCTGAGTACATCACAACCGGCAACATTTTTGAAAGCATCGCCATTAAACTTAAATATTTTTGTATCATAACCAAATAAAATAAAATTCTGTCTAAATTCCAGTGAGGTATCTTCCTGGGAAACAGATATTCCTCATCTATTTATTTTCTTCCTAATTCTGTCTTGAATGTCTAAATATTTATGTTATGAACATTTCCATGAAATGTATTTTTTCCCTTGAGATGAAAAACAGAAAGGAATCCATAAACAATTGACAATTGTGAACGACAAAACATTGCTGATTAATAATCACCCAATGTCTTTTTCTTTCAGACCATCAACCCAGCTTATCAATCTTCAATTAATGAATGTCTACTCAACGATAATGCAAACTAATTTGAAAATTTTGCACCATTTAACTAGCCAGAACTCTGACATTAACTATCAATTCATTGTCATTCCAACAATCAGACGGTAATTCAATTTAATCTTTGCAACAGATATTGTGAGGTTAACATTTTAGTGGAATGCAATATTTTTTAGAGTCAATATTGCTATGAAAGATTGCTCATTTGGGCGGCACGGTGGCACAGTGGTTTGCACTGCTGCTTCACAGCGCCAGAAAGCCAGCTTCAATTCCCGACTCAGGGGACTGACTGCGTGGGTGTCCTCCGGTTTCCTCCCACAGTCCAGAGATGTGCAGGTCAGGTGAATTGGCCATACTAAATTGCCCGTAGGGTTAGGAAAAGGGGTAGGGGTAGGGGTATGGGTGGATTGCGCTTCGGAGTGTCGGTGTGGGCTTGTTGGGCCGAAGGGCCTGTTTCCACTCTGTAAGTAATCTAATTCATTCATGTTAACACATCTGCAAAACAATCTCTTCTGATATGAATGTGCAAAGTTAGCATGGAATTAATATTCCACCTTCTCAGTTAAGTTGCACCAGATTACTATTCACTCCAATAATTGATGTTCATTTCTACAGGTTACACAGATGATCAGAAAAATAAGAGTTCTCACCCATTTAAAATTGTCATGAGCTGTTTATTGTCATAGTAATTGTTGCTTATTTCCAAAATTTAAAAAAAAGTTTCAAACCCAGTACATCCAGATTTAAATGTGAAATGATGTTTCAGTACATCAACTGACGTAACCATATCACACTGTACAGATTTATAATCATTACAAATGCTGATTTTACTGCAACAGTGCATTCTTGGCTGGTTTTTGTTCAATAATTGAATCCATTATAATTTTCATTTTAACAGTGGAATCTGCTTGATTTGGTTTGATTGTATTTCAATTCTATACAGCATTTTTTTTTTGAATGGTCACACTAAAAGCTGTATCATTCCCGTGCTAAACATTCCAGAAGTTCCCCATGATTTTGTTTTGGCGAGTAATTACGTCACGTGCAGTTGTTGTTCAGGTCAAACAATACCATAAATTATGAATTCTTGAAAGTCCTTTTCAAAAAAAAACCTTTTCAAAAAAAGATAGGGAAGAAGCCTATGTCAAATAATTGTTTTTGTTTTTGAATCTCGTGCATTGCAAAATTATTCTTTTCCAAATTTTCAATTTGTTACAAGAAAAGAAACTGCCTTGAAAATATTGAATTTGTTTACATTTTTATTGCAATATTATGTATCAATATCCATCAATTATAAAATTTAAAAATTCTTTATTTCTAACAAATGTCATTGAGTGCATCTTTTGGTCACTGTAATGCCACTTTCATTATCAACTTACTTAATCCCAATTCTGATGCACATGGACTGTTGTACGTATTTAGACTAGCATCCAAAAATCTATTTATGACAGACTAAGTTCTGCATGCATTCTTTATTCTGTTCTTTGTGATTGTTGTGCAATTGTGTTAATGCATTTTTTCTGTTTTAAAATCTAGTCGTCAATCTCGCTAAATTAATCCGGGTATTTTTTACTGTACACTTACCAAAACAAATTGCAAGGTTTTGGTCTGAGCTGCCTGCTCAAGGGGGTAGTAGGAGGAGGTGTCCGCGATTTGATGTAAAGATCGGTGCCCCAAAATACAGCGGAAGAAATGCTCACTATCTAATCACGTGTTGAAATCCTTGATCCCGGAGTGCAGGGGGAAGAAGATGAGGTCTCTTTTGAGGACTGATCATTCATCCTCAGAGAGGGGGAGGTCTGGAGGGTACAGCGAAAATGCCACAGTGCTGGGAGCTAGGACCTTGGACCTTGTGTAGGACTGGAGCTGGGGGTGGGGGGGGGGGGAGTTAGTCCTGGGGACGGAGTTAGTCGTGGGGGCGGAGTGGGTCGTCGGAGCGGAGATCGATGTGCGGGTGGAGATCGACTTGGGGACGGTGTGGCCCTTAAGCAGGTGAGTGACGTCACTGGGGGCCGGCAGTGGCATTTCTTCTGTCACCTTCGCCTCCGCGCCTACTTCTTCAACAAGGACTTTCACCCATCCTCTGACGACCCCATCCTCCACCTCCAGCATGCCACATCCACCTGGACACCCCTTGCTGGCCTCGTACCCACACTCAATCTTTTCTTATCCAACTGCTGCCGTGGCATTGACCGCCTCAACCTGTCCACACCTCTCACCCACTCCAACCTTTTACACTCACAACAAGCAGCCCTCCACTCCCTCTGCTCCAACCCCAACCTCACCATCAAAATGGCAGACAAGGGAGGCGCAGTGGTAGTTTGGTGCACCAATCTTTACACCACTGAAGGTAAATGCTAACTCTTGGACAGCTCCTCCTACTGCCCACTTGACCATTACCCCACGTCACACCACCAAACTATCATCTCCGAGACCATCCATAACCTCATCACCTCAGGAGATCTCCCATCCACTGCCTCCAACATCATAGTCCCACAACCCCGCACCGCCCGTTTCTATATCCTATCCAAAATCCACAAACCCGACTGCCTCGGCGGACCCATTGTCTCAGCCTGCTCCTTCCCTATTTACCACCAGGCAGTGGGGATGTATAATGGAGGGCACTCTACGCAGGTGTACTCCCCTTTTACCTAGGAATTCTGTGGTGCAGCGTGTTGCGTGAAGCAGTCCCTTATGACCGCACATTGTGTAGGTCCACAGACTTCCAACAGAAATGTTTGTCTGGTCGAGCTGTGGACTCAGTGTACCATATATATGATGGTTGTGGGCGTTTTCACTCCCTTTTTGATTTTCTCAAAACCCTTCTCCTCTGTTGCACCTCAGCCTCACGATCCTGATCTTTGGGCATCATTCACAACGTGGAGAGGGTATTTCACATGAACGCCTCGTGGCTCTGCTCCTGAGCCCGCTAACCTGGCCATAAACAGATCCAGGGAGTAGGCTGTTGTGGTTTCATTAGAACTCTTTTCCTGGTCCTCCTCCGTGGTTATGTCAGAACCCGAGTATCTCTAGGAAAGGTAAACACATGGCGTCTACCAACGCCTTTGAGTTGATCATGGAGACATGGGCACTGCATAGTGCAGAGTGCTTCATTCCCCCACCCAAATCTATTCTGATTTAATCCCTGCCCTCCCCCTGACTTTTTTTTGATCACGCAGCCATGTCACTGGCCACTCGGATGTTTTCTTTCTTTCTGGTAATGAAAATAAAAGCATTTGTTCTTCACTGTATCCTAAACCTGCACAAACAATATGGATGATAGGGATAAATAACTCTATTTTTGGTTATTGATTTCTGGTTCATGGCCACTGCCATCCAACACATTAAAAACGTTGGTGCTCGGCCCCAGCATTGTGCACCAGTTGGAGAATGCTGAAGTGTACTGTGAGATCCTCTCCGGGCGTACCCATGCTGAGACTGAATGTCACATTGATCCCAAGATATTGTAGCACCACCAAGGAGCCACAATCTGCCCCGCAACTCAAACGGCTCCAGAATATGTGTTGTGTCTTTGAGGGAAGTCAAATGGCAGACCATGCACAGACTGCTGTTGCACATCATCCTCCTCTTCTTTCTGATCCACTGCCCAGACACGCTTTGGCATGTTCATTTACCACCATGCGGTGGGGATGTCTAATGGAGGGTTCTTTACGAGGGAGTACTCCCCCTTTATCGAGAGGTTCTGTGGTGGAGTGCTTTGCACAAAGTGGTCCCTTGTATCCACATGTTGACGTAGTTTATGGACTTTCAGCCCAACTATTTGTTCTGTTGTGCTCTGGATTCAGTGTACCACGTATTGTTGGGATGTGGGCATCCCGAACCCATTAGTCAGGTCACACAGAATAAGAACATTCGAATCTTTCCAGCTGTCGTTTACTCAGTGAGCTGCTCTTACCCTGTCAGTTGACAAGCCCTACATACAAAGAGTATGATGTTTCCCAGCTCCTGCTGCTCAGGTTCCAGTGTTTTAACGTCAGAACCAGTCAACGAATTGCCATAGGAATGGCATTTGCACGTTTCGAGACTGGCCAGAACTATTATCACCGAGCAGAGATTTTTTTTAGAAGATTTGCATTATTACATTCACTTGCTGACTAACCCTACCAAGTAATGAAAGTCTTCACTCTGATTCTCTATTTATACAATCGTTCCAATGGCACACGACAAAAATTAACAGAATGCATGGGACCTCACTGCATGAGTGAGGGTCAACATTAACGTTTTCACTCTTTCCAATTGGAAAACAATTCTTGTTTCTCATCAATTTACCTCTTAAGAGTAACATCAAAAATAATATCCAAACGTAGTCATTGATAAGGGGAGCTCTGGACAATCATGTCGATCTGGAGGTCTCCAGATGTACAGAAAGTGCTTTCTGTCAGAGTTGTACTAGATCAGTGTTAGGAACATAGGCAGAAGGACAATAATTACTGAACTGAACTCACATCTCCCAGCCTAGGAATCTGAAGCTCTCCTCAGCTATTCTATTAATTAGCTCTAAAGATCATTTCGGCTAGTGAAGTTGCAAATGCTAACTATTTTGCTTGGAATCCCATGAGCTGATCACTAAAATACACAATGCAAATTGTCACTTCATTCTAGTTTCACAACCCTTTCTATTTCGGTAACCTCCAACATGGCATGTACTTCTTCCTGTCTCTCGCATCCTGCAGGATCCATGTCATTTCCCACATGTGCACCATCCTCCTGATTCTTCAAGATTCATATGTCTGTAACGTGCCCTCGACTTTGCAACCCGTCCACTCTCTGAAGTTCCCCCCAGATATGTGGAGGTTACAGAGATAGGGATGGTTAAAAGTAAAGGTGGATTTGACATAAATATGGAAGTTTGCAATGGCAGGAAGAGGGATCAGGAAGCTGGACGGTATGGGCGTGAAGGAGATTACAGTCTCAGGAAGGATTATAGAAAATGGAGATTGGATGCCCGACTTCGATCAGACTAACCACAATGAGAGGCTTGTATTAACTGAGGAACTTTCACTCGTAGGGAGGATCACAAAGAGTGAGAAAAAGGGGGCAGAGCTTCGCAGAGTTATGATAGCAGTAGTAATTCAAGGAGTGGGAAGGCTGGGACGTTTGGAGATATTTCCAGTGATAAAGATTTGTCGGATGAGGGTGTTTTACACAGACGGGAGTGTTTTATGGAACGAAGAATTCACAAAGATCACAATATTTGTACAATCTGGAAATGTAACATATATTTCGGGCTTTAGAAACTGAAGAGATTGACCAATATTGGAAAGCTTAAGATCTGTATGTTCTATCGATTGGAAGACTGTGGAGGCTGACAGAGATTACAGAGTCAGGAACAGCAATAGGTGGTCTACAAAATCACACAGATAGGGATTATTGCATAACCTGGAGGTTCCTAATATAGTGAGAGTTGTCGGGGAGAATGAAGCTTACACAGATAGGGTTGTAATAGTTGATGAAGATTATGGAGATGTGAACATGAATGGACAGACTGGAGGTGATTACACTAACAATGTGGATGACAGCGACGGAAGTATGTTACATAGACAATGAGACTTGTAGGAAGTGGATCGGTAGAGTTACATACATTAGAGTGGGTTCTTTGGATCCGGAGTTTTGCAGGGAGCTATGAGGATTACACTAACTGGGAGGGTTGGAGAGTTTCCACATTTAGAGAGTATTTTAGGAACTGGAGTGGGTTCCAAAGGTAAGTAGGGATGGACGAAGGATTATTTGGACCGACTGGAGCCGTTTAGAGAGAGGGAGTTTTTATGGACCACAGACGGGAATCCAGAGGGAGAATTGCAGTGTGCAGAGAGGGAGTGTGGTTGAAGTGTTGGTACACAACCGCTGGAGGAAGCAGAGAATCGAACAGAAGTATGGAGCGTTGAAGTGGAAAGTAAAGTTTAAAGTTTATTGGGAGACATGATGGACGGGGAAGAGGTTAGAGAGGGTGAGCTGCAGAGGCTGACAGAGTCTACAGATTCTGGAGTCTGCCTGAAAGATGCAGCATGATTATAAGTGTTTACAGAGATGGAACCTATTGTAGGTACTGGAGAGGTTTCAGATGCAAACAGGGCTATGAAGATTGATGTCAAATGCATCAATAGAGTGGGCTCATGAATACATAGGATCGTGCAGGCAGAGAGCAGGAGAAGATAATAGAGATAGAGAAGGACTGAATCAAAATAGAACATTACAGCGAGGTACACGTCCTTTGGCACTCTATGTTGCGCTATGCGGTGTAACCAATCTGAGATCCAACTATCCTAAAATAATTTTATCTATAGAAATATTTAATGACCATTTAAATGCCCTTAAAGTTGGTGGGTTCCCTACTGTTGCAGGCAGGGCATTCCACGCCCTTACTACTCTCTGAGTAAAGAAACTACCTCTGAGGCACGATCTACGCTTTAGAAAACCGCCCTGTCTATCCCTAATCAAATGAGCTCTCTCCAGATTATTAGCAATCCTATCTATTCTAACCTTTTCCAACACTCTACCCGCAACCGAAGTAAGTCTCACTATATTTACGAGGGTTGCCTCTACTGCCCTTCGTGAACAATGTGATAATATTTGCTATTCTGCAGCATTCTGGCACAATTCCTGTAGAAAATGATGACATAATGATCAAAGTCAAGGCTGGGAAATCTCGCCCCTGAATTCCCAGAAAATCCCAGGATAAATCCCATTCGACCCAGGGAACTTATGCATTTTGGACTTTCCAGCATTTCTAACACCTTTCCCTTGCGAACGTCAATCCTGTCAAGTCTAATACCCTGTATCTCAGTATTCTCCTCGACGACATTGTCTTTTCCTGTTGGAACACTGACAAAAATATTCATTCAGCGTCTCACCTACAATTTTCCACTACTGTCCTTGTTTGACTCTCATCTTACTCTCATCATTCTTTTACTCGTAACATATCAAGAGACAGCTTCATGATTGTCCTTGACTCTGCTTGCCAGCGTCACCTCATGCCCCCTTCTGGCTCTTGTTAGCTCTCTCCTTACATCCTTCCTGGCTAAAATGATACTCCCACTCGCCCGACCTGAGCCTTAATGTCACATTTTTATATCAGTCTCCTTCTTTAACTTGACAAAAATAATTCAACTTCTTTCGTAACCATGATCCCCTCGCTCGACCACTTCCTCCCTGCCTGAGATGTACATACCTCTCAAGGACACGCAGTAGTTGTTCCTTGAAACAGCTCGGCATCTCAATTGTACGCATCTCTTGCAGTTTCCTTTCCCATCCTATGCATCCAAATCTCATCAAATCACATCGCAATTGCTTTTCCCCAGCTATAAATTGGAGTATATAACTGTTCTTTTCTATTGCTTAAGGAAATGTAACCAAATTGTGGTCACTATGAGCAAACTGCTCATCTACCTACAAATCTAACACCTGTCCAGGTTCATTGCCCAGCATCAAATCCAATGTGGCCTCCCCTCTTGTAGGGCCGTCTGCATATTGTGTCAGGAACCCTCCTGCACACACTGCAGAAAAACTGATCCATCTAAAGTGCATGAACTGCCGCATTTCTTGTCAATATTTGAAAGTTAAAGGCACAAGTATCAACTGCCCTTTTACTTTTGCTCCTATCTCGAATAGTCTTTGCAATCCTTTCCGCTACATATCTGGAACTTTCGGAGGCCGATAGAAAACTCCCAACAGGGTGACCTCTCATTTCCTGTTTCTAACTTCAGCTCAAATTTACTCAGTACATGAGTCCTCAACAAACGACCTTCTGGTTACCATAATACTGCCCTTCAGTAACGATATCACACATCCACCTGTGATCTGACTGCGATCTGACTGAAATATCTAAACGCCTGAACCTTTAACAACTATTCCAGTTCCTGCTCTGTACATGTCTCTAAAATGGCCTCAACATCAAAGTCTGAGGTACGAACATATGCTGCACATTCACCAAACTTACACTCAATGTTCCTGGTATTGAAGAGCATTCACACGTTTCAACTATCAGGATATTGGCATCCACTGGTTCAGGACCATTCCCTTTGCAGGGTTTCCAGAATGTGTCCCAATTACCCACTTATCTGAATCCCTCCCTTCTGCACCATCCGAGTAGCCATGTGTTCAATTAATTTCTTTCCTTTCTCCTCACCTCGCTAACACGTGGCAATAAACTGTGAGGTTATAGAGGCAGGGAGTTTTGGAGTGGCTGTATGAGGTTACAGAGATAGGGACAGTGAAACTCATTGGAGGTGCTTGCAGAGATAAAGATGTACAGAGCCACTTAAGAAGATTACAAAGACAGAGAGGGTGAGCGTGACTGGAGTTGATTACGTATATTGGGACGGTGGGACTGCCTGGTGGAGATAACAGAAATAGGGATGTCAATTGAGAGTGGAGGAAGTTACACAAATAGGTTGGATGGGATGAATGGACGCTGTGACAGAGATAGGGAGGCTGGGAGAGAATGGGAGATTACAGAGATTTGGATGATGGGATATCTGGAGAGGCTAAAAGAGAGGGAGGGTATGCGTGATTGGCTGTAGTTAGCGAGATAAGGACGTTGGGAGTGACAGGTGGTCGTTACGGAGATCGGGAATGTGGGTGTGATATGTGGAGGTTACAGAGAGAGGGAGGTTAGGAATGATTGGTGGTGGTTGTAGAGATATGGACTGTGGGAGTGAAAGGCGGAGGTTACAGAAATAGAGGCTGTTGGAGTGACTGGAGGAGGCTATATAAATAGGGAAGATGGGAGTGACTGAAGGAGTTTGTAGAGGTAGGGACAGTGGAAGTGACTGGTGGAGTTTCGAGAGATAGGGACCGTTGGGAGTGACTGGTGATCTTACAGAGATCGTGGGGTTGGGAGTGAGAGAAGGAGGTTATAGAGATAGGGAAGTCGGAAGTGACTGGGAAAGATTACAGAGACAAGGATGATGTAATGACTGGAGGAGGTTACAGAGGTAGAGATGGTGGGAATGACTGGAGGAGATTATAGAGTGGGAAGGGGTGGAATGTACGGACGAGGTTACAGAGTTGGGAAGTTGTGAAAGACTGTGGAAGGTTACAGAGTTATGGATGGTGGGAGCTAAGCGAGGAGGTATGCGGCAATAGCGAGTTTTGGATGACTGGAGAAAGTTACAGAGATGGGGGTTTGGGAGTGACTGGTGGAGGTTACGGAGATTGGGTGCTTGGAAATTAATGCAGGAAGTTACAGAGATGGGGACGGTGGGAATGATAGAAGAATTGTACAAAGATAGGAACAGTGGGAGTGACAGGAGAAAGCTACAGAGATAGGCACAGTGGGAGTGAGTGGGAGAGGTTACAGAGATAGGGATGATGTGAGTCACTGAATAAGGTTTCAAAGATAGGGAATGTGGGAGTGATTGGAGGAAATAACAGTGATGTGGACGTTGGGAGTGAGTGGAGAATGTTGCAGGGATAGGAACAGTGGGATTGTCAGGAGATTGTTAATGAGATAGGGCCATTGGTTGAAACTGGGAGAGGTTGCAGAGGTAAGGAGTGTGAGAGTTATTGGAGGAGATTATAGTGATAGCGTCGATGGGTGTTACAGGAGGAGGCTACAGAGATATGGAGAGTGGGAGCGGCTGGAGGAGGTTACATCGATTGAAGTTTGGGAATGACTGGGAAAGTTTACAGAGGTAGTGAGAGTGAAAGTGGCTGGGGGAGGTTACGGAGATACGGACTGTTGGAGTGACTGGGTATCTTACAGAAATTGGGGAGTTAGGAGTGATAGAAGGAGGTGACAGAGATAGGGAAGTTGGAGCTGACTGGAGACTGTTTCAGAAATAGGCGGAGTGGGAGTGATTGTGTAGGTTACAGAGAAATGGACAAAGGTAGTGACTGGCGTACGGTACACAGATGGGGAGAATATAAATGACTGGAGAGGTTATGAGTGACTGGAGGAGATTACAGAGATAGAGACGGAGGGAGTGACTGGAGGAGGTTATACAGATTGGGACATTAGGAGAGAAAGGAGAAACTTACAGACAGCAGAACGGAGGGAGTGACTGGAGGAGAATACAGGTATAGGGAAGTTACGACTGACTGGAGGAGGTAACAGAGTTAGGAAGGTTGGAGAACTGGAGTAGTTTGCAGGGATTGGGAGCTCGGGAGTGACTGGGGGAGATTACAGAGAGAACTAGGGTGGGACTGAGTGGAGGAAGTTACTGAAATACGGAGGGATGGAGTGACTGGGACGCTACAGAGACAGGGAGAGTTGGAATGACTGTGGGGTGGTCACAGAGATGTGGAAAGAGAACGTGACTGGAGGTACTGACAGGGATTGGGAAGTCAGGAGCGACTCGAGGAGGTTACAGAGATAGGGCGTGTGAGAGTGACTCGAGGTGACAATACATATTGGGGCGGTGGATGTGACTCTCGGAGATTACAGAGATAAGGAAGGTGATAGTGACTGGAGGAGGTTACAGAGATATGGAGGGGTGGATGAATGGTCGAGGTTACAGAGATAGCGAGTTTCGGAGTGAGTGGGGAGGTTACAGAGATTGGGACAGTGGGATATCTGAAAAGGTTACAAAAAGAAGGAGGGTGGGAGTGAAAGGAGTTGCTTCCAGAGATCGGGACTGTGGGAGTGACTCGTGGAGGTTACAAAGATAGAGAGGTTGTGAGTGATTGAATGAATTTACAGAGAAAGGGATTGTAGGAATGACAGGAGGAGGTTACGGAGGTTGGGGAAGTTGGAGTGACTGGAGGGAGCTACATAGATAGGGAAGGTTGGAGCGACTGGAGGTGTTTATAGGGGTAGGGACGGTGGAATTGACTGGGGGAGATTACGGAGATAGGGAATGTTAGAGTGACTGTGGGAGGTTACAGATTTCAGGAGATTGGGTTGACTGGAACGGTTACAGATATAGGAGTTCTGGTGTGTTTGGGGGAGATTACAAAGATAAGGACTTTGGAATGACTGGAGGAGGTTACGGAGATTGGGAGGGAAGAACGACTGGAGGAGATGACAGAGACAGGGAATTTGGGAGTGAAAGGAGGAGGTTACAGAGTTAGAGATTTTGGGACGACTGAAGAAGCTTACAGAGATAGGGAATTCGGGAGTGAGTGGAGGAGATTACAGAGCTAAGGATGATGGGATGACAGGAGGAAGTTGCAGACAAAGTGACGATGGGAATAATTGGAAGAGATTAAAGAGAGAGGGAGGGTGGGATGATTGGATGTGGTTACAGAGATAGGGAAGTTGTGAGTAACTGGATGAGTTTATAGAGATAAGGTGTTGGGAATTACGTCTGGACGTTACAGGAATAGGGACAGTGGGAGTTTCAGAAAGATGATATACTGGTTGTGACTGGAGGAAGTTACAGAGATAGGAAGGGTGAGAGGTATTGGAAGCGGTTATAAAGATAGGGACAGTGAGTGTGACAAGAGGAAGTTACAAAATAGGGACAGTTGGAGCGACTTGAGACGGTTACATCAATAGGAAGTTTGAGAGTGACTGGAGGAGTTTGCAGAGGTAAGGAGAGAGGATGTCACTGGGCAATTTTACAGCGATAGGGACTGTGGGAGTGTCTGGGGGATCTTACAGAGATCGGGGGCGGTTGGCAGACGTAGGGAGGTGTTTATAGAAGTAGGGAGGTTAAGAGCGAATGCTGAAGGTACAGTCATAGGGAGAGTGGGAGTGATTGCGGGAGGTTACAGAGAAATAAACAGCACGAGTGACTGGAGTAGGCTACAGAGATAGGGATGATATGTACGATTGGAAGAGGTTGCAGAGATTGCGACTTTAGTAGTGAACATAGGAGATTACAGAGATAGGGAAGTTCGGGGAAACTGGAGGAAGTTACAGAATTAGGAAGTTTGGCATGACTGGAGTAGTTTACAGAGGTAGGGAGTACGGGAGTGACTGGAGAGATTACAGAAATAGGGATGGTGTAATAGCTGAAGGGATTTACAGAGATAAGGACGGTAGGAATGAATGGAGGAGATTACAGAGACAGGGAGTATGGAATGGTTGGAGGAGGTTACAGCGACAGTGAAGTTATGAGCGACTGGGGGAGTTAACAGAGATAAGGATGGAGGGAGTTAGTGGAGAAGGTTACAGCAATAGGGAGGTTTGGATGACTGGAGAAGTTTACAGTGATCGGGCGGTTAGGAGTGACTGGGAGGGTTATGGAGATAAGGACAGTGGGAGTGACTGGAGGAGGTTACAGAAATAGGGAGGTTGGGAGTTAATGCAGGTGATTACAGAGTTAGGGATTGTGAAAATAACAGGAGAAGGTTACAGAGGGAGGGACTGTGGGAATGACAGAAAACAGGTTACAGAGATAGGCACAATGGGGGTGATTTAGTGAGGATACACAAAAAGGAATGGTGGCAGTAACTAGATAAGATTTCAGTGGTAGAGACAGTGGGAGTGTTTGGAGTAGCTAACCGAGTTGTGGACATTGGAGAAGGTTACAGGAATTGTGAAAGTGAGAGTTTCAGGTGGGGTTTACAGAAATAGTGGCACTGTGTATGACTGAGGGACATTGCAGACATAGGAAGCATGAGCCTTATTGGAGGAGTTGTGGATGAAGGTTTGCTCGCTGAGCTGGAAGGTTCATTTCTGGACATTTCGTAAACCTACTTGGTAACATCTTCGATGAGCCTCAGGCAAAGGACTGCCGAAATTTCCTGCGTTCTATTTACGTGTTTGGATTTCATTGGATTGGTGATGTCATTTCCTGTGATTAAGTTATTTTCTGTGGTGAAGTCACTTCTTGTTCCTTTTCTCAGGGAGTGGTAGATGAGGTCTAACTCGATATGTTTGTTGATGAAGTTTCAGTTGGAATTCCATTCTTCTAGAAATTCTCATGCGTGTCTTTGTTTGGCTTGTCCTAAAATGAATGTGTTGTCCTAGTCGAAGTGGTGTTCTTCATCATCTGTATGTGAGGATACTAGTGAGAGATAGTCAAGTCTTTTTGTGGCTAGTTGATGTTGATGTTGGTGGCTCGTTATCTGCCTGTGCCATCTCAGTTAGGCTCAGAACAACAGAGCAAAAAGTAATCCTCTCCCAAGAGGGTGATGATTGAGCCTGGGGACTTAATGCACTGTGTTTCCCTTCAACATTGTGTTTATTCCATGTCTTGTGGTTTGATGTTTCTTAACCCTCAAATTGCGCTCTGCTGTGTTGGCTTTGAGTGATCTTGCCTCACTGCAACATTTATTCAATGCTACTTATCTTCCTGCCCATTGTCTCTCTGGCTGACCATTCATTTTCAATATGGCGATGGACGAGAAAGAAATCGGGTATTCTGCTGAGTCAGGAACTCCCTGAGTAGCTGTAAAGAACAGTAACATAGACTTAGAAATTAGTCCGTTTCAGCGATGATTACACATACAGAATGGCACAGGGTACCATAAACACTTGGAAATTCCCGGCCTCTATCCCTGACCCTTGCATCCTCTGCTCTCTGGAATGAAGGATTCTGTTAGCTCCGGAATCCACAGTCGGTGCAAGAAAGAATGACGCCGACAGAGGCATCAATTAGACCCACAGAGTGACAGATACCAAATGGAAAGATACTGAGTAATACCACCAGAGTTCAGGAAGGTGTTAGGATCTAACAATGGTCAGGAAGAAGGGATTTTGATTCATTGTGCATTGGTATCAGTACTCAGAAATGAGTGAGCTATGAGAGGCACAGGTGAAGGCCTGGTGTTACACTGTCCAAACTCTTCATGCAGAAATTTATTCCGATGGTAGAAATAGTCATTTGATTATCTAACATGCTTCAGCGAAAGAAATCTGCCATTCCCCACTTGGTCTGACCTCTATATGACGCCAGATCCACAGAAATGTGGATGAACAAGTCACTCAGTTGAAGGGCAGCTCAGGATCGGCAATAAATGCTGGCCAGCCAGAGACAGCCAAATCTCGGGAATGAAAATTTTAAAAAATTACTGTTACCATGCTGAACTAGTGTCCTGGCCAATCATACACGAATGTTTATAGACAGTGCCTTAAACTGACAGAGAGGATGCAGGATGGGTTCAGGTGGAAGGAGCTTTCCTAATCCAAACAGAAAAGGTGAAGCATCGCAACAGCACGTGGATGTGGCTGAAGACAAGTAGAAAGGACCAGGAAGGGACAGCTTTAACTTAACTCTGCATCAGTGAACAGGTTTGTGAAAAGAAATGGTAAAAAGTAATTTTTATCTTTTTTTGCAAATGGACAAAGTATCAGTAATAGGATAGATGAACATGTGACACAGATACAACTGAGATTTAGTCACCAGAGAGACGTGGTTACAGACTGAGCAAAAGTTGGAACTTAAACATTCTACAGTACACAAGCAGAAACGGAAAGCATGATGGATAACCCTGGCAGTCATTGATACCAAAGGAACTATAGATAATGCATTTGGCCTCAGATTTTGAGGTAAACTCAGTTCGAATACAGGTTCTGAGCAGTAATTGTCAAAAACACAAATGGGAGAGGAGTTTTTTTTAGCTGCCTTACAGCACTGTATTGCTGATCACTGCATGTACCAGGGATTCATTGCAATGTATAACAAAGATATTATGATTATCTTAGGAGAGTTCAATCTCCTAAATAATCTGGGATAGTCACAAAGGCAACAGTGATATTCGAAGTGGAGTTCGGAGAATGTTTTTGTCAGTGTTTCTTTACATATCACATTGTGCAATTGACGAGGGATGTAACCGTTGTGTGAAGAAGTGAAGAAAATAAGTACAGACGAATGTGGAGATCCTCCGGGAAAGTGCATTTTGGTGATCTGCAAAGGGTTCAGGAAGTTTTGAAGTAACCACGCAAAGGAAAAGCTGCAATCACAAATAGAAAGAAAGCCAATTTTATGAGGGAAATAACTGACAAAGGTAAACAGGGGAAACAGACGGACATGTTTAGCTGTAAGTAAATAACGGATAACATTTGAAGGAATAGTGTAAAATATTCAACAAAAGAATATTGCACAGAAACAGATAACACCTCAGTGAGAAATTCCCACTTGTGCTTCACTCAGATCGGAAAGGATCACATTTCGTGACGAGACACTGAGAAGAACACATGAAAAACAACGTTGATAATTTTGAAGAAAAATCTGTTTTATGAACAAAGGGCTACCATAAAATGGACGCAGCTGTCAAGGGGATTGCAAGGCACCTCCTTGCAGGAGGAGTGCAGGCGGAAGAGGAAACATTTTCGGAATGATCGGTGCAGGGAGAGTTCAAGGTGTGATAGGTGATGAGAGTGTTATGGAAAGTGGGAAGAGCCTGAGTGGTATTACAAAGCCAGTATGAATTGTTGCAGCTTAAGGTGTTTGTAGAGGTAGGGAGGTAAACACGTATTTTTATTTCTTCAGTTATGTGATGACGGTGTTACCACTTGGGCCAGAATCAATTGCATTCACTGCTGATTGCATGGTCGTAGACAGAGTCAACCATATGACTGTAAGTCTACAGTCACATGTGGACAAAGCCAGGTACAAATGTCAGATGTCCCTCCGTTAAGCACATAAGATAACCAGTTGAACTTTTATGAATAATTAACAATGCATTTCTGGTTGCCTCACAAATTACCTGTCCAACAACAACATGATGTCCGACCTCCTAAACTCAATGCTCTGAACAATGGAAGTGATCATGTGCAACTCCTTCTTTACGACTCTGTGTGCATGCAACTCTAGGTCGCAGTATCTGAGAACAATAACTACAGCCCGACCATTAAGTATTTAATTTCTGCCATGGTTTTTCTGACCAAAGTATAAAACCACTCCTATAAAACCTTCTTCACTATCCACGATACCACCAATTTTAGTGTCACGCACAAACTACCTAACCATTTCTCCTTTAATCTCATCCTAACAGTTTACATAAATGACAAACAAGAGTCGCCCCAACACTGATGCTTATGGCACATAGTTGGTTGCATACCTCCAATTCGAAAAAAAAGACAATCCTCTACCACAACCTTTTGTCTTCAACGTTCAAGCCTTTTTATAAAAATAGACAATAGACAAATAGGTGCAGGAATAGACCAGTCTCCCGTTCGAGCCTGCACCACCATTCAATATGATCATGGCTGATCCTCCTTAATGAGCATCATGTCTGCCTTATCTCCATAACCCTTGATTTCCCGATCCTTGAAAGCTCTATCTAACTCTTTCTTAAATAAATCCAGAGACTGGGCCTCCACTGCCATCTGGGGCAGAGCATTCCACACAGCCACCTCTCTCTAGTTGGCTAGTTCTCCGTGCGATCCATGATAACTTCATTAAACACACTGTCATGCAGAACCTTGTCGAAGTCCTTGCTTATGATCATATAGACAAAGACGACTTCCGTCTACCTTTTGGCCACTTCCAAAACTCAATGAGATTCGTGAGACATGATTTCAACGCACATTGCCAAGCTGGCTCTTCCTAATCTTTCCTGACCTTCCATAATGCATGAAGAACCTGTCTTTCAGAATCTTCTCACACAACATACCCATCACTGACGTCTATCTCACTGGCCTTTAGTTTTCTAGGATTTCCTTGCAGCCTTTAAGTGATGGGACACCATTCTCATTCTCAAACTCTGGCAACATTCCCAAACTCCGTTGTGAACCCTCTTAAGTTCCACAACATCCTTTCGATTGGAAGGAGACCAGAATTGCACACGATATTCCAAAAGTGGCCTAACCAATGTCCTTACAACGACAGCTTAACCTACCAACTGTCAAATTTATCGCATTCAAAATGTTGGATAAATTACCACTGCCCAAGGAAATGCATCCCAAGAAGTAAGAAAGGAGATTGCTGGGTTCCTGGCGAATATATTTAATATTTTTCTGGCCACAGGTGAAATGCCGAATTACTGCAGGAATGCTAATGGGTTCATTTGTTCAAGTCACTAGTGAGGCGTGGTTCCAGGGTGGCTAAAAGGTGGAACATAAATATTCAAACGTACACAACCTTGCAATGGCTCACGGAGAATGGGAAAGCAAGATGGGTCATCCTGACAGTAACGAATAACAAATCCATTGCAGAAAATATGTTTGGACTCAACTTTGGAAGTAGAATCAGTGTAAAGGCAAATTGGGAGAACAGGCTTCAGGCAACCTCACAGCATTTCATTGTTCATTGCTGTATGAAGCAAGCAATCATCAGAACTTATAACTGATAATTGTGGGAGACTTCAGTCTTCATTTAATCTTGTAGGAACACGCTGGCAAAAGTGAAATTCAAAATGGATGTCAGAACATGTTTTTTCTGCCAGATTATCTGAAAAACACATGGTGCAACTCGCAATGGACTTAACTATCTCAGATCAACCATTGTGCCATGAAGCTGAGTGCATGAGCAATGTCATACTACGAAATACTTCCGGAAATTGTGATAACGTGGAATTCTAAGGTTTCATGAAATTTTGAAGTGACTACACAAAAATAAACGATTCCAGGAAACAGAACCAAAGTCAATTACATGAGTTTGAGAGGGGAACTGACCAAGGTGAACAGGATAAACCAACTAAAACATATGGCTGTAAATGAACAGCTGAAAACATTTAAGGGAACAGTGTAAAATATACAAAAAAGGCCATTCCATTGGAGGAGACAAAACCTCAGCAAGACAGTCTTACCTGCCTCTCAAGAGGATGCAAAGGATCACATTGCATGACAAGATGCTAAGAAGAGCATCTTAAAATACAACTTTAAAAATTTTGAGGAAATAATTTTCCTTTTTAGGAACAGACAAAGGACTACAACAATATGCAAGTAGGTTTTCAAGGGATTGAAAGGCGTCTCCGAGTAGGAGGAATGCAGAAGAAAGAAACATTTTCAGGATTTAATGAGGTGATATTAACAGAGCGAGCTGAATTTGCGGGAAGAGGTGAGTGTGTTACGGAGAGTAGCCACGGCTTGAACGATGTTACAACTCCAGGACAATTTGCTGCACCTGGAGGTGCCTGCACAAATAGGGAGGGTTATATGTACTGTTATTTATTCATTCCTGGGATGAGGGTCTCACGGCTGAATCAACATGCATTGCTCTCACTGATTCCTCAGAATCAGCCATATTGCTGAGGGACTGGAGTCATATGTAGGCCACACCAGGTAAAAATGTCAGCTGTCTCTCCTTAAAGGGCACAAGTGAAACTGATAAGTTTTTCCTGTGCCTTACCAATATCCACTCCAGCTACAAAATGACATCCCAACTCCTGTACTCAATGATCTGCCAGTGCAGACAAGCGGGTCAAATGCTTTCTTCAATACCCTGTCTACCTACGTTGCTACTTTAAATGCGCTAAGTAAATACACTCATGGATTTCTGTCTGACAACACTATCCACAGTGTTTCCATCAAATTAGATTAGATTACTTACAGAGTGGAAACAGGCCCTTCGGCCCAACAAGTCCACACCGAACCTCCGAAGACCAACCCACCCGGACCCATTCCCCTACATATACCCCTTCAACTAACAATTTGGGCAATTTAGCATGGCCAATCCATCTAACCTGCACTTTTTTGGGCTGTGGCAGGAACCCAGAGAACCCGGAGGAAACCTATGCAGACACAGGGAGAATGTGCAAACTCCACAAAGACAGTTGCCTGAGGTGGAAACTGAGCCCGGGTCTCTAGCACTGTGAGGCAGCAGCGCTAACCACTGTGCCACCATGCTGCCCAAATGGAAAACCTCTCATTTATCTCAACTGATCTCCATCTGCGAATCCTCAGCCAAGCTGATGAAGATTCCGTTGTATACTTGAATAACCTTCTTCATTGTCCATTTTACCACCAATATTAGTGTCAGCCACAAACTCAATAGCCATGACACCTATAGACGCATCCAAATCATTGATAAAAATGATGCACAATAGCAGACCGAATAACATGGCACACCACTGGTCACAAGAAATTACATTCTGAGCAACAACAATCCTCAAACCCATTCCCATCTTCTACCGCCAGGGCAATATTGGGTCCAGTTCGCAAGCTGTCCCTGATCCTGTGTGATCTAATTTTACTAATCACTCTCTCATGTGGAACCATGACAATAACCTGGCCAAAGTCCTTGCAGACAATGTGACCACTTTGTCTTTATCTGTCTCTTGACCAATGCTTAAAAAATCCACAATGCTTTGAAAGATACAATTTTCCATGCACAGTACCATACTGATTATTCCTGAGCTGTCCTTGCATATCCAATCATAATCTACTCCATCACTCTCCTCAGTCTTATTGATCTGTAGCTTAATGGCTAATCATTGAAGCCCTTAAGTGACAGGACAACATAAGTCGCCCTCCAGTTTTCTGCCACCTAACTGTGGCTATCGAAGATAAAATATTTTTGTGAGGGGCTCCGCAAGTCCTTCCCTAGCTTCCCCTAATATCCTGTGATAGACCTGATCAGGACCGATGTTTTATCTACGTTTATGAATTATAAGAACTTCAGCAACTCCAGTTTTCTAATGTGAACTGTGTTGTTGGCATGACTGTTTATTTCTCCAATTTCTTACATGAAAGTTTTGTTCAGGATCTTTTCCATGAACAGAAGCTGCACATATGCCCGGCCTGCTTGATCTTTAACTGGGTCTTAATCTCTCCTTAGTTAAGCTTTAGCCATAACTGAAACTTGTCAAAATATTTCAAAACATTCAGATAAACCATACCGCCCCCCCCCCCCCATCAATCCCCTTGCTCAACCTTCCCTATTCTGCCATATATAGCCACAGCAAAAAGTAATAAACAACAAGTTAACCAAAAATGTTCCCTTTCATTGAATCATGTGGCTTCCATTGAATTAATAGGTCCAGGTATTGTTTAATTTCATCTTTGTCATTCCAACACGTTCGTAACTTACCATCAGTTAAACACCATTTGTTTTCAGACTTACTGCACTGACTTGTTTTGGGAGTCCTTGTGTATCAATCTGATAAAGGCAGCTTACGAAGAAAAGGAGTGTAGGAATAGGGAATTCTTGCTGAAGTTATACAATATATGAGTAAGTTCACAACGAGAATATTAGGAGGTGTGCAGAGACTAAGGAAATATATTCTCGGATGGGAGGCATGTTTGGAAATATCTATATTAAAAAGTTGCTGAAGTGTTTGTGTTTAAAACAACTTAACAATGAAAGGGGACTGTCTGGTTCTGCCAGTTGAGAGTTTGGTTTAGTTTGGTTTTAGCAAGATACTTTGTTTTCAGCTGTCGCTCAAGGTTTAGCGACGCAATCGTGAAGCTGTTGGGGCTCAAAGAAGCAGTTCCAGGCTGATTTTCTCTCTCTCTCTCTGCAATCTCCGTCCTGTCCGAACTTCTGATTGAATTTCGTTTTTTGGCAAGGGTTGTATATAGCATGTTCCAGGATATCACATCATTTCTGTTAAGTTGTGTTTTCTTGTTGGTTTGGTTTTCAGAGAGTTATGCAATTCTAAATTCGACTTTCTTTTATTCATGTGGGAATAAATTCTGTTTTGTTTAAAGCTGATTAGTTTGGCTTGCTACATTACTCATGGAATATGCCCTTTGCACCGGATTAAAAAAAGGAACGTTGGGGTCTGGGCTGTTTTCTTGAAATGCTTTGTTGGGGGTTCTGCTAGTCCATAACTGAATGGAGGGATTTTCTGATGAGAGGAGATTGAGTAGATTGAGCTTGAACTCACTGAACTTCCGAAGATTGAGAGAGAAATTTTATGAAACATCAATGATTCTTAGATGTTTTGACTGGATAGACGCCAGGAAATTATAAAATACAACAGTACAGCACAACAACAGATCGTTTGGCCCATACGCAAACTAATGCCATCTGCCTCCACATGGTCCGTATCCCTCTGTTCCCTTCCTGTTCATGCCTCTGCCTAAACGTAAATTAAAAACGTTGCTAACGTTTGTTATTTCTACTATTCCCCAAACAACCTTCAACCTTCTATGCATAGACTTGACTCGCACATCTCACTAAAAATACTCTGTCAGTAGGTAAGTTAGCTCGCTGAGCTTCAAGGTTTGTTTTCAGATGTTTAGTTCCCACACTAGGTAAGATCATCGGGGAGAGTCTCCAATGAAGCGCTGGTGATTTGTCCCACCTGTCTGTTTATAGGTATTAGTTTCTTCTGGTGGGTTATTCCTTTTCGGTGTTTTTTTTTCTCATCAAGGGAATTTTCATAGGATCTATGTCGATATGTTTAATGATGGTGCTCCAGTTAGAACACATGCATGTAAGAATTCTAATGCACGTCTTTGATTCGCCTGTTCTCGAATGCATGCGTTGTTCGAGTCAAAGAGGTGTCCTTCCTTGTCTGTATGTATAGAAACTAGTGGTAGTGGGTCGTGTATTTAAGTCGCAAAAAATAAATAAATTGGCAAAATTAGCAGGAAACTGGCCAGCACGATTCATGAACATTAACTGACCACCAAAATAATTCCCTGATCTCCCACGTGTACCCCTGATCTGGCCCTGGGGATCTATTCACCTTTTATGCTTTTCAAGACATCCATCACTTCCTCCTCTATAATATGGGCATTTTTCAAGACGTCAATACCTATTTCCTTACATTTTGTATTTTTAATGTCCTTCGCCATAGAAAATACCGATGCAAAATACTCTTTTAATCTCTCCCCCACTCCATACAAAGGATGCATTGTTGCTCTTTGAAGGGGCCTATTATCTCCTTAATTGCCAAAAACTATCTCATTTTCCATTTTTTCCCTCCTGATTTGCCTCTTCTATGTTGTCCTATTGCCTTTATACTCTGCGGTTTGACTCAAGCACTCACTGTGTACCTGGCATGTGTTCCCTCCTTTTCGTAACCAAACCCTCAATTTTTCTAGACATTCCCTGCACCTATCAGATTTTACTTGCACCCAAAAGCAATATATTGTCTCTGGAATCGCGTTATCTCATTTATGAAGGCTTCACATTTTCCAAACGTTCCTTTACCAGCAAACCTCTATCTCCAATCAGCTTTTCAAAGTTCTTACCTAATACCATCAAGTTTTGCCTTCCTCCAATTTATAAGTTCGACTTGAAGGCAGTGCCTATCCTTTTCCATCACGATTTTAAAACTAATAGAATTATGGTAACTGGCCGCAAAATACTCTCCCATTGAGACCTAAGTCACCTGCTATGCCTTATTTCCCAAGAATAGGTCACGTTTTGCACCTTCTGTCGTGGGAACAACCACACACTGAATCAGAAAATTTTCTTGCACATACTTATCAAATTCTTCTCCTCTGCAACTCCGAACACTAGAGCAGTCCCAGTCTAATCTTGGGAAGTTACACCTAAATAATGTCCCTGGATGTATTTCCAGAAATATCCTCACCACATATATGCTCGCCAAAAACGGCACGCCCTATCCCCTCTTGCCTCCGTTTCTCTCCTTCCTGTAGTATTTATATCTTGAAAGATTAAGCTGACAGTCAAGATCTTCCTCCCAACAAGTTTCTGTAATTACTATGATATCCCAGTGCCAGATAGATTAATTCCGCTCCTATATCTCAGATATGCAACAAAATTATTTTAAAAGATTTCATACCATTGTGGTTCTCTTTTTCATTACATAGTATCCTATGTAGAATCGATCATCCTCTTGATGGCTCCGTGCCAAGATACTACAGAAAACTATCTCTCCGTTTAGTGACTATAAAGGAATTGCTGCGAACGATTGCTGTCTTTTGCTGTTTCTTAGATTCATTCAAAAGGATTAAATGTTCTTTGGTGGTCTCACGAATACACTGAGCGCATCCTTTTTTCACAATGCTAATTGCTTTTGTTTTTGTTTTTTTTCCCGCTCCGAAGAACATTTTTTGAACACGTGGGGAGAATTAATGTCCCTGAATTGGAAGGCCATCTGGGATGACCTGGAGTGGAATGCTCCTCCTGGGACCAGATACAGTAGAAGCGGAGGAATTAGAGTAAGGGATCACGTTTCCACGGGATGAGGCGAGGTGCTTATGGGAATAGATGAAGTCAAGATAGTTGTTGAGGTTGGTGTCGGTCGCCAGAGATGGAGACCGAGAGGTGGAGGAAGGGGAGAATGCGCTGGAGATTCTCCATGTGAACTTGATGTCAGTGTACATGGTGTGGGTAAGTTGACGAACCGTTGATGTGCACGACATGGCGCCGACACAGTCGGCAATGTAGCAGAGAAAAAGGTGGGAATTGATGCTGGTGGTAACCAGCACAATTCACTTCCCCGTGATCAACCATGCTGTCCAGTGCACTCTTCCACTTCCTCCACCTCCACCTCGGAACCAACCCTCTGACTGCCAAAAGAATAGAAACACCTTATCCCCGTTAAACATTCCTAAAAATGTTCAATCTCTCCACCATCATCGTCTTTAGCCGCAGTGTGTACGATCTGCAAGATGCATTGCAGAAATTCACCAAAGATCTTTAGACAGCACCTTCCATCTCCACAACCATTTCAATGTAGAAGAACAAGTGCAGCAGGTACTTGAGAAATCCACCACCTCCAAGGTCCCCTTAAAAACCCTTCACCACTCGGACTTCCGAACGCGAGACACTCATGGTTAGCATGTTGTCTCCAAGATTTCAGGGTCCATGATGTCTGAGATCGTGTTTTCGGGATCCTTGAGTGGGAGGGGGAGAAGTCCCAAATTGTGGTCCACATGGGCACAACGACATGAGTAAGAAAGATTTGGCTATTTGAGGCAGAAATTCAGGGAGCTGTGGTGGAAGCTTACATCTAGAACAACCAGAGCTGTTATCTTTGGATTGTTACCCGAACCACATGGCCACAGAGATGATGCAGGAGGCAGGGATTCGGATATGTGGATGATCGGAGCTCATTTTGCTTTACGTGGGGCATCCGCAAATAGGATGGTCTGCACCGGAACCAGAGTAATGACAAAATATCGGGGGGAGTGGGTCGATTTCTGATTTTTTTTGGGAGAGTTTAAATTATTTCATTTGGTAATGGGAAGCTGAAATGTAACTCTAGTGCATTGCAGGAAATTGGTTTGAAGTGTGTCTGCTTCAACGACAGTGGCATCCAGAATAAGGTGAGTGAACTTGCGACATGGGTTGGTACCAGGGACTACGATGTTGTGGACATTTTGTGAACATGGATAGAGCAGGGATAGGAATATCTGTTGCAGGTCCCGGCATTTAGATGTTTCCTTAAGAGCAACAAACGTGGTCAAAGAGAGGAAACCGTGGCTCTACTAGTCAGGGTCAATATTACAGTGGCAGAAAGGATGGTTGATGAGCAAACGTCCACTAAGGTAGGATGGGCAGTGGTTGGAAACAAATAAGGAGGGATTACAATTTTGGGGTTTTATTTGCAGGCCTCCGAAAAGTTCCAGAGATGTCGAGAAAAGGATGCAAACATGCCTCTAGATAGGACCGAAAATAACAGTGTCGTTCTTATGGGGGCTTTGACTTGCCTTATATTGACTGGAAACGGTAGAGTTCGAGGACTTTAGAGGGTCAGATTTGTCCAATGTATGCAAAAGCGTTTCCTGACCTAGTACATCGACAAACCAACAAGTGGAGAGGGAACATTAGATTTGGTATTGGGAAATGAACCAGGTTAGGTGTTCGAGCTAAGTGCAGTTTGGTGCGGATTTTGGTGACAGTGATCACAATTTGGTTACATTTATTTCAGTAAATGAACTGGATCGGCATATACCGCAGGTCAAGAGTTATAAATAGGGGAAAGGCAATTATGATGCGATTAGGCATTATTTAGGATGCATAGGATAGGCAACTGCAGCCAATGGACACAATTAAAATCTAGAGTTTGTTCAATGAACAGCTACTGCAGGTCCTTGACAAGTATATACCTGTCAGCCAGGGAGAAGGTGGTTGCTTGAGGGAGCCGTGGTTTTCTAAACTTGAAGCTCTTCTCAATTGGAATGAGAAGGCCTATGCTGTGATGAGATGTGAAGGCTCAGTTAGGAGACTTGAGTATTACAATTTAGCCAGGAAGGACCTAACGACGGAGCTAAGAAATGCCACGACGGGATAGGAGAAGTCTTTGGCAGGACGGATCAAGGGAAACCCCAAGACTTTCCATAAGTATTCCAAGAATAAAATAATGACAAGGATAAGATGAGGGACAGCAAAGACAGTAGAGGGACGTTGTGTGTGGGGTCTGCGAAGATAGGAGCAGCTTGAAATGCATATTTTTTTCGTCAGTGGACTTATTGGAAAAAACGATGTTGTTGAAGAGAATATGTGATGCAGGGTATTAGACGTGATGTGATTGCGGTACATATCGAGAGTTGTTAGCAATTCTGGAAAGTATGGGAACAGGTAAATTCACTGGGCCAGGTGAGATTTATCCTAGGATTCTGTGGAACGATGGAGAAGAGATTGCACAGCCTTTGAATTTGATCTTCATATCGTTAATGCCGACAAAAACAGTGCAAGAAACTGGAGGATAGCAAATTTTGCCCCTTGTTCATGCAGTGGACCACCGTGATAATTAGAGATCAGTGAGCCTGTATTTGGTTGTAGTAAAGTGTAAGAAAGGATTACAAGAACTAAGGTTCATAATCATCTAGAAAGGACGAATTTGATTTCGGAGAGCCAACATTGTTTTTTAAGGATAGCTCGGGCCTCGCAAATCTTATTGAGCTCTTTAAGACGGCGACCAAACAGGTGTTTGAGGATGAAGTTTTTGACGTGATGTATGCGGATTTGACTAAAGCATCCATGATAGACTATTGCAGAAAATACGGAGGCATGGGATTACTGGTTATTCTGCGATTTAGATCAGAAATTGGCAAGCTAAAAGAAGCCACCGTGTGACGGGAAATGTTCTTTGGGTTCAGTTACTTGTGGTGTACTGCAACGATTTGCGTTGAGGCCACTGTTCTTCGTGATTTTTATAATTGACCTAAGTGAGGTAGATGGCTTGATTCGTAAATTTGTGGATGACACACACATCAGTGGAACCATGGACAGTGCCAAAGGATGTTGTAATTTGCAGAGGGACATAGGTAAGATGGAACGCTGGGCAGGGAGGTCGCAAGTGGAGTTTAATGTGGAAATGTGTATGCTGATTCATTTTGGAAGGGGTAACAGGAGTACAGAGTACTGAACTAATGATAAGATTCTTGATCGTGTGGATAAGCAGATATATGTCGGAGTCCATGTACAAGAAACCCTAACATTTGCCGCCTGGGTTGAGAAGGTTTTTAAGAATCCGTACAGTCTTCTCGCTTTTATTGGCAGAGGAATTGCGTTTCAGATCCACGAGGTCATGTTGCAGCTGGACAATACTCTGGCATGGCTGCACTTGGAGGATTGTGTTCAGTTCTGTTCACACATTTAGGAAGGACGTGGAAGCTTTGGAAGATGTTCAGAAGAGTTTTACCAGATCATTGCCGGCTAGGGTGGGAAGCTCTTATGAGGAAAGGCTGAGGGATTTGTCATTCCATTGGTTCTAGAGTAGAATGTTGAGAGGCGTCTTAATACAGACATACCAGCTGATCAGAGGATTGGATGGGATGGACAGTGAGACCCTTTTCCTTGGATGGTGATGGCTAGCAACACGGGAAATTGTTATAAATTGAGAGGTGATAGATATAGGACAGATGTCACATGGAGGTTCTTTACACAGGGAATTGTAATTGTGTAGTAAGCCCTGCTTGCAACAGTAGTAGATTCGCGATATTTAGGGCGTTTAAATGGTCATTGGATAAGTATATGGATGAAATGGAATAGCATAGGTTAGGTGGGCTTCAGATTGGTTTCACAGGTCTTCGCAACATTGAGGGCTCAAGCGCTTTTCTGTGTTGTAATGTTCTGTGTTCTATGAATATATACCGCTGTTCCAGGAGTCCTGGAATTCCCACTGAAAGAGCATTTTGGGACAACCCACAACAAATGTACTGCAGCAATTCAATATGGCAGCTCACCACCACTTTTTCAAGGGCAAGTCGGAATGGGCTACCAGTGAATCCCAAGTCCCATAAATGAATACAAAGAATCTCCAACTGTAGCACATTACCACCCGTAATATCGACCGCACACAATCAAATCAAACAACCAGGTATGTATGCCCCTGTCCACAAAATCTGTGTTCTGCACAATCCATTCCATCCTCGACTCCGTCCTTTGGTACACTACACCCACCTAGCCATCCTCCACATCTATAAACTTCGCTGACTAGGGCAATGGGTGAAAAGCCTGTGCCGATGCCTTCCCCTTCAGCTCTGCCCAACGTCCCAAAGCATCTTTTCACACCTGGCAGAGATTTTTCCTCACATCTACCCACCTCGTCTACTGTGTCCGTTGCTATTGGTGTGATCTCCTCTGCATCGATGAGACAGGATGCCAACTCGTGAAGCGGTTCATGAAACATCTCTGTTACACACGAACCAAACAACCCCACCGTCCTATGGATGACAAGTTCAACTCCCCCTCCCACTCTCTCTATGTCACACAATCCTGGGCATCCTCCAACACGAAGTTAACTTCGCCGCCAGCTGGAGAACTATCATCTCATCTTTTGTCACGGGATCTTAAAACCAAAGGGCATCAACATCGACTTTATCAGTTAACGTATCTGCTCTCTTCTCACGTCATCCCCCAATCCAATTATCCATCTCGTAACCCGCCTCTTAACCTGACCTATCCTAACTGTACATATTCCTTCCAATTTATTCACTCCACCATCACCACGGATATATCACAATCATGAAGCACCTACTTGTGCCTATGGCTTTCTCAGCTACCTTCCCCCGTCCAACCAATCTATTGACCTCCTTGCCCACTTCCTCCTCTACATACATGAAAGGCTTATGCCTGAAATGTTGAGCATCCCGATCTTCGAATGTGGCCTGACTTACCGTGCTTTCCTAACACCACACTTTTCAACTCTCCCTCTCCACATCTGCAGTACACACACTCGCCCAAGCTTTCAGCAGAATCGAGGGTGTGGAAGCATTGTCAATAGTTGGAGCGTCGAGGAAACGTTGCAGTCACAGAGAGGATGGTATAGACTGGAGAATATTACAGGGATAGGGCGATGGCATGGACTGGAGAACGTTAGAGATCGAGATTATTTTAAGCACTGGAGTTCTTCCAGTAAATGTGAAGATTCCGCTTACTGGAGGATATGACAAGGATAGGGAGGCTTGTTGTGACTGGAGGAGGCTACAATCTTAGGGCGGGTTCAGAGGGACTAGAGTCACTTATGAGCATAGCATGGGATACAGTGAGAAGAGCTGTTCACAGCCATAAGGAGGATATAAAGGCCTAAAAGCAGCCACACCAATAGAGATTAATGTTGCAAGTATAGGGATGATACACATAGGGAGGATGCACATGTTTGAAGAGGTTGGGAGTGCTGTAGTGACTGGAGGGGATTGCACAGTTATGACTGATTACAGAGATAGTTGAACATTAAGTAATAACGACGTGAGTGGAAGCTTCAGAGATTTGGAAGATACGGGACTGAAGGAAGTTACACCGATAGCTTTGTCTGTAGTTTGGTGAGGGCTACTCAGAAAAGGAGGATGTCGTGACCGGAGGCAATTACACAGACGGGGATAGTACTTGAGACAGGCTGAGTTTTCAGAGACGTGGAGAATTGCAGGGACTTCAGGAGATTATCAACAGAGGGAGATTTTAGGGACTGGATCATTTTAAGAAACAAGGAGGGTTTGAAAACAGACAGATGTTTCAGAAAGCTGGATAGTATGAAGTCTGAAGGGAAATTACACAGAGAAGACACGTTTGGAGTAAAGAAGATTACACAGAGAGCAAGGATCAGATTCAGAGCAGACGACCCTGATTGGTAGCTGTGTAGGGAATGGAGATGATTTCACAGGCAGGGAGGACCAGCGAGCCATAAGAGGTTACAGAAATGTGGAAAAGTGCAGAGAATGCAGGACTTCATGGAAATGGGGATGTTGAGAGAGATGTAGCGGGTTACAAGGAAAATGATGTTTGTCGGAAGGGCTGGTTTACTCATGCAAGGAGTGTTTTAAGGAAAGTACCACTCGACAGAGATCGAGAAATGTGTACAGGGAGAAAGAACAGACTGAGATATGGAGGTTTGCAGTGACTGAAAAGGTTGACAGACGTATGAATGCTTAGTTTCCAGAAGTTAATTAGGTGTGGACTGCGTGGAGCCTGGCAGATGTTGCAGAGGTAGCGAAACTAAATGGGGTTGAAGGCAGTTTTATAGATAAAGGAGTGTTGAACTAACTGGGGGGTTTATCTCATGTCACGAAGGTTAGAGGTGAGGTTGACGTTTACGCAGATTGGAATGTAATATCTGGAGAAGATTATGGAGTTGCAGATGGATGGAGCCGCTAGAGTTACTGACTTTGACAGCAACAGCAAGATGTTACGTAGATGATGAGTCTTTTGGGAATTGGATCGAATGAGTCACAGGCATTGTTGTGGGTTCTATAGATCTGCAGTCTTGCTAAGAGATGAGAGAGCTACACAGACAGGGACGATTGTCGCCTCGCCACGGACTATTAGTACTTTTAGAACTGGTAAATATCCTTCAATGGGGGCGTCTGAAGAAGTTCATGTAAATATGGTTTTTTGAAGTGTGTTACTGCCCGTTACGGAGGGAGGGAAGATTTTATGACAGGTGTAGTTTACTGACAGTGCGTTTTAAGAAAATGAAAGACGGAGAGTGTTCTGGACTGGAAGAGATTACGCAGATGTGGAAATGTCAAGAAATTAGATTACTTACAGTGTGGAAGCAGGTCCTTCGGCCTGAAAGTCCACACCGACCCGCCGAAGATAGCAACCCACCCTGGCCCATTGCCGTACACCAACCTTTACGAGCAATTTAGTATGGTCAATTCACCTAACCTGCAAAATTTCGAATTGTGGAGGAAAGCGCAGCACCCGGGGGAAACTCACGCTGACAGGGGGAGAATGTGCAATCTCCACTCAGACAGTTGCCTGAGGCGGGAATTTAACCCACGTCTCTGGCGCTGTGAGGCACCAGTGATAACCACCGTGCTGCCCTGGAGCACTGGAGACTGGAGCATTTTTCATGGAGAATGTTGGACGGATAGTTTGGGATGGAGGGACGGAAGGGCAATTCACGTGCTCAGAGAATTGTGTGGGCAGAAAGAATTTCGAGAAATAGAGACAGCTGTTATGACTCATATAGGCAGTGAATGTCTTCATTACTGCCGAAAGTTACACTGGTGTAAACTGTTGGAGATTTGGAAGGCTGACAGAGGTAGGGTTTCGGACTACAGAAGGATACAAATACAGGAAGGATTCTAGACAGTTTAGGAAATGACAGACATATGGAGGTTGTGTATGTGGAAAAAATGATGTAGATATATTCCGTTTTGGAGGGATAATAGGCTGTTACAGCAATCATAGGGTTGTCAACACTTATTTGCTTTATTGATATAGAAGGGGAGTGAGCAGGGAATAGCCAAAATAAAGTTTATATAATCTCAAAGGTTACAGAGGTATTAAGAGTTCTTGGAGTTGCAGGACATAACAGTGATGTGCTGTGCTGCAGCGAAGGCGAAGAATTCGCAGGGAAGGAAGTGGTGGCAGCCGTACGGATTTTTGTAAGGACGACAGAAGCTTACATAGGCAATGAATTCATTAGAGAAAGGAGGAGTTTACAGATCTAGAGACAGCATTGCGGACTTGGCAAGGCTCAAGGGACAGGAACGTTGACAGAAGTGGAGATCTGATGATACCGAACATTGCGGAGATGGATGAGGTTACAAGTTTCACGAGGGTGTGTTGAATAAGAGGAGGATAACGTGAGCGTGAGCGGAGGAACAGGAAAAGGTTACATAGATAATGTGCATTACAGGGACGGGAAGAGGTTGCAACAATAAGGCTGACGGTGAGTGCTTGAGACAATTACAGAGGAGTTTTGTCCAGACTAGGCGAAGCTAATGATACAATACTAAGATTTGTAGACACTGTATGAGTTTACCGAGTAAGTATTGATTCTTTTCACTTGCCGAAGTTACAGACAGAGGTCGTTGAAGGGATGATGATGTTGCAGACACGTGGATGGTTATAGTCGGTGCAGGAGATTCGGGAAACAGGCTAATCGTCACTGGAGGAGGTTAGAGGTAAGGAAGATTCTAGTGACGGAAAGATGTCAAAGAGATAGAGGATAGTTCAGAGACTGAGCTAGGTGACAGACACAGGACAGGCTCAAATAACTTCAAAACATTACACAAAGGAAAGGTTGGCAGGAAAAGCTACAGGGACTGGAGGATCTTTTTACAGACAAGGAGGTGTGTAGGGATGGTAGAAGGTGAAAAGTGGTGAGATGCGAAAGAATAGGATGGAGGTGTGATGAGTGGACTGGAGGAAGTTACACTGATATAATGTGCGATATAGGTTGGAGCAAGTTGAATTGATGATGAGATTGATAAGGGCTGCAGGATGTTGCAGAAACAGGACAGCGTATAGGTACAGGATAAGATCTCAGTGACCAGGATTTCTGTTTGGTTTTGTGAAGTGTGATTATAATCCATATTAAAAAATGAGGGACCAACAATGGCCATGAAATATCGTTGGTAGATACTGTTAATGAAAAGGCCCAAAGAATTTTGTAAATATGATTAGAGTAAGAGAATTCCCAGCTAAAGAGTGGGGTCTGGCAGAAACCAAAGGGACATTGAGTCACAGGAAATAGGTGAGGTTTTAAATGAATACTTCTGATCTATATTCATCAAGGGGAAAGACGTTTTAGCTGGGCACTTCAGTAGGGATGGTGAGATTGGAGAACATGTTAAGATTCATAAAGCGGAAGTATAACATGTTTCAGAGGCACAACGGTGGAGAAATCACCAGCGTCCAATGAAATTTACCCAAGACTGTCTGAGCAGAGATTTCTGGGGCCTTGGCCGATGCATTTAATGCTTGGTTGGCCACAGGTGATGGGCTGAGTGACTGGTTCATTTTTTCAAGAAGCACAGTGTTTTGGGTAGGTTATTAGACTGTCTGATATCAGCAGGAGGGAAGTTATTGTAAAAAGATTCTGAGGGGCAAGATAAATCAACGCTTGGAAAGGCAAGGATTGATTCGGGTTTAGTCAGCATATGTTTGATAGGAGATCCTGCGTGATGAATTCAGTTATCTTTTTTGAAATTGTGTCTAAAATAGTGGAGATGATATGGTTTAGATGTCGTTAAGTTAGTCCCTTGACAGATTCATACATGGAAGGCTAGTCCAAAAGAGAAGAACCCTTGGGAACCAAAGCAAGTTCGCAAAAACAGGATCCATAATTGGAGGATAGTTGTTTCTGATAATGAAATATTTGCCTAGCGGTATACCACGGGGAACTGTACTGGGACTGCGGATGCTTTGTTCATTCATGACTCGGATGTGAAAGCAGTAAATACAATTCGAAGATTTGTAGCTGACGCCAACGTTGGGGCTATTGGTCACATCCTGCAATCAGATGCCAATCAACATGCAAAATGAGCTGAGTCATGGGCAGACGGAATCTAAATCTGAACAGTGGGAGGAGATAAACTGTGGGAGTCTAATGAATGAAAGACATATATAATGACTGTCCTTTGGAGTAGGGAGGAACAAAGGGAGCTTAGTGGAACAACTCCATAGCTCGCTGATGGTGTCAGCACAGATAAACAGTGTGGGGGATACACTTGAACTGGGGGCGAGGAGACCCATCCCCTGAAGGGAGAAATGCTAGAGCTGCTCAGAGGATTTAAGCTAGCCTGGCAGGGGTGTGGGACGGTAAACAATTGCGAGTCAAGAAAGAAGATTGAGGGTGGTAGAGAAGTTCAAGAGACCAACTTATTGAAAGCAGACAAGAACACAGCAAACAATGAGGGGAGACTGTTGTATAAAACTGCATTTCATTCAATACTAGAGACTTGACATTTAAGATATAGAACGAAGGGTACGGATGTGAACATGGGTCTGAGGTATCATAGGTATTACTGGAACAGTTTTGAGGGAATGACAGGACTGACAGCTCAATGCTCGAGGGGAGAAACGGTGTGGGAAGGATGGAAGGAGAGGTAAGGAAGGATTGGTAATAGCGAAAATGACTTGTGAATACATCACGGCAACACTTTGAGAGGATAATCGTGGGCACCATTCTTGAAGCTGGATTAGTGGAACTGAGAAATAATAATGGGTGAGCATGATGAGAAAATTATATTGCATGCCAACTATAGTCATAGGCAGGTTGAGGAGCAAATTTGCCGGAAGACCTCAGATATCTGTTGTCACAAAGCTACTCCATCTTTTTCTAAAAGCTGTTTCTTGGCTCAAGGATGGTCTGACCTTTACCTTTTTTCAGAGGGGGAATAAACCATGCCGGGCTCCGTTCAGACAGGTTTAGTGCAGAAATTAAATGTTATTGATAGGCCTTTTCTTTGTACGTTACAGATCAGACATCAGGCTAAACTGATCATGCTTCGGAAGTGACCTGTTTAATGAAAGGGTAGTAGTCAGCTCTCAAGCTGATCAGTTTAGTTCAGCCCAGATCTGTTTGGGAGTTCAACAATGAGCTGTATCGACACTATTTCTTCTCCATTTCCAAGTTCAGCTTACAAGCATTTGACCCTTTTTCTCTCTCTGTGTTTTAAATGGGGTTGCTTATTGTGGCTGTTGCATATATTCAGAACAATATACTTAAATTGATCTTAGATGGAATGAGTTCCGTGGGATTTTTTTAGTCTGTTCTTCGTGTTTCATTGTGTATTTTTGTGAATAAATTTCTGTCTGTTTAAAATCTAGAAGTCAACTAATCTAACTTACCCCTGGTAATTTTAACTTGTGGGCAGCACGGTGGTAGAGTGGTTAGTACTTCTTCCTCACAGCGCCAGAGACCCAGCTTCAATTCCTGGCTCAGGTGACTGTCTGTGTGGAGTTTGCACGTTCTCCCCGTGTCTGCGTGGATTTTCTCCGGGTACTCCGGTTTCCTCCCACAGCCCAAAGATCTGCGGGTCAGGTAAATTGCCCGTAGTGTGAGGTAAAGGGTAAATGTAGGGGTATGTGTGGGTTGTGCTTCGGCGTGTCGGTGTGGACTTGTTGGGCCAAAAGGCCTGTTTCCACACTGTAAATAATCTAATCTAAAAAAACTATACACTTGCCAAAACCAATTGCACAGTGATGTTCTGAACAGAGATAAAAAGAGAAAGCAGGAAAAGAGAGGAGAAAAGTGACAGCAGCAGAAAAGAGGGCCAAAGAGAGAGCAGGAGAAGAGAGGGAAAACGAGATGCAGAGAGAAAAAAAAGTGTTTTTGAATTTCACAAGCTCATACCTAACAAGAAAAGCTGAAAAATGTGTTGCTGGAAAAGCACAGCCATTCAGGTAGTATCCAAGGAGCAGGAGAATCCAGGTTTCGGGCATAAGCCCTTCTTCAGGAATGAGGATGATGTGCCAAGCAGGCTAAGATAAAAGTTTGGGAGGAGGGACTAGGGGAAGGGACGTTGGGAATGCGATAGGTGGAAGGAGGTTAAGGTGAGTGTGATTGGCCGGAGAAGGGGTGGGGGCGGAGAGGTCGGAAAGAAGATTGCAGGTCAAGAAGATGGTGCTGAGTGCTAGGGTTGGGACTGAGATAAGTTGGGTGAGGGGAAATGAGGAAGCTGGATAAATCTGCGTTCATCCCTTGGGGTTGGAGGGTTCCTAGGCGGAAGATGAGACACTCTTCCTCCAGGAGTCGTGTGGCCATGCTCTGGTGACGGACGAGGCCAAGAACCTGCATGTCCTTGGTGGAGTGGGAGGGGGAGTTAAAGTGTTCAGCCACGGCGCGGTTGGGTTGATTGGTGCGAGTGTCGCAGAGGGGTTCTCTGAAACATTCCGCAAATAGGCGACCTACCTCCCCAATGCAGAGGAGGCCACATCAGCTGCTGCGGATGCAATAAGTGATGTGTGGAGGTGCAGTTGAATTTGTGACAGATATGGAAGAATCCCTTGGCGCCTTGAAGGGAAGTGAGGGGGGAGTTGTGGGAGCAAGTTTTCTATTTCTTGTGGTTGCATGGGAAGGTGCCGGGAGTGGAGATTGGGTTGGTGGGGGGTGTGGACCTGATGAGGGAGTTGCGGAGGACGTGGCCTTTCCGGAACGCTGATAGGAGAGGGAAGGGAAATATATCCTTGGTAGTGGGGTCCGTTTGGATGTGGCGGAAATGACGGAGGATGGGGTGTGTTGGAGGGGGAGAAGGGGTCAACAGAGGGTGGGCGTGAGCCCTGGTTGAAGACGTAGGCGCCACCAACCCACCCCATCTACCTGGATTTCCCGTGGTGGCCTCTTACCCGCCCTCTAATTCTTCATAGCCAACTGCGTACGCGACATTGACCGCCTCAACCTGTCCACCACTCTCACCCACTCCAACCACTCACCATCGCAACGAGCAGGCCTCCACTTCCACCGATCCAACCCCAACCTCACTATCAAACTGGCAGACAAGGGAGGCACTGTGGTAGTTTGGCGCACCAATCTGTACACTGCTTAGCCTAAGTGCCAGCTCACGGACACCTCCTCCTCCTGCCGCCTTGACCATGACCCCACCTCCCACCACCAAACCACCATCTCCAAGACCATCTATAACCTCATCACCTTAGGGGATCTTCCATCCACCTTCTCCAACCGCATAGTCCCACAACCCCGCACTGGCCAATATTACCTCCTGCCCAAAATCCACAAACCTGACTGCCCCGGCTGACCCATTTTCCCAGCCTGCTCCTGCTCCACCGAACTCATCTCTGCATACCTCGACATGGTCGTTCCTCTTAAGTCCAAGAACTCCCCACCTACTTTCGGGACAACACCCACGCCCTCCAATTCCTCCATGACTTTCGCTTCCCCGCCTCCCAACGTCTTATCTTCACCATGGACATCAATCCCTATACATTTCCATCCACCATCACGAAGGCCTCAAAGCCCTCGGCTTCTCCCTTTCCTGCCGAACCAAGTAGCCAAGTTGCACCTTTCCACTGACACCCTCCTTCCACTGACTGAACTGGTCCTCACTCTGAACAACTTCTCTTTCCAATCCTCCCACTGCCAACAAACCAAAGGAGTAGCAATGGGCATGCACAAGGGCCCAAGCTATGCCTGCCTCTTCTTCGGATATGTGGAACAGTCCATCTTCCGCAGCTACACTGGCACCACCCACACCTTTTCCGCTGCTACATCAATGACTGTATCCGGCGCTACATCGCGTTCCTACGAGGTGGTTGAACTTTTCTGACACCTTCCACCCCCACCTCAAATTTACCTGGACCGTCTCAAGCTCTTCACTCTTTTTCTTAAACCTCTCCATTTTTATCTTGGGAGACTGACTCAACACGGACATTCACTATAAACCGACTGCCACAGCTACCTAGATTATACCTCCGCCCACACTGCACCCCTGTAAAAACGCCTCCCCATATTCCCAATTCCTTCGCCTTGGCCGCATCTGCTCCCAGGCGGATCAATTCCAATACCGAGCAACCCAGATGTGATCCTTTTTCAAAGACTGCAATTTCCCCTCAGCCGTCGTTGACGATGCTCTCCGCCACATCGGCTCCACATCCCGCTCTTTCACCCTTGAACCCCGCCCCTCCAATCGCCACCAGGTCAGAACCTCAGTGGTCCTCCCTTACCACTCCAGCAACCTCCAGATACATCATACTATCCACCGTCATTTCTGACACCTCCAAATGGATGACACCACCAAGGATATATTTCACTCCACTCCCCATCAGCATTTCGGAAGGAGCACTCTCTCCGTGACTCCCTCGTCAGGTCCACACCCTCCATCAACCCAACGTCCACTCCCGGCACCTTGCCATGCAACTGCAAGAAATGCAAAACTTGTGCGCACACGTCCCCCCTCACTTGCCTCCAAGGTCCCAAGGGATCCTTCCATATCCGTCAAAAGTTCACCTGCTCCTCCACACACATCATTTACTGCATCCGCTGCACCACATGTGGCCTCCTCTACATTGGGGAGTCAGGCCGCATACTTGTGGAACGTTTCAGAGAACACGTCTGGGACACCTGCACTCAACAACCCAACAGCCCCGTGGCTGAACACTTTAATCCCCTTCCCACTCCGCCAAGGACATGCAGGTTCTTGGCCTCCTCCATCGCCAGACCATGGCAACATGACGCTTGGAGGAAGAGCGCCTCGTCTTCCACCTAGGAACCCTCCAACCACAAGGGATGAATGCAGATTTCTCCAGCGTCCTCATTTCCCCTCACCCACCTTATCTCAGTTCCAACCCTCAGACACAGCACCGCCATCTTGACCAGCAATCTTCTCCCGGACTTGTCCGCCCCACCACCTCTCCGGCCTACCACACTCATCTTAACCGCCTTCCAACTATCGCATTTCCAACGCCCCTCCCCTAGTCCCTCCTGCCAACCCTTTACCTTAGCCTGCTTGGCACACCCGCCTCATTCTTGAAGAAGGGCTTATGCCCGAAACGTCGAATCTCCTGCTCCTTGGATGCTGCCTGACCTGCTGTGCTTTTCCAGCAACACATTTTTCAGCTGTGATCTCCAGCATCTGCAGTCCTCACTTTCTCCTACTTTTAAGGAAAACTCAGGGTAAAAGGCTGGAGACAAAGGCTGAGACTAAGCTTCGTGAGAACAGAGTGAGGATGTACATGCCCCTAGAAAGTAGAAACCTTGTAAAATACTGTTGAAATATGTTCAGTCATTGCCTTAATTTTATGATAAGTACATGAAAGGCATTTTCATCTCAACTGCATCGGCCAGTGGCAATATGGCTTTTCTTGATCCAAACGAAACTTGTAGGTTGGGCTGGTGAGGCATTCCCATCATTTTCAGAGGAGATATCTGGGGAGTATAGAAGGCTATAGACAGCCTTTAAGGAATCTAATGAGGTATCTATATTGAGTTTGAAAGGATAGATGATAAATGGATAAGAGCGTTAAAAGCCAAACAAAACCATATTGCCCATGGAGAGGTAATTATTTTGGAGGAATTCAAAAATTCATTGCTTGATGAATTGCAAACTGATGTGGAAGGTAAGGGAATTGAAACAGCAAGGGTACAGCTGAAGTGGCTGATGATTATGAGCCTGTCGATAACATTCCCTTTGGCTTCCAGAATCAATTTCAGTCCATTAGGGAGAGAAATTGGGACAAAAGTAATCCTCACGTGGGAAGGGAAAGGTAGACCTCAGTGGAGATCACAAGGATAATTTACCACAGGTTGAAAAACGAAACGCTGGAGGGGGGTCAACGAAGTTAAAAAGCTCCGTTGTTTTCATTGTAATAATGTGGGTCACACAAAATTACAGTATTGGTTGCCTAGGAGAACACCAGATGTCGGAAACCATTCAAGCATTGGAGTTTGGTTTACTGGTAGCAAAAAGCACAACGGACGTTTGACAACTGCCTCTGAATGTATAAGGTGATTGGAGGTCAATGGAGAAATGAGAACTTACATGCAAGTTTTATTCACCCAGGCCAGGAGCAGCAGGTGAGGAAGTTCTAATATTAAAGGATCTTCTCAGTTGATAATGCAAACAATAAGGAGGTGTGTACTACTGAGGACTATTGCTAGAAATTATCCTGGTCATAGGAATTCATGGTAAGATAAAAACTGCTCAATTATAAAGGGCTGGTAGACATTACAAAGTAGAGTGGAGAATTTGTGGGAGGAGTATTGGAAAAACTATGAGCTCCAGGAATACAATTTGACCTTGCAAATGATATAGCTGATTCACCAATTGGCGTGCTGCCTACTCTCTTTGAAACCCAGTGGAGATGCAGGCAACTGAAGACATGGAGTATGCTTATTCAGAAACTTTCCTGGATTATGTGATCACAAGATCATGGAGACACAAGCTGAAGGAAGAGGTATCAAAAGGCACATGTAAGGATGCCTTTATCAGAAACCTCCTTTCATCAGAAAATTTGGATAAAGAACGAGCAAATAGGTAAACAGGCAAGTAGTTTTACCTCTGCTAAGCTGATTAAATTACAGCAGAAAGATGAGAACTTAAAGCAAATATATTAAAGGGCATTTAAGGTCAAGGAGAGTGAATGCATTCCTGCGTGTTATTACTCAACGAATGACTGTCAAGTACGTCTGTCGAAGAATCTGGAAGCAATTTCAGCTATTGTAACGCCCATGGATGATGTGCCTCCAGCCGTAATTTCCGGATTTCCAAACGGTGGTACAAACGGTGTGGTGTATATTATAACCTAGTGATTTTTTGTCACTCATTGAAGGAACTTTTATAGCATTTTTCTGACTTGTTCAATCAACTTCGAAAGGCAGGCTTGGGGTCAACCTAGCTTAAAGTGAATTTGCTGAAGCCCAAGTCACCTTATTGTACATGAATAAATGGCCATAAGAGATAAATATGGGGCATTTCCCAGCCTGTCGACGAAAATGCAGTACATAGAACATAGAAGATAGAAAAATACAGCGCAATACAGGCCCTTCGGCCCTCGATGTTGCACCGACCGAAGCCTACCTAACCTACACTAGCCCAATAACCTCCATATGGTTGTCCAATGCCAGCTTAAATGACCATAAAGAGGGAGAGTCCACCACTGCTACTGGCAGGGCATTCCATTAACTCAAAACCCGCTGAGTAAAAAAATCTACCCCTAACATCTGTCCTATATCTACCACCCCTTAATTTAAAGCTGTGTCCCCTAGTAACAGCTGACTCCATTAGCGGAAAAAGGTTCTCACTGTCAACTCTATCTAAACTCCTAATCATCTTGTACACCTCTATCAAATATCCCCTAAACCTTCTTTTCTCCAATGAGAAAAGCCCCAAGTGCCTCAGCCAGTCCCAGGCGTTTAACAATCAAAACCCAAAGTGGAATTGCTGTAATGTTAAGCACATGGATGGGAGGAATTTGTCAAGAGTCTTGCATAGTACTCTTACAGTCAATATTTAGAGGGCCAGACTAGAGAAGGGACAAAATCTGACTTCTTAAGAAACAAGGTAGAGAAACCCAAAGTGGGGGTCTCGTGGGTGATCGCTTTCGAAAATTGTCCTTTTTTTTGTTTATGAAAACAGGTCCATAAATTAAAAGTATAAATTGACGCAATGCCAATATTGATGGTATTACACAAGAATTTTCGAAAACTGATTTAAAAGGCTGCTTGCAGGTAAAGCAGCATTTGGCAAGCGCCAAGCTTTCAAAACCGAGAAAAAACAAGAGTTTATGGCGAGCGTGTTACTGCTGCCATACAATGCAATGCTGAGAAAAGTAGGAAATACAAACTGACCGGCAATATTCAGGAATTGGTCTAAGAAAAATTGGGCACATGCCAGGTATACACAACTGGATCAAGCGAATTCCTCGAGCAATATAAGAGGTGAAGCATTACATGTCAGATGAAAATTAAAAGGACATCAATGAATCATGACATAGCTTTGGCACATGATGTTATAAGGAATGCAAAGACATACTGCAAGAATAGTAAGGGCCGAAAAGCAAATAGGGAGAGTATAAAGCCCCTTAAAGATCAATTAGGCTATCCATGTGTGGAACCACAGCAGATGGTTAAAGTCTTAAATTAACATTTCACGTCAAAACTTACTTTGGGGGAGTCTCAGGAACACAGTAAAATAAACAGTGGACTCTTGAAAGTCATATTGCATTAGAGAGCTGCAGGGGGTCTTAAAATGCAAAACGTAGATGAGTCTTCGTGACATGATCAAGTGCATTTCAAGAAGTTAGGAATTAAATTGCAGAACCCCCTAGAAGAGGTATCCATAAATTTGACAACCACGGATGGTGTGCTGGAAACTTGAAGAGTGGCTTATATTCTATTATTACGAAAGGATGCAAGGGATTTCCACAGAGCTAAAAAATAATGTGGCAGAAGTAAATGTTGAGTAAGTTGTTGGAAGTGATTCTGAGAGACAGGATTTACATATATATTTGGAAAGACGGTGACTGATTAGGGATAATCAGCGTAGCTTTCTCCGTGGGAAACCATTTCTCACAATCTGGAACAATTTTGTTGAAGGGATGACCGAGAAGGTGGATACAGATATGCTCGGAGCAGTAGATGTTGTGTACATGGAAATAGCAAGACTATTGAAGGCACACTGGTTGATAAGGTTAGGTGAAATGGGATCAAACAGAGCCTGATGGTAGAAGAGATGGAGGCTGGTGGTAGGGAGTTGTTGTTCAGACTGGAGCACCTGGACCAACATTGTGAAATATGGATGGTGCAGGGTCCATTGTTGTGTATCATGTATTTAACGCTTTGCATAAGAATACTGTGTTTGTAGACGACAGTGCACAGTGAAGGAGGTTATCTCGGATTTCAAGGGATCTCGTTTAGCTGGAGGATTGAGCAGAATTATGGAAGATGAAGTTTAGTTCAGATAAACTTGAAGTTGGGAAGGCAAATCAGGGCAGAACATACACAGTTAACAATGAAGGACTTTTGCCAGAAACGTCGATTTTCCTGCTCTTCGAATGCTGCTTGGCCAGCTGTGCTTTTCCAGCACCAGTCTAATCATTACACAGTCAATTGCCGGGCACTGCGGAGTTTTGTCGTGCAGAAGGATACCAAGGTGTACAGGTACATTGTTTCTTGAAAGTGGCCTCATAGGTGGACAGCGTGGAATGTTCAACATTTGGCACGTCTGTCTTCATTGGACAGAGAAGTGAGTACATGGGTTGAAACATCATGTTACGGCTGAGTAATGATCCTCACCAAGATAGCTTAGGCCTGTGTTTATAACTGTGAATTTCCTATGCTGTTTTAGGACCACTCAGTACACCACAACGAGAAGTAGGCCTCCTATGACGGGGTGGCGAACGTGTCTGTGATTCTTTTGTACTGCGTTCTCCCCTCAGAACTGTAACTATGCCCTGTATTGTGGTGTGATGTTTCGCAATCTTGAATTGCCATCTGCTTTGTTCACTGCGAATGATTATAATTCACTGAAGGATTTAATAAAGGCTGCTGATCGTCCCGCCCTTTGGCTGTCTGGCGGGCCATTTTTATTCAATGTGGTAATCAGAAAATCGACTGATGTAGCGAGGATTCCGCGTGTGCAATGACACTGAACCGCAAGGAAACCGAGAAATTCCCAGTCTCCATCCCTGGTCTGTGCTGCTTCATCCCACTGGAGCATAGAATTTTGTTTGTTCGGAATCTGGAGGAGCTTTAAGTGCGAGAGGCCCTGACAGAGGCAGCAAGTAGAAGTCACATGGAAACGTACCAAGCGGACATACATGCTTCAAGGATGGAAATTTGCCATCCTTACCTTGTCTGGATGATGTGGTTTAACCCCGAACTAACGGCAATGACCTTACTCTCAACTATTCTCTGAAATGACCCAGCAAGCCACTGAGTTCAAGGACAGCAGACGTGGGCAAATAATGTCGACTACCCAGAGACACCAACATCACATATTTGTGTTTTTCAAGAAATCCCATTAAGATGAGCACCACTGGAACTGTGCTGACCTTGAGCAATCATGAAGGTCAGTTTTATGGACAAGGCTTCAAACTCACAGGGAGGACGAAGGGAAATATTTTGCCAAATCCAAAGAGAAAAGGCAAAACATCGGGAAAACATGGTGATGCGGTTGATGTCAAAGAGAAAGGAACAGGAAGGGACAGAGTTTAACGAAAACTATACATCAGCGCAAAGGTTTGTACAGGAAGTAATGGGAATAAAAGTAAATGATGATGTTCTTTTTGTAAATCGACAAGGTATCTGCAATAAGATATTTGCACTTGTCATGAGAGATACATGAGAGTTATTCACTCAACAGATATGTTTACAAGCGAATGAAAGGTGGAACATAAATATTCAATAGGAAACAAAATTGTGGAGAGTCAGGCGGTATGAGAAAGCAGAATGGGTAAGCCTGAAAGGAATGGATAATAACGGCATCACAGAGCAAGCACTTGGTGTAGAGTATGTGGATTTCAGTAAAGTGTTTAATAAAGTTCACCACCGTCTGCTGTTACAGCAAATATGAAGGAATGGGATTGAGAATGATTTAGCAGTTTGCATCAGAAATTGACGAACTGAAAGACGATAGAGGATGGTGGGTGATTGGAAATGTTCATACTGGAGTTCAGTTACTCTTGTAGCATCGCATAGACCAGTTTTTGGGGTCACTTTTGTTTTACATTTTTGTAAATGACCCGGATGAGGGCGGAAAAGGATGGGTTATTAAAATTGTGCATGGCACTAAGGTGGATGGCGTGGGAACAGTGCTGAAGGATGTTGCAGGTTACAGAGAGACACAAATAAGCTGCAGAGGTGGGCTGAGAGGTGGCAAATGGAGTTTAATGCGGAAAAGTGTGAGGTAATTCATTTTGGTAGGAGTAGCGAGAGTACAGAGTACTGGGCTAATGATAAGATTCTTGATAGTGTGGATGAGCAGAGAGACCTCGGTGTCCATGTACATTGATCTCCAGAAGTTGACACCCAGATTGATATGGTTGTTAAGAAGGGGTACACTATGTTAGCTTTCATTGGTAGAGGATTAAGTTTCGGAGCCAAGACGTCATGTCGCCGCTGTACAATACTCTGGTGTGGCCGTCTTTGGAATATTGCTTACAGTTTTGGTCATCACATTATATGAAGGATGTGAACGTATTTGAAAGCGTGCAGAGGAGATTTACCAGGATGTTGCGTGGTATAGAGGGAGGATCTACTAAGGAAAGGCTAAGGGATTTGAAGCTATTTTCGCTAGATAGGAGGTTGAGAGGTAATATAATAGAGACAGACAAGGTGATCAGATGATTAGTTAAATCGACAGTGCGAGCCTTTTGCCTCAGATAGTGATGACTCCCACGATGGGTCATGGCTTAAAGACGTTAAAGATTGGGAGAACATTCTGAACTGGAAGAGATTAAATTGACATGCATGGCAAAATATACTGGAGTATTTTTCAATAAGAATTTTGCGCAGACGGGGAGGGATGTAGGGACACAAGGCGAAAGGCAAAGAAAGGTTGTACTGATAGAAGGAGATTCCAGGGATAGGAATTGCTATCTGGGCCTACTTAGATAGGGAAGGTTGTAATTATTGGTGAACGTTACAATGATGCAGACACTGCTAGGTAGACGTAAGATGTACTGTAGTGTTGATTATAAACACAGAAAGCATTACCGGGAGAGGAGGAGATTACAGATTTAGGGACAGCTGTGCAGTTGGGAAGATGTTTTAGAGGTGGCTAGTTTTGGAAGGGTGGGAAGGGATAATAGTGATCATGAGGTTTGTCATGACTTAATTAGTTTATTCATATAGATGTGTCTGAGCATGTTACAGTTAAGGGGAGTTTATGCAAACGAGCCAAGTGCACAGATATATCAATGGTTCTAGGAGTTGCAGGACGTAATAATGATGGGGAGTGCTGTGAAGTTTGGCAAGGTTTGCAGTCAGAGAGAGAATTATAAGGGAGGAAATGGGAACCGTCATATGGATTGTTATAAGGACTGGAGAAGCTGAAATAGGCAAAAGAGTTTTTAGAGACTATAGGTGTTTACAGAGATAGCGACAACAGTGGAGAGCAGGAATGGTTCGAGAGAGAGAGAGAAACAGACAGACAGACAGAGAGCCAGTTGAAAGTACTGGTGCAAGGATCTGATGATGCAGAGCATCATTGGATGAGGTAACTCAGTTGATGAGGGTTTTCGGAATAGAATGAGGATACAGCCAGTGTGTGACGTAGAAAACGGACGAAGTACATGGATGTTGTGCATTCGAGGGAGTGAAGGAAGTAACAATGGGGAGGGTTGTGGCAGCTCTGGACAATACAGACATCGAGATGGTTGTTGAGATTAGATGATGTTAGTCACAGTCAGAGTTTTAATCATTGATGAGGTGACCGAGTTAACAAGGGTTCTTTAGACAGGCCGACACGCAGACTGAAACAGTTCAAGGGACCGAAGTTAAAACAATCAAGAGGAGGCTTGAGATGATGAAGAAGATTTGTAGTTCAGGTTGTGGATCAAGTTTTCGGTTTGCTCGCAGATCAGGCAAACAAACCCACCAGGTCATCGAGCAAATTAACGCAATCAAGAAATTATTCACAGATGCATAGATGGTGTTAGAGGCTGCAGGAAGTTTGGTATATGGAAAGGCCAGTCATGACTGGAGGAGGTTGCAAGTAAGGAGCAGTGTATTGATGGGAGGAGGTCACAGAGATAGAGAAGATAATAGAGACTGAGTGAGACTAAAGGCAGAGCGTTCAAGTGGCTTCCGAACATCACATATACGAAAGGTTGACAGCAAAGCCAGCAGGGACTGCAGGAATTCATACATAGATCGGAAGATTTGTAGGGATTGTGGCAGGTTAGAGAGATTGAGGAGCTATAGGACAGAATGGAGGAGTGCCGTCAGGACTCGAAAATGTTACAATAATATATATTGCAGAGGCTGGCGTAAGTTGCATCGTTTCTGGAGGTTGCTAAGGACTGGAGGTTGCTACAGGTAGTGTGGGCTGCAGATCCTGGACAACAGGACAGAGTTTAAAATTTCTGTTGTATGTTGGGGATTGTGAGAAGAATTCTGAGCTTCAAAGTCATTATGGAATGAGATTAAGAAAGTGCATAAAATTTGGGGAAAGACAATTATCGTTAGATTATATCTATCACAACACATCATCAGTATCATTAGACAGGATCTAGTAAACGTAGACCAGGGAAGAAAAACCTACAGTTAAATTTGCCAACGGAACGTGGGCGTGTTTTAAAGTGATACAGTGCGAAATCAGAGCCAATGTATTCTGCGAAGAATTAATGTGAAAAGCCATCGGACAGTGATCTAGCGGTATTGTGAGTTCAATTTAAAAAAACAATAAAATGCGGTATTGTGAGTCCTATTAAAAAAACAATAAAAATAGCTGGTGCATTCACAAGTATAGAGAGGACAACAGGGTTGGTAAAAATGAAAGGCAAACAATGGTCACGAAATCGTTTTGGAAGATAATGTCAAGGAAAGGCAACAATGTATTTTATCGGTATAGTTGGAGTAAAAGGATTCCAAGAAAAGACTGGGGTCTGTTAGAAACCAACGTGTTAATCTGGGCATGGAGCCAAAGGAAGTATGTGAGTCTTATTGAATACTTCTCATCTTTATTCACATAGGAGAAAGACATTGCAGCCAATGATTCCAGTTGGGATGGGCAGGTTAAAGAACGTTTTAAGATTAATAAAGAGGACGAACTCAATTTTTTTCCACAGGTATAAAGGTAGTGAAATCACCTGTCCTCACTGAAATATATCGAAGTTAAGGCGGTGAATGAGGAAATTGTGGGAATATTTATTTATTTGCTGGCCACAACTAAATTGCCAAATTACTGGATAGAGCTAATAGAGTTGCTTTGTTCAAGAAGGACATCAGGGACAGGACAGGAAATTAAAGGGCAGATAATGTGCCATCAGTGACATGGAAATTAGTCAGAAAGAGTCCAAGGGACAAGATGAATCAACACTTTAAAAAGCAGGGATTGTTTTGAGATAGCCAGCACTGATTTGGTCGATGGAGATCCTGTCTGATGAATGCAGTGCAGATGATATGGTTTGCGATGTCTTCAGGAAGGCCTTTGGCAGGGCCCCGCATCTAAAGCTGATGCAAAAGGTAAAATCCCATGAGATGAAATGCAATGTTTCAAACTGGATCTAAGATTGATGGAGGTCTGCTTTTGAGAATGAAAACATTTGACCAGCGGTGTATCTGCTGGATATGTGCAGGAACCGTTGCTGATTATGTATAATAATGACTTTGATGTAGAAGCAGAATGCGTGATAAGTAGGTTTCTAGATGACACAGAAGTTGACAATGTTGTGTATCGTGATGCAGAAAGACTCAGGCTATCAATCAGTTGATTAACAGAGTAGAGAAATAGCAGCGGAAATTACTTCTGATAAATGTGAAGGAATGCTGTGTGGGCGTTCGAATAAGTGAATGACATTTAAAATGAATGGTAAGTCCTTGAGGCGTATTGAGTAACAAAGGGAAAAGTCAATAGATCCTTGAAGGTGTCCGGACATGTAGACATTGTGGGGAATACACATTGATCTGGGGGTGTGTGGACCCATATCCCAGAGGGTAGAACTGCTAGAAGGATTCAAAAGGATTTAAATTTATCTGGCAGAGTTGTGGGACCCTTAAACACTCCTGAGGCGAGGAAGAAGGTTAAATTTGGTATGGAATTTGGTTCAAGAGAAGAATTTAAATCGACAAAGCTGGCAATAACATGACAGGTAATGAGGGATAACTGAGGAAATAAACGGCATTTATTTCAATGCAGTGACCTGACAGTGAGGACGGATGAACTCAGGGCATGGATTGGGTTATGGGAATGGGATATCATATTTATTACAGATGCACCAGCATGGCAGAGGACTAGCAACTCAATCATCCAGGATTCAGATGCCATGGGATTCTATATAGAAGGGGAAGCAAGAGAGGAGTGGGAGTGGCATTTTCAATGAGGGAAAGCACCAGAGCCATTTTAGAGAGAATCTTCGTTGGAAATCTCCAAGTGAAGCTATATTGGTGAAACTGAGACATAAGAATGGTGATCACTTTGATTCGATTGTTTTAAATTCCTCCAGCAGTCAGCAGGTAAAATTGAGGAACTATTAATGTATGAAGGGAGGTCTCACACGTGTTTAAGAACAATCGAGTTGAAATTGTTTGAAATTTTAACTTTCAAAAACTAGATTGGGATGCTCATAGTGGTAAATTCTTGGGTGGGGGACAATTGTTAATTACTTTTCAGAAAATTTTATCACCAATACGTAGAGGGTCTGACTGAAGAAGAAGAAAACGTGACCTCCTCTTTGCAAAAAGGTGCAGTAAGTGACTGAGATGTTCGTGAGATAGTACTTTGGTAAATAAAACACAATTCTCGTAGTTTGAAAATAATCATGAAAAATGATAGGTGTGGCCTAAAGTAAAAGGCGGAAATTTGGGTAAGTGAAATTTTGACTCTATCAGACAAGAATTCTCAAAGGTTAATTAGGAACCCGTTTGCAGGAAAGGATATATGCATGGAGGAATATTTCAAAAGTCAGATACAACAGAAGTTCAGGGCCAGCATGTTCTTGTCAGTGGGAAGGACAATGCTGGTCGAAGCAGGAAACACTGGCGAGAATGCAAATTACTGCGGATGCTGGAATCTGAAATCAAAAAAAGTGAAAATGTTAGAAACTCACAGCTTGTCTGGCACATCTGTCAAGACAGAAAAGAGCTGACGTTCGAGTTTAACTGACCATTTTATCAACACTACCTGATTGGTGGTATTGAGGCATTGGTTAATGAAATGGATGCACATGCCAGTTATGGGCAGCATGATCAAATTATTTCGTTGAGTAACATAGGGGTGTGGGAATACACATTACCATGGAAATCCGGACGTTAAAATGGTGCAGGAGAAAACTTGCAAGAGATAATTTTCAGGATAATCCAAAGATAATCTGCAAGTATGTTCGGGTGACTAGGGAAAAGTAGTGTCCCTTAAACATCAATGAACTACAGTATAAGTCGGTCGAATTCATTGCCACAGGTAGGTGTTGATACCAAAACACTTATTCAAATTTGTATTCAAAAAAATTCCACAAGACTGCCAGATATCACATTTAGAATGAATGTGATCAAGGTTTGAGAGAAGGAATCAAGATTAGGTTATTCAGTTGAACTATTAGTCATGACTGTGATGAATGGCGCAGCAGGCTGAAAGGGTCGAATGGCATTCTCCTTGTCCTAACCTCTGCGTTTCTATTTTTATAGGTTATAGTTGTGCAACACATCAGTGAGTCCACATCTGAAGTACTGCTTACAATTCTGGAGTTCCTGTTATAGGAAGGATATTATGGAACTGGAAATGGTGAAACAAAGATTGAGAAGGATGTTACTGGTACTGGAGGGTTTGAGCTTTCAGCAGACACTGGAAAAACGGGATATGAGGTAGAATCTAAAGGGATTCCACAATATATTAAGGACACGAGAGTAGCTCAGGAGAGAGTATGGCTCCAGTACCTCTCTAAGGACATCTATGCATGTAACCACAGGATATGAGGCAGAAGAGAAACAAATATTTCACTTCAAACCTTATGATGAAGAGAGGGAACTCAAGGAAATAAATAATATGTCTTGAAAAGAGTGCACATTGTGGAAGAGGATGTGTTGGAGGGCTTAAAACACAGAACGGCACATCAATTCCTAAATCCAGAGCAAAGGTATCTCAGGACATTGTTGAAAATTAAGAAACAAGTTGTGGGGAACGAGCAGAGATATTTGTATCGTTACGCACCATATTTTCCTCGAGAGTGGGAAGTTGAGGGTGTAGAAAATCATGGGGTCTTAAGCCAAGCTTTTTTTCCCCAGTGTAGGGAGTTTAAAACTATTGGCAATAGATTGGAAGTGCATGGAACTTTTTTTTAAAAAAAGGACCTAATAGCAAAAGTTTTCACTTAGAGTGTGGTGAATAAAGTGAAGGAAGTGTGAGAAAAACTGATAGACGCAAGTAAAATTACAACAAATAAAAGACCATTGGACAGACCCTTGGAAAGGAAATATTCAAAGGGAAATGACCAAACATATAGAGAAATGTGACTCGTTCAGTTTAGGAAATGGATTAGATTAGATTAGATTAGCTTACTTACAGTGTGGAAACAGCCCTTCGGCCCAAAAGGCCCACACCGACCCGCCGAAGCGCAACCCACCCATACCCCTACATATACCCCTTACCTAACACTACGGGCAATTTAGCATGGCCAATTCACCTGACCCGCACATCTTTGGACTGTGGGAGTAAACCGGAGCACCCGGAGAAAAACCCACGCAGACACGGGGAGAACGTGCAATCTCCACACAGTCAGTCGCCTGAGGCCGGAATTGAACCCAGGTCCCTGGCACTGTGAGGCAGCAGTGCTAACCACTGGAAATGCATTTGACATAGATAGAGAACTGGTTAACAGGCAGGAAGCAGAGCACTTGAATAAACCGTTTTTTTTCTTCAGAGTGGCTAGCAGTGACGATTGGGATGCAGCAGGATTTCGTGCTGGGACTCAACTGTTCACAAGTTATATACAGGGGGAACGTGGTTTAAAGGTGGTACATAAATATTCAAGGGTAAACAACTTTTTGGAGACACAGGCAGAATGGGAAAACAGGATGGGTACCCTTGAAAATAATGAATAACAAAGACATTGTGGAGAAATATTTGCCCTCTGATTATAAAGTAGACCCATTATGAATGTAAATTCTGTAACAGATTTTCAAAGCCACGAGGTGGATAACAGGTTTTCAAACACAGAATAGCAGTCAATTGCTCATTATTGCATTAAACAGAACACATAGTTTAGTACTGGGTACTGGGAAGTTGTGACATTGTTCCTGGTTTTGCATCGGCTATAGGGTGAATGTTTTGTATCGGTTCACGATACTACATTGGGTCCTATACTGTCCTGCTGGCAGTGTTCACTGTCATCACCCAACCAGTTCAAATTGCAAAACCATGAACATTGTCAACAACAGATCTCCCGTGCTGAAAATGTGTTGCTGGTTAAAGCACAGCAGGTTAGGCAGCATCCAAGGAATAGGAAATTCGACGTTTCGGGCATAAGCCCTTCATCAGGAATGAGGAGAGTGTGCCAAGCAGGCTAAGATAAAAGGTAGGGAGGAGGGACTTGGGGGAGGGGCGATGGAGATGTGATAGGTGGAAGGAGGTCAAGGTGAGGGTGATAGGCCGGAGTGGGGTGGGGGCGGAGAGGTCAGGAAGAAGATTGCAGGTAGCAGGGCAGTGCTGAGTTGAGGGAACCGACTGAGACAAGGTGGGGGGAGGGGAAATGAGGAAACTGGAGAAATCTGAGTTCATTCCTTGTGGTTGGCGGGTTCCCAGGCGGAAGATGAGGCGCTCCTCCTCCAGCCGTCGTGTTGTTATGTTCTGCCGGTGGAAGAGTCCAAGGACCTGCGTGTCCTCCGTGGAGTGGGAGGGAGAGTTAAAGTGTTGAGCCACGGGGTGGTTGGGTTGGTTGGTCCGGGCGTCCCAGAGGTGTTCTCTGAGGCGTTCCGCAAGTAAGCGGCCCGTCTCCCCAATATGGAGGAGGCTACATCGGGTGCAGCACAGGTGAACTTGTGGGGGATATGGAAGGATTCCTTGGGTCCTTGGAGGGAAGTGAGGGAGGAGGTGTGGGCGCAAGTTTTACATTTCCTGTGGTTGCAGGGGAAGGTGCCGGGAGTGGAGGTTGCGTTGGTGGGGGGTGTGGACCTGACGAGGGAGTCACGAAGGGAGTGGTCTTTGTGGAACGCTGATAGGGGAGGGGAGGGAAATATATCCCTGGTGGTGGGGTCCGTTTGGAGGTGGCGGAAATGACGGCGGATGATACGTTGTATTCGGAGGTTGGTGGGGTGGTAGGTGAGAACCAGTGGGGTTCTGTCTTGGTGGCGGTTGGAGGAGCGGGCTCTAGGGCGGAGGAGCGGGAAGTGGAGGAGATGCGGTGGAGGGCATCGTCGATCACGTCTGGGGGGAATCTGCGTTCCATGAAGAAGGAGGCCATCTGGGCTGCGCGGTGTTGGAACTGGTCCTCCTGGGAACAGATGCGGTGGAGACGAAGGAATTGGGAATATGGAATGGAGTTTTTTACAGGGGGCAGGGTGGGAGGAGGTGTAGTAGATGTCTGTGTTGAGTCGGTCGCCCGAGATAGAAATGGAAAGGTCTAGGAAGGGGAGGGAGGTGTCTGAGACAGTCCAGGTGAATTTGAGGTCGTGATGGAAGGTGTTAGTAAAGTTGATGAACTGTTCAACCTCCTCGTGGGAGCACGAGGTAGCGCCGATACAGTCATCGATGTAGCAGAGGAAAAGGTGGGGGGTGGTGCCAGTGTAGTTGCGAAAGATGGACTGTTCCACATATCCTACAAACAGACAGGCATAACTGGGGCCCATGCGGGTGCCCATGGCAACCCCTTTAGTTTGGAGGAAGTGGGAGGATTTAAAAGAGAAGTTATTCAGGGTGATGACCAGTTCAGTCAGTCGAAGGAGCGTGTCAGTGGAAGGGTACTGGTTGGTGCGGCAGGAAAGGAAGAAGTGGAGTGCTTTGAGTCCTTCGTGATGGGGGATGGAGGTGTACAGGGACTGGATGTCCATCGTGAAAATAAGGCGTTGGGGACCGGGGAAGCGAAAATCCTGGAGGAGGTGGAGGGCGTGGGTGGTGTCCCAAACGTAGGTGGGGAGTTCTTGGACTAAAGGGGACAGAACCGTGTCGACGTATGCGGAGATGAGTTCGGTGGGGCAGGAGCAGGCTGAGACAATGGGTCGGCCAGGGCAGTCAGGTTTGTGGATTCTCCCATCCCAATTGCAAACCCATGAACACTCGCACCAACAGCCCACTAATTCTCAATGAAAAACTGTATACACTGTCATCACCTCATCCCTAGTGCAAAACAGTGAAAACTGTTCCCCAGTCACCAAGGCAAAACAGTGAACACTGCACCTCAGTCACCAATACAAAACAATGAAAACTACACCGCAGTCACCACGAATGCAAAAACAGTGAAAATTTTCCCACAGTCACAAATGCAAAACAGTGAATACAGACCCCAAGTTGTAAATGCAAAACAATGATTACTACACCCAGGCCACCAATGCAAAGTACTGAACAGTGCCCCCAGTTGACAATGCAAAACCGTGAACATTGTGAGCAAACTCCAGTCACCAACTCAATGCTATGAACATTGTCACCACTACACCAGAACTCCCAATGAAAAACCGCCACCTAATCTCCAAAGCAAAGCAGTCAACAATGCCCAAACTTGCACCAGCACAAAATAACGAGCACCGCCCTCCAGCAGCCAGTGCAAAACAGTGAACACTAACCCCCACCGGAGTCACCAAAGCAAATCGGTGAACACTGACTCCTCGTCACCAATTCAAGAGAGTGAGCACTGTTCCTAATTGGCCAATGCAAAACCATACACAATATCACCAACCACATTACACAATGCCAAATCGTGATCATGGTCAATGTAAAACCGTGAACACCGTCAACACCAGCCCCCTCAGTTCCCAATGGAAAACTGTAAAAAATGTCAATACCTCATCAACAATGAAAAGTGGTGCACACACTCCAATATGGTCCGAAGTGAAAAACAGTGAACACTGGCTCTCACTCGACAATGCAAACGAATGAACAATGCGCCCATTCACCAACTGCAAACATTGAAGCCTGCCTCCATTTGCTAATGCAAAACCTTGAACTGTGTCAACAGCCCTGAGACCCCAATTCAAGAGGAAGAACGCTGTCACCAACACACACACTTTGCAAATCAAAGTAGTGAACTCTGCACCTCTTGGTCCCCAGTGAAAACCAGTGAATGTTGACAGAATTACCCAAACTCTCAAAGCATAATGCTGAACACTGTCCCACCTAGTCATCATTTCTAAAAAGTGAACACTGTGTCTCTGTCGCCTATGCAAACCAATAAACACTGCCCCTCGCCACAAGTGCAAACCAGCGAGGTCTGCCCCCAGTCTTAGTTGCAAAACTGTGAACACAGACCCCTATTGTCTATTATCTATTATGATCACCCCCAAACGCAAACACAAAATCGTGCAAATGATGTCGTCCCAGACAGTCCCCAATGTAAAACGATGTCGTCCCAGACAGTCCCCAGTGTAAAACATTATCGCCACCCTGTCACGTCCCTTTGCAAAACTATGAACACTGCCCCTGGTGCACCCAATCTCCAATACAAAATCTTGAACAGTCACCAACACCAACTTACCCCGAAGTCAAACGTGAACACTGTCAACAGCCCTCCACAATACCCAATGCAAAACAGTGAACAGTGTCAACACCTATCCAGTCCACAAAGCAAAATTATGAATGCTTTCAACTGGTGCCAATTCAAAATTGTGTCCACATCGCCAAAGCTGCAATGTAAACTTTTGAACACTGTCATCAACAGCACCATTCCCCAAAGACAGACATGAACACTGACGACACCTCTCTGCAGTCCACAATGCTGTAATGTAAATACTGCAACAACCCACCCAGTCCATAATGCAAAACTATGAATACTGACACCACTTCCGCAGCTGCGAATGAAAATACTGCCACCACATACCAGACCCCAGGCTAAACCGTCAAAACTGTCACGCCCACTTCCCAAGCCTCAATGCAAAGCAGTGAACACTGTGCCTCTTAATCCTCAATGTAAAACATTGAACACTTCCCCATATACTCTCCAATGGAAAACAGTGAACAGTGTCCAACCTAGTCCCCAATTCAAAACAGTGAACAATGTTTCATCTAGTCGTCAAAGCAAAACTGTGATCAATGCCCAGCTTGTCCCCAATTGAAATCAGCGAACACTCTCACACCAAGTCTCCAATGCAAAAGAGTGGACACTGTCCAATGTAGTCCACAGCATTGAGCACTGTCCCACAATGTCCCTAAGGTAAAACAGTGAGCACTGTTCCACTAGGCTCCGAATGCCAAACAGTGAACACTATGCCACGTTGTAAAACAGTCAACACTTTATCACCTAGTCGCCAATGCAAAAGAGTGAACAATGTCCTACCCAGTTTCCAATGCAAAACAGGGAATACTGTCCCACCTAATCCCCAGTGGAAAACATTAAAAGTGCCCCAGCTGGGCCTTAATGTGGAACAGTGAACACAGTCCCACCTAGTCCCCAATGAAAAATATTGAATAATGTCCCAACCTGACCACAACGCAAAAAAATCAACACGCAGTCCGAAATGGAAAGTACAAGGAATTGTCTTTACCTAGGCAATAATGGAAAACAGTGAACACTGTCTCGCATAGTCTACAATGCAAAACAGTCAAAACTGTCACATCGAGGACAGGATGTAAAAGAATGAAAGCTATCTTACCTATTCCCCAATGGAAACGAGTGAAAAATATCCAGCCTAGTCCACAATGCAAAACAATGAATACTGTCCCACCTAGTCCACAATGCAAAACCTTGAACACTAGCCCGGCTAGTCCCCGATGGAAGACTGCGAACAATGTTCCACCTAGATCCCAATGCAAGAGTGAACATATTCACACCTGGTCGCCATTGGAAAACTGTGAACACTATCCTACCTCGTCCCCAATGTAAAACAGTGAATAAGCTCCCACCTAGTCCCCAATGGAGTACAATCAACACTCTCCCATCTACTCCAGAAGGCAAAGCAGTGAACACTGTCATAGTTGACCCGAGTGCAAAATAGTGAACACTGCCCAACCTAGTCTCCACTAGAAAACAGTGACCCATGTAGACTGAATGCAAAGCAGTGAACACGGGCACACCTGTTCCCCAAAGCCAAACAATGAATACTATTCTACCTCATCACCAATGCAAAACAGTGAACAACATCCCGCCTGGCCCCCAAGGTAAAATACTGAATACTGTTCCACCTACTCACCAATGCGAACAGTGAACACTCTCCTAACTCGACTGCAATGCAAAACAGTGAGCACTGTCGCACCCAGTCAATAATGCAAAGCAGTGAACAACAGCCTACCTGGTCTCCAAGGGAAATAGTGAAACATGCCCCACATAGTTCCCAATGCAAAAGAATGAACACAATCCCAACTGATCGCCAATGGAAAAGAGTGAACACTGTCCTACCTAGAACCCAAGGTAAAACAGTGAACACTTCCCACGTTAGTCACTAATGGAATACATTCAAAACTCTCCCACCTAGTCCACAAGGCAAACCAGTGAACACTGTCATAGTTGACCCGAATGCAAAACAATGAACACTGCGCAACCTAGTCTCCAACAGAGAAAAATGAACGCTGTCCCACCTCGTCCCCAGTGCAAAACAGTCGCAACCTCGTCTCCATAGCAAAACAGTTAACGTGGTCCAAATTAGTCAACAAAGTAAAAGAGTGAACACTGCGGAACAGAGCAAATAAAAACGCAAACAGTCGCATCTAGTTCCCAATGCTAAACAGTGAAAACTGTCACACCTACACTCCATTACAAAACAGTGAACATTTCCCACAATGAACACTGAACCACCAGTCCACAAGGCAAAAGAGTGAACATTTCCCACCTAGTTCCTAATGCAAATCAGCAAATACTGTCCTTCCAGTCTCCAAAAATAAACAGTGACCACGGTCGAACCTAGATTCCAATGCAAAACAGTGTACGCTGTACTACAAACTCGCCAATGCAAATCAGCGAACACTGACCGACCCAGGGCCCATTGGAGAACAGTGAACACTGACTCACGTAGTTCCCAAGGTAAAACAGTGAACACTCTCAAATTGTCCCCACTGGAAAACAATGTCCCACATAGTTCCAATAAAAACACCCATTCCCCAGCGCAAAACGTGAACATTATACCACCTCGTCCGCAATGCAACGCAGTGAGTACTTTCTCACCTATTCCACAATGTAAAACAGTGAAAACTGTGCCAACTAGTACCCAATTGAAAGTAGTGAACACTGTCCAATCTAATCACCAGTGGAAAAGGGTAAACAATGTCTCACGCAGTCCCCCCCCCCAAAAAAGTGAAATTCCTCACCACCCCCCCCAAAACCCCAGTGGAATACAATGAACACTGTCCCACCAGTCTACAAGGCAAAAGATTGAACATTATCCCATCTAGTTCCCAATGAAAAACAGTGAACTCTGTCACAAAGAGACCAAACGCAAAATAGTGAACTCTGGCCCACTTCGTTCCCAAAGCTAAAGCATGAACCTTAATCCACCTAATCCCCAATGGAAAGCAGCGAACACTGTCCCAAAAATGTACAATGCAGAGCAGTGATCAATTTCCCAGCTCATCCTCAAATCAGAACACTTAAATCTGTCCTACCTAGTCTACTGACCCATCCAGTCCCCAGTGCAAAATATTTAACACTACCCCAAGTTGTCAGCAATGCAAAACAATAAACACTGTCCCAAATAGTACACAAGGCCAAAAATTGAACAAAGTCCACCAAGTCCCAAGTGCAAAATACTGCATAATGTCCCAGCTGGTCTCCAAAGGAAAATAGTGATCAATGTCCCACATAGTTCCCAAAGAAAAATAGCAAACAATGCCCCACATAGTTCCCAACACAAACGAGAGAAAACTGTACCACCTACACCCCAGTAAAAAAAACAGTTAACACTAAAGCAGCTGGCCTCCAATGGGAAAAATGGTGAACACTGACACACCTTATCCCAATAGGAAAACAGTGAACACTGCGGAATTGAGTCCCCAATGCAAAGAAAAAAACGAAATCCGTAGCACCTAGTCACTAATGCTAAACAGTAAAAACTGACCCACCTAGACTCAAATGCAAAACAGTGAATATTTCCAAACTAGTCCCTAACGCAAAACAGTGAATAATGCTCCCCCCCAACAAGTCCCCAATCATAAATTGTGAACAGTGCTCATTCCCCACTCACCAATGCGAAACAGTGAACACTGTCACAGTTAGAGAACACAGTGATGATTGTATGGGATGGTGTTGGACTGGGGTGTACAAATTTAAGAACAACACAACATCCATCACAATCACCTGATGAATGAGTAACGTTCTGAAAACTAGTACTTCTAATTAAACCTGAGGGACTATAACCAAGAACAGTGAGCACTGACTCACCTAGAACCCAAGGTAAAACTGTGAACACTCTCCAAGCTCGTCCACAAGCGAAACTAGTGAACACTGCCTAACGTAGTACCCAATGAAAAACAGTGAGCACTGTCCTACATGGTACACAATGCAAAATTTTGAACAAAATGTTACCAATGGCGACTAGGTGGGACAGCATTCATTGCTTTATATTGGCGACCAAGTTGGGCAGAGTTCACCGTTTTGCATTGGGATCAACTATGACAGTATCCCACCTGGTCTCTAACGGAATAAAATGAACGCTGTCCCACCTTCTCCCAAATGGAAAACAGTGAGCACCGTTCCGCCTGATCTTCAATGAAAAAAGAGTGAACACTGTTCCACATAGTTCCCAATTCACAACAATGAAAAACTGTCCCACCTAGTACTGAATTGAAAACAGTGAACACTGTCCCACATAGTCCCCAATGCAAAACAGTGAAAACTGTCCCACCTAGTACCCAATTGAAAACAGTGAACACGTTCCTATCTAGTCCTAAGTGGAAAAGAGTGACCCACCTAGTAAAAATGTAAAACAGTGAACAATATCCTTCATAATTCCCGATGCAAAACACTGAAAATTGCCCCACATGGAACTTAATGCACAACAGTGAACACTATACTACCTGATCTCAAATGGAAAATAGAGAACATTGTCCGACATCGTTCCCAATGCAAAATAGTGAAAACTGCACGATCTACTACCCAAGTGAAAACAGTGAACACTGTTCCATCTGGTGCCATGAGGGAAAGAGTGAACAATGTCCCACGTAGCCCCCAATGGAAAACAGCGAATACTGTCCAACCGAGCTACCAACAAAAACAGTGCTCACATGCCCATCCAGTCCACAGTGCAAAATAGTGAACGTTATCACACCGAGACCGGAATGTAAAGCAGTGAGCACTGTTCCACATGGTACTCAATGGAAAACATTGAACAAAAGTCCCACCGAGTCCCCAGTACAGAACAGTAACCAATGTCCCACGTGGTTTCCAATGGAAAATATTGAACACTGTCCCACCTAGTTTCCAATGAAAAACAGTGAAAGCTGTCCCATCTAGTCACAAATTGAAAACATTAAACATTTTCCTATCTAGTTCCCAGTGGAAAAGAGTGAACAATGTCCCAAGTAGCCCCAATGGAAAACAGGGACCACTGCCCACTTCGTCCCAATTGGAATGCAGTGAACACTGCCCAGCAAAACCACAATGGAATGCAGTGAACACTGTCCCACCTAGTCCACAAGGCAAAAGTATGAACATTGTCCCACCTAGTTACCAATGCAAAACAGTGAACACTGCCAGAAACAGATCAAACACAAAACAATGAATACTGTCCTACCTTGTCACCAACGCAAAAGCGTAAACACGATTCCACCCAATCCCCAATGGAAAACAGTGAAAACTGCCCCATCTCGTCCCCAATAGAAAACACTGAACATTGTCCCATCCAGTCCCCAGTGCAAACTATTGAACACTGTCGGGTCTTGCCCAAAATGCAAAACAGTGAACAGTGTCCCACATGGTACACAGCGCAAAATATTGAACAAAATTCCCACCGAGTCCCCAGTATAGAACAGTGAACAATGTCCCATCTGGTCTCCAATGGAAAATATTTAACACTGTTACAGCTCGTCCTCTATGGACAGCAGTGAACACTGCCCCAACTAGTCCCAAGCGTATAACAGAGAAAACTGCCCCACCTAGTACCAAATTTAAAACAGTGAACACTGTCCTACGTAATCACCAGTGGAAAAGAGAGAGCAATGCCCCACATAGCCGTCAATGGAAAACGGAGCACTGCCCACATAGTCACAATGGGATTGCAGAGAATACTGCCCCAAAGACCCCAGTGGAATACAATGAACACTATGCCACCTAGTCCACAAGGCAAAAGACTGAACATTATCCCACCGCATTCCCAATGCAGAATAGTGAGCACTACACCACCCCGTCACAAAGGCAAAAGTTTGAACACAATTCCACCTAAACTCCAATGGAAAACAATGAACACTGATCCACCAAGCCCACAATACAGAACAGTTAACATTGTCGATTCCATTCCCCAGTGCAAAACATTGCACACTGTCTCACTTTGTCCCATATGCAGTGAGCACTGTCCCGCCTGGTATACAATGCAACACATTGAACAAAGTTCCACCGAGTCCCCAGTATGGAACATTGAACGATTGTTTCCAATAGAAAATATTGAACACTGACCCACCTAGACCCCAGTTGAAAACAATGAACACTGTCCCATCTCGTGCCCAAAGGAACACAGTGATCACTGTCCAACGTAGTCCCCAATGCAAAAAAAGTGAACACTGTCCCACCCACTCACCATGGACAACTGTCAATACTGCAAACAAAGTCTCCAATGAAAAAGAATGATAACCTGGTTGCCAATGCAAACAGTGAAAACGTTCCCACCCTTTTAGCAATGCAAAAGTGGAAAAACTGTCACAACTTCGTCCCCAGTGGAAAACGTTGAATACGGTTTGAACTAGTTCCCAAAGGAAAACAGTGAACACTGTCGAATTGAGACAACACACAAAAAAATGAAAACTGTCTCACAATGTCCCCAATGCTAAATATTGAAATGCCACCGAGTCCCAAAATGCAAAACAGTGAACACTGTCCCACCTAGTCCCAAGTGGAAGGCAGTAAACAATGTCCCACAAAGTTCCCAACGTATAACAGTGAACACTGTCCCGCCTTGTCCCCAGTTGAGAACAATGAACACTCTTCCATCTGGAAAAGAGAGAAAAGTGTCCTACGTAGTGCCCAAGGCATAACTGTAAACCCTGTCCAACCTAGTCCCCAGTGCAAAATTGTGGACAGTGTCCCATGTAGACTAAATGCAATGCAGTGAACATTGGTCCACCTGTTCCTCAAAGCAAAAGAGTGAACACTGTTCTACTTCATACCCAAAGCAAAACAGTGAACAACATCTCACCTGAACCACTAGGAAAAACAGTGAACACGGTCTCATCTAGTCACCAATGCAAAAGATTGAATCCTGCCCAACCCAGTCCACAATGGAAAACAATGAACATTGTCCTTCCTCGTTTGCAATGCAAAACCTTGAGCACTGCCCCACCCAGCCAACAAGGACAAATAGTGAACAAAGTCCAGCCTAGTCTCCAATGCAAAACAATGAACACTATCCCACCTGCTCTACAATGGAAAACAGTGAACACTGGCCCACTTGATCCGCACTGGAAAACCTCGAACACTGTCTCAGCTAGTTGTAACTGAAAAATATTGAAAACCGTCCCATCTAGGCCCCGGTGCAAAATAGTTGGCACTGTCCCACTTAGATTGAAATGGAAAACAGTGACACTGCCCCACCTCGTCTCCAGTGCAAAAGGCTGGGCACTGTCTCACCTAGTCCCCAATAGAACACGATGAACATTCTCCCACCTCGTGAATAAGGCAAAGCAGTGAATATTGTTATAAATTGACCGGAACACTCCACAACCTAGTCGCCAATGGAAAAACCGTGAACCCTGTCCCACCTTCTCCCAATGGAAAGAAGTGAACTCTTTCCCACCTAGTCTCCAGTGCAAAACACTGAACACTGTCTCACACAGTCCCCAAAAGTGTGCAGAGAACACTGTCCCATCTAGTTCCAAGTGTAGAATATGAACACTGTACCACATGATCTTCAATGGAAACCAGTGAACAATATCCCACATAGCTGCCAACGTAAAACAGAGAAATCTGTCCGACCTGGACCCCAATGTAAAATCGTGAACACTGTCTGAATTTGTTCCCAGTCGAAAACAATGTACACTGTCCCATCCAGCCCCCAATCGAAAAGAGTGAACACCGTCCGACATAGTTCCCAACATAAAACAGCGAAATCTGTCCGACCGAGACCCCAATGGAAAGCAGTGTACACTGTCCCACATTTTTCCCAGTCGAAAACAATGAACACTGTCCCACTATGACCACAAGTCAAAACAGTGAACATTCTTCCACCAAGTCCCCAGTGCAAAACATTGAACACTGTCACATATGGATCGAATATAAAACAGTGAATACTGGATAACATATTCCCCAAGGCAAAACCGTGAACACTATTCCACCTCATTCCCAATGCAAAACATTTAACTCTGTCCAACTTGGCCTCCAAGGCCAAAGAGTGAACGATGTCCCATCTCGACCCCAATACAAAAGAGTGAACACTACGCAGTCCCCAGTGCAAAACAGTGATCATTGTCCCACCTAGTCCACAATGGGAAAGACTGAAGACCGCTCCACCGAGTCCCAAGTAGAAAATAGTGAACACTCTCCTATCCAGTCCCCAACAAAAAAAGAGTGAAAACTGTCCCAACAAGTCCCCAATGGAAAATAGTGAACACTCTCCAACCTATTCTGCAATGCAAAATAGTAAGAATTGTCCCACACAGAGAACAAAATGCAAAACAGTGAATATTTCCCAACTAGTCCCCAATAAAAAACAGTGAACACTATCCAACCTGATCTCCAAACGAAAATACCTAACACTGCCCAGCTTAGTGCCCAATGGAAAACAGTGAACAATGTCTCACATAGTTTCAACATAGAACGTAGTAAAGTGCAGCGCAGCACAGGTTCTTTGGCCAACGATTTGTGTCAAGGATTATTCATAATCTAAAGTAAAATAACCTAACCAAACCTCAGTACCTCTAATTCACTGCTGTCCATGTGCATGTAAAGCAGTGGCTTGAATGTCCCGAATGATTCTGCTTCCACCATTAGCGCTGGCAACACATTCCATGCATTCACAACGCTCTGTGTAAAGAACCTACCTCTGATGTCTCTCTATACCTTCTTGCTAATATCTTTAAACTATGACCCCTAGTGACAGTCATTCCTGCCCTGGGAAAAGGTCTCTGGCTATTAACGCTACCCATGCCTTTTATTACCTTGTATACCTAAATCAAATCACCTTTCTTCCTCCTTGTCTCCAGAGAGAAAAGGCTGTGCTCAGTCAACCACTCTTCGTAAGAGAAGTCTTCCAGTCCAGGCAGCACCCTAGTAAAGCTTCTTTGCACCATCTCCAAAGCTTCCTTATTATTCCTATAATCGGCAGATGAGAAATGGACACAATATTCCAAGTGTGGTGTAACCATGGTCCTGTAGAGCGGCAGAAAAACCTCGCGGCTGTTAAACTCGATCACCCGCTTAAATGAAAGCCAAACGCCTTTTTTTTTAACAACCCCATCCACTTGCGTGGCAGCACTGAGGGATCTATGCACTTGAACACCAAGAACCACCTGTTGCTACACACTGCTAATAATTCTGCCTTTCATCCTATATTCAGCATTAAAGTTCGACCTTCCAAAATGCATCACTTTGCACTTGAACTCCATTTGCCATTCGTCAGCCCAGCTCTGCATCCGGTATATATCGTGTTGCTGTCTGGAATAGCTCTCGAAAATACCAACGGCAACTCCAACCTTTGTGTCATCGGCAAATGTACTAATTTACCCTTCAACCTCCTCAGTCATGTCATGTATTTCTCAAAAAACTATAAGGAGCAGAATCCCAAGAACAGAGCCCTGCAGGTCACCACTCGACACTGACCTCCAGGCAGAACACCTTCCATTTGCAACCACTCTTTCTTTCCAACACAGAACAGTGATAACTGCACCACCTAGTTGCCAATGGAAAACAATGACTACTGTCCCATTTAGTCCACAACTGGAAACAATGAGCATTAAACCATCTGATCCTTAATGGAAAAGAGTTAACACTATCCAACATACTCCCCAGTGGGAAGCAGTGAACACTCCCCACGTAGTACCCAATGGAAGAAAATGAAAACTTTCCCATTGTCTGAAGGCTCATTTTCAGACATCTCGTCCCCATTTTCGATAGCATTTTCAGTGAGCCTTCAGGGAAAACATTGCTAATGATTCCCGCTTTTTATTGATATGTTTGGTTTTCTTTGGGTTGGTGGTGTCATTTCCTATGGTGATGTTAGCTCCTTGATTGTATCTCCTTCTCGGTGGTTGTAAATCGGGTCCAAGTCAATATGTTTGGAAAATCCCACTAGTAGTAATTCTTGTGCGTGTCTCTGTTTGGCTTGTTCTTGGATGGATGTATTGTCCCACTCGAAGTGGAGTCCTTCCTCATCTATGAGTAAGGATATTAATGAAAGGATCATGTCGTTTTGGGACAGTGAACACTGAAAAGTAATTCTAAATAATCAACATTGTCGCATCTCAACCCCAATGCAAAATAGTAAAGACTGACCCACTTAGTCCACAATGCAAAACATTCAATACTGTCCCCCTCGTCCCCAGTGGACAAAAGTGAACACTTTGCCACATAGTCCCCCAAGCAAAACAGTGGGCAATCTTTCACGTTGTCACAAATCCACAACAGTAAACACTGTGTAAGCGCGTTCGCACTGAGACCACAACGGAAAATAATACATCACTGCCGAAACCGAGTACTGAATGCAATACAGTGAACACTGTCCCACCTATTCCCCAATGGAAGGCAGTTATCACTTTCCTACTTAGTCCACAAGGCAAAACAGTGAACACTGCTGCTCTCGTAACCAATGCCAAACAGTGAACACTGTCCCCCTATTCCCAAAACAAATTAGTGAACACTGCCCCACCTATTACTCAATGGAAAACAGTGAACATTGTCTCATATAGTGGCCAAGTAAAAATAGTGAACTCAACATCAACTAGCCCCCACTGGAAATTAGTGAACACTGTCCCATATATTCCCCAATACAAAACAGTGAACACTGTCTTAACTCGTCCACAATGCAAATCAGTTAACGCTGTCCCACATAGTCCACATGGCAAAACAGTGCAATCTGTCCAAATTAATGAATACTGTCCGCCTAGTCCCCATTGCAAAAGTAAGCACTGTCCCAGCTGGTCCCCAGTGCAAAACTGTGAACACTGTCCGAACTCGTCCCCAATGCAAACTGTTAATAATGTCTCAATTTGTCTCCAAGACTAACAGTGAAAACTGTCCCACGTAGACCCCATTGGAATACCGTGAACACTGTCCCACTTTGTTTCCAAGGGTAAACAGTGAACACTGTCCAACCTCGTCTCCAATGCAAAATAGTGAAGCTGGCTCACCTCATCCCTAAGGCAAAACAGTGAACAATGTCGCGTCTATTCCCCAGTTCAAAACAATGAACTATTTCCAATCTAATTCCCAATGGAAAACAGTGAACAGTGTTCCACGTAGTTCCCACTGTAAAACAGTGAACAATGTCTAACCTGGACACCAACACAAAACAGTGAACACTATCCCACCTAGACCCCAATGTAAAGCAGTGAATACGATCCCACTTAATCTAAAATGGAAACCTGTGAACTCTGTGCCATTCATTTCCCAATGGAAAACAGTGAACACTGTCCAACCGAGTTCCCAAGGAACAACAGGGATCACCATCTAATCTATTTCCCAAAGGAAAACAGTAAACACTGTCCAACGTAGAGCCCAATTCAAAAGATTGCATACTGCTCACCTGAACTCTAATTCAAAACAGTCCGCATTGTCCCAACTGGACTCGAATGCAAAGCTCAGAACACTGACTCAACTACTCCCTTGTGCAAAATATTCAACACTGCTCCTCCCTGTCCCAATAGAATGCAGTGAACACTTTCCCACCTAGTCCCTATAGCAAAACAGTTCCATTTAGCACCCGACGTAAATCAGTGAATACTGTCCACCCATTCCCAATGCAAAATAGTGAATACTATCCCACCTTTTCCTCAATGGAAAACATGGAAAACTTTCTCAATTAGCGCTCAAGGTGAAACACAGAACACTACTCCAACTGGAACTCAAAGGAAAGTAGTAAACGCTTTCCCATATATTCTCCAATTGAAACAAAATTAACAGTGTCCCATATATTTCACAATGGAAAACAGTTAACACTGTCCCACATAGTCACAGTCACAAAACAGTGCAAACTGTCGGACCTCGTCACCAATGGAAAACAATGAACAATTTGTCACCGAGTCGACAACAGAAAACAGTGAACACTGTCTCACTGAGTCCCCAAGTAAACGCAGAGAACACTGTCACATCTCGTCCCTCGTGTAGAGTAGTGAAAAATGTCGCACCTGGTATCCAATTGAAAATAGTGAACACTGTCCCACCTAGTCTCCAGTGGGTAACAATGAAAATAGTCCCATCAACTCCCCAATGGAAAAGAGTGAACACTGTCCACCGCAGCGCCCAGGAAAAACCATTGTCCTTTGTCCGATGTAGATTGAATGCAAAACAGCAATGTTTTACCTCGTCTCCAGTGCAAAAGAATGAACACTATTCTACCCAGACCCCATTGCAAAAGAGAAAACTGTCCCACTGAGTCTCGAATGGAATATTGACAACACTGCACCCCCTAGACAACAATGCAAAACAGTGAACACTATCCCACCTCGTAACTATGAAAAAAAGTGAATACTGTCCACCCTAGCACAAAATGCACAACACTGAACAATTTCCCACCAAGTCGCCTATGGAAAACAATGAACATTGTCTCACATAGTCCGCAAGGAAAAATATGAACACAATCACACCCGGTCCCAAATGGAAAATATTGAACATTGTTCCACATATTCCCCAATACAAACAGTGAACACTGCCACACCAAGTACCCAATGCAAAACAATGAACACTGTCCCATCTAGTCCCCAAAGCAAAATATTTAACACTGTCCCACCAAATACTCAAGGCAAAAGAGCAAACGTTGTCCCACGTAGCCCACAATGCAAAACAATGAACAATGTCCCAAGCAGCCCACACTGCAAAGCAGTGAACGCTGTCTCACAAAGTCCCCAATGCAAAAGGATGACCACAGTCCCACCTCCTCCCTAATGAAAAATAGACAACACTGTCCTACCAAATCTACAAGTGAAAATTATAAACACAGTCCCACCGCATCCACATGTGAAAACTTTGAACTTTTGACCCAGCTGCTCCCCAATGGAAAACAGTGAACACTCTCCTACCTCGTCCCAAATGGAAAGCAGTGAACACTGTCTCACCTATTGCTCACTGGAAAACACTAAACACTGTCTCATCTAATCCACAAGACAAAACGTCGAACAATCCCCCACCTAGACCCGCTTTGAAAACAGTGAATACTGGCACACTGAGTCTCCAATGGAAAACAGTGAACACTGTCCCACGTAGTCTGCAATGGAAAAGAGTGAACACTGTGTCTGCTAGTCGCCAGTGAAAAAACAATGAACCCTGTCCCAACATGTCACGAATGAAAAACAGTAAACGTTGTCCCACCTAGCTCCCACCGAAAACAGGGAACAATGTCCTTCATACTGTCCAATAAAAAACAGTGAACAAAGTGCTAGCTAGTCCTAAATGTAAAACAATGAACACTTTCCGACTTCGTCGCAATCCAAAATAGTTAACAATGTCTCACCTACTCCCCAGTCCGAAACAGGTAAATTTTCCCACCTGGTTCCATACGGAAAACAGTGAGCATTGTCTCACCTAGTCGCAAGGACATACGTGAACAATGCAGCAACCAGTCCCAAATGGAAAATATCGAACATTTTCATACCTAATATCCAATGGAAATCAGTGAACAATGTTCCTCCGAGCCCTCAACACCAAACAGCTAATACAGTTCCACCGAGTACACAATGCAAAACAATGAACACTGTCCTAATTAGTCTCCAAATCTAAATAGTGAACAATATCCCACCCTGTTCCCAAGGCAAAACAGTGAACAATGTTCAACCTAGACACCAATGCAAAACAGGGACCACTATACAAGCTAGTCCCCAACGAAAGACAGTGAGCACTATATAAACACGTCCAAAATGGAAAACAGCGAAAACTATCCAACTCAGTACATAATAGAAAACGACGAACACTGACCCACCTAGTCTCCAACGAAAAACAGTGACACCGTAGCACTTGGTTCCCAATGCTTTTCCACCCAGTCCCTAAGCAAAACTTGAATAATTGCCCACCTCGTCCCCAAAGGAAAAGATGAAGATTGTCTCACTAACTCTCCACTGAAAATTTTGCACCCTGTTACACCCTCTACGAAATGGAAAACAATGAACACTATCACACCTAGTCTCTAATAAAAACAGTGAACACTGTCCCACCGAGTCCTCAACGGACAACACTGAACATTGTCCCAAGTAGTCTCCAAAGCAAAACAGTGCGCACTGTCCTACCCAGTCTGCAAGGCAAAAAGTACACATTGTGCCATCTAGCCCCCAATGCAAAACAGTGAACACTATCTTTCATTGTTCACAACGCAAAACAGGAAACACTGCGCCACGAAGTTTGCAAAGCTACAAAGTTGAACATTGTCCCAGCTACTCTCCAAAGGAAAACAGAGAAAACTGTATCACCGAATCCACAATGGAAAGCAACAAACACTGTCCCACCTATTCCCCAAGGGATAACAGAGAACACTGTCCCACCTTGTCCACAATGGAAAACAGTGAACAGTGTTCAATCTAGCCACCAATGCACAATATTGAACAATGTCGCACATCATCCCAAATGGAAAACATTGAATAATGTCCCACCTATTCCTAAATAGGAAACAATGAACTCCATTCTACTTCGTCCCCAATGGAAAAACAATTAACGCTGTCAAACCTCAAACACAACACAAAACAATGATCACTGAACCAACTAGTCCCCAGGACAAAACAATAAACACTGACGCACCTACTCCCCAAGGGAAACCAGTGAACACAGACCCACCCAGTCCCCAAGTTAAAACAGTGGACATGTCGCACCTAGTCCTCAGAGGAAGACAGTGAACACTCTCATACGTAGCCACTCATGGAACCCAATGAATACAGTCCGTAGTGCCAAGTGCAAAACAGATAACATAGTCCCACCATGTACCCAATGGAAATCAATGAACACAGTCCCTCTTAATCCCCAGAGGAAAATAATAAACACTCTCTCACCTCATTACCAATACAAAACAACGAACACTCCCAAAAGGTCCCCAGCGAAAAACTGAACCATGTCCAAAAATAATCCCAATGGACAACAGTGAACACTGTCATACATCGGCCCCAGTGCATAACAGTGAACATAGTCTCACCTTGTTCGCAATGGAAAACAGTGAACACTGTACCACCCTGTGCTCACTGGAAAGCATTAAATACAGTCCAAACGGCAAAACATTGAACAGTATTCCACCTAGTCTCCAATGGAAAACAGTGAACACTGTCCCACCTCGCTAACATTTCAAAACAGTGAACAATGACCCAGCTCGTCTCCAATGGAAAGCAGTGAACACTGTGCCTGCTAGTTCCCAGTAAAAAAAAAAGACATTGTCCCAGCTCTTCCCAAATGCAAAGCAGTTAACAGTGTCTCACCTCGTCCCCAATGGAAAACAGTGTACATTGGCCACTTAACGCCCACTGAATACAGTGAACACTGTCCCAACTATTCTTTAATGGAAAACAGTGAACACTGTGCCAGCTAGTGCCTCGTGAAAAATAACATACACTGTACCATCTCGTCGCAAATGCAAAACTGTTGGCATTTTCTCACCTAGTTCACAATGCAAAAGAGTGAACATTGCCCCACCTAGTCCACAGTGCAAAACAGTCGACACTGTCCTATTGAGTTTCCAATGGAATGTTGTGAACACTGTCCCACCGAGGCCCCAATGCAAGACAGTGAACGATGTCCAACCAAGACACCAAAGTGAAACAGTGAACGCTATTCCACCGAGCCCCCAAAGTAAAACAGTCAACACTGTCCCACCTAGTCCGCAATGCACAACACTGAACACTGTCTTACCCAGTTCTCAATACAAAACAGTAAACACTGTCCTATCTAGACTCAATGCAAAACAGTGAACAATGTCCAACTGAGACACCAATGCAAAATAATGAACATAGTTCCACCTAGTCCCAACGGTAAAACAGTGAAAACTGTACCTTCCAGCCCACAGTACGAAACAGTGAACATTGCTCCATCGAGTATCCAACGATAAACAATGAACACTATCCCAATTAATCCCCAAAGCAAAATAGTGAACACTGTCCCATTCAGTACCCAACAAAAAACAGTGAATACTGTCCCACATCGTCCCCAATGCAAAATAGTGTCCACTGAGCCCCCTAGTCCACAATTCAAAGCTGTGAACACTGTCACAACAAGCCCCCAAGTCAATAAAGTGAACATTTCCCACCTACCTCCCAATGGAAGACAGAGAACTCTGTCCCACCACATCCACAATGGTAATCTGTAAATGCTATCGCACTTCGAACCGAAGGCAAAACGTTAACACTGACCCATCTACTCCCCAATGAAAAACTGTCCACACAGCCCATCCAGTCGTCAATGCAAAATACTGAAGACTGCCCCATCTCGTCTCCATTGGAAAACAGGATATACTGGCTCACTGAATCTACAACAGAAAGCAGTGAACTCTGCCAAATATAGACACCAGAGCAAAATATTGAACACTGAACCACCGAATCTACATTGCAAAACAATGAACACTGTCCCACCTCGTCACGAATGCAAAGCTTTGAACATTGCCCCACCCAGTACCCATGGCAAAACAGTGAACGCTGTCCCAAATAGTCCCTAACACAAGACATTGAATATTGTCCAATCTTATCCCCAATGCAAAAAGGTGAGCATTGTCTGACGTGCTTTCCAATGGAGTAGAGACAACACTGTACCACTAAGTTCTCAATGGAAAACACTAAACACTGTCCCACGCTCGTACCCCAGGCAAAACATTGAACACTGTCCCACCTAGTTCCCAGCGTAAAACAGTTAAAACTGCCCCACACAGTCTCCAGTGTAAAACACTGACAACAGTCCAACAGGGCTCCCAATGGCAAACAGTGAACACTGTCACACCTAATCTCAAATGGTAAACATTTAACACTGTTCCAAACAGTCTCCAATGGAAACACTGAACACTATCCCATTTACTCGCAAATGATAAACAGTGAACACGGCACCACCTAGTGCTCAATGGAAAACACTATACACAGTCCACCTAGTTACTGAGTCAAGACATTGAACAAAGTCTCACGTAGTTTTCATTGGAAAACAGTCAACACTCTCCCACCTCGTCAACTTTGAAAAACATTGAACACTGTCCCACCTAGTCTCCGTGGGAAACAGAGAACACTGTCCAAACTAGACCCCAGTGAAAAAAGAGAACGGTGTTCAACCTCATCGCAAATGCAAAATAATGAACATCGTCTCATATAGTCCCCAATGGAAAACAGTTAATACTGTCAAACTGAGTCTATAAAGAATATTGTGAACACTGTCTTACGTAGCCCCCAATGCAAAGCAGTGATTACTGTCTCACCTGGTTACAATACAAAACAGTGAATGCGTTCTCACTTAGTCCCCAACGAAAAATGGTGAGCACTGTCCCAACTAGTCCCCAATGGAATACAGTCAACAAAGTCACACAAAGTTCACAATGGAAAACAGTAAACACTGTCCTACCTTCGACTCTAAGGCAAAACATTGAACACTATCCCACCTAGTCCATAGCGCAAAACAGTTAGCACTGCCCCACACAGTCTGCAATGAAAACGCTGAACACTGTCCAACCAACCTCCTAACACAAAACAATGAACACTGTCCCACCTAGTCTCAAACGGTAAACAGGTAACACTGTCCCACCTAGTCTCCATTGGAAAACAGAGAACATTGGCCCACTGAGTCTCCAAAGGAAAACAGTGAGCACTCTCCTACCTATTCCCCAATACAAAACAGTGTACATCGTTCCATCAAGTAACCAAAGCAGAATAATGAACAATGTTCCAACTATTCGACAAAACAAGACAGTCAACACTGTCACAACGAGTATCTTTCACAAGACAGTGAACACGTACCTACCTAGTCCGCAATGCAAAGCATTGGACACTCTTCCACCTCGTCCCCAATACTAATAATTGAACACCGTTCCACCTATTCTCCAATGGAAAACACTGAACACTGGCCCAGCTACTCCTAACTGATAAACAGTGAACACTATATAACCTAGTGCTCAATGGAAAACATTAATACTGTCCCATCCAATTTCCAGGAAAAAAAACATTGCACACTATCCCACAAAATCTCCACTGGAACATAGTGAACACTGACCCACCTAGTCCACAGTACAAAACAGTTAACACTGAACCACCCAGTCCCCAGTGGAAAACACTGAACACTATGCAACCCAGCTTCCAATGGAAAACAGTGAATACTATCCCATTTAGTCCCACATTTTAAGCAGCGAACACTGTGCCAAATAGTCTCCAATGAAAAACACGCAACACTGTCGCGTCTACGTCAAATAGGGAACAGTGAAAACGGTACCAGAACTACTCAATGGAAAACATCGAACACTGTCCCATCTCGTCACCAAGGCAAAACATTAAACACTGTCCCATCTCGTCTCCAATGGAAAATAGTGAACATTCTCTCAACTCGAAAACAATACGAAACAATGAACACTGTTCCATCGAGCAACCAATGCAAATCAATGAACACAGTCTCAACTCGTCGCCAAAGCAAAACAGTGAACACTGTCCCACCACGTCCACAATGTAAAGCAGTGAACACATACCTAAGTAGTCCCCAATCCAAAAGGTGGAATTTGTCCCACCTACACCCAAATGGAAAAGAATGAACACTGCCGCACTAAGTCCACAATGGAAAATGATAAACACTGTTGCACCTTGTCCCTAAGGCAAAACATTGAACAATGACCCAGCTACTACACTAAGCTCACAATGGAAAACAGTATACACTGATGCTTCTACGTCTCCAAAGTTAAATATTGAACACCGTCCCAACGAGTTCATAGTGCAAAGCAGTTAACGGTGAAATACACAGATCCCAAAGGAAAAAAAAGGAGCATTGTCCAACGGAGCTCCCAAAGGAGAACAGTAAACACTGTCCCGCCTTTGCTAAAATGGAAAATAGTGAACACTGGCCCACCTAGTACAGAATGGAAATGAATAAACACAGTCCCGAAAGCAAAAAGATTGAATGCTGCCCCACTTAGACTCCAGCGCAAAATAGTGAACAATGTCCAACCATGTTCTCAATGCAAAACAGCGAAAGATGTCCATCCACTAGACCCCAATGCAAAACAGTGAACACTGTTATTTCTGAGTGCCACTGGAGAACAGTGTGCACTAACTCAGATAGTCCCCAAAGCAAACAAAAGCACTCTTCCAACCCATCCACATATTGTACAATGTCCCACGTAGTGCCCAATAGATAACAGTAAGCACAGTCCCATCTAGTCCCCAATGCAAAATATTTAACACTATCACTCCAAGTTCGCAGTGTAATGCCATGGGCAATCTCCCATCTATTCCACAATACAAAACAGTGAGCGACGTCCCAGCTGGTCTCAGAATGTAAACTACTGAACACTATACCAACTAGCCCCCAATGGACAACAGGGAATACTGTCCCACTATTCCATTGAGTAACCAAAGGAAATAAAATGAATCCGATCCCGACTTGTAGCCAAAGGAAAATAGTGAACAAAGGCCAAACCAGTACCCAAGGAAACACACGGAAAGTTGTCCCCCCTAATCCCCAATACAAAAGAGTGAATACTGTACCACATGATCGCCAATACAAGAAAGTGAACACTGTCCAATCTCATCCACAATGCAAAGCAGTAAACACTGTCCCACATGGTTCACAATGCAAAAAGATGGAATGTGTCCCACCAACTCTCCAATGGACATTGACACAGCTCGACCCCAGGACAAAACAGTAAACACTGAACACCTATTGTCCAATGGAAAACAGTGTATATTGTCCTCTGAGTCCACAATGCAAAACAGTTAACACTGTCACACGTCATTCACAAACGCAAAACATTGAACGCCTAATCCCCAGTGGAAAAGAGTGAACACTGTCCAACCTAGTCACAAATGCAAAGCAGTGAATATAGTCCATCGTCCCCAATGCCAAACAGTGAACACAGTCCCACCTTGTCCCCAATGGAAAACAGAGAAGACAGTCCCACCTATTCCCCAATGGAAAACAGTGTACATTTTTCCTTCGAGTCCGCAATGCAAAACAGTGAACATAGTCCCACTTCGTCCACAATGGAAAACAGAGAAGGCAGTCCCATTTAGTCAGCAGTAGAAAACAGTGAACACTATCACACCTCGTCCCTAATAGAAAACCGGAAATACTGACCGACGTAGTCACCAATGCAAATCAGTGAACATAATCCCACCTTGTCCACAATGGAAATCAATAAACCCTCTCTCACTTCGTCAACAGTGCAAAATAGTGAACACTGTCCAATCTAGTCGCCGATGCAAGAGAGTGAACGCAGTGCCGCGTTATTCACGCTAGAAAACAGTGAACACTGTTGAACCTAGACACCAATGGAAAACAAATACCATTGTCCAACCTTGTCTGCTATGGGTAATACAGAAGAATGTCACAGTTAGTCACCAATGAAACTGTCAAGACTCTCCTAACATAGTCCTCAATGGAAAACAATGAACACTCTTCCACTTAATCCTCAATGCAAAGCAGTGGACACTGTCCCACCTAACCCCAAAACAAAACAGTGAACACGGACTACTGGGTCGCAAGGCAAAACAATCAACACTGTCCCAACCAAGTGCCCAGTGCAAATGATTGAACCCAGTCTCACCTCGTCCAAAATGCAAAATACTGACACGGCCCCACCTAGTCCATAAGGCAAAACAGTGAACATTGTCCCGCCCTGTCCCTAAAGCAAAGCTGTGAACAGTGATCCACTGACGCTCACAAGTCAAACAGTGAACACTCCCAACTAGTTCCCAATGAAAAACAGTTAACACTGTCCAAACTCGTCTCCCACACCTCATCTCCAGTGAAAAAACAGTGAACATCTTCCCACCTCTTCCCCAACGCAAAACAATGATCACTGTCTGAGCAAGTCCATGGTGCAAAACAAATAATACTGGTCCACTCAGTCTCCAAAGGAAGACACTGACCACTGACCAACCGAGCTCCCAATGGAAAACAGTGAACGTTGACACACCTACTTACTAATAGAAAACAGTGACCATTGTTCCATATTGAACCAAGGCAAAACAGTGAACATTGTCCACCTCGTCCCCTATGAAAAAAGAATGAACACTGACACACTTGTCCACAATTCAAAATAGTGAAAACTGACCCACCTATTCCCGAAGGCAAAACAATAAACACGGTCCAACCAAGTGCCCAATGCAAAACATTGAACTTTGTTTATCTTCTCCCCAAATCAAAACACTCTCACTGCCCCACCTAGTCCCCAATGGTAACCAGTGAACACTGTCCCACCTAGCCCCAATACAAAGTAGTGAACGCAGTCGACCGGGTCCACAAGGAAAAACAATGAACACTGTCCCAAGCAAGTTCCCAATGCAAATCATTGAACATAGTCCACCTCTCACCACTCCAAAATACTGACACTGCCCCACCTAGTCCCCAACACAAAGCAGTGAACACTGTTCTACCCAGTTCCCAAAGCAAAACTGTGAACATTGTCCCTGTGAGTCTCCAGTGGCATACAGTGAACACTGTCCTACATATTCTGTAATGAAAAACAGTGAACACTTCCCTATCTAGTTCTCAGTGCAAATACAGTGAATAGTGTCCCATCTAGACTCCATGCGAAATCTGCCCCACATAGTCCCTAGTGAAAAACAGTTGACAGAGTCCCATCTCGTCCCCATACAATTTAGAGAACACTGTCCCACCTAGTTCCCAATGCCAAACACTAAAATCTGTCTCACCTAGTCCCCAGCGGAAAAACGTGAACACTGACCGACCTAGTCCACAAATCAACAGTGAACACTATCTTATCTCGACCCCAAAGCAATGCAGAGAACACAGTCCCTTCTTGTTACCTGCGGGAAACAATGAACTCTGTCCCTCCTTGCCATCAACGAAAAAGAGTAAACAATGTCGCAGATAGTCCCCATGTAAAAATGTGTCCACTGTCCCACCTTGTCCCCAGTGGAAAACCTTGAACACTGTACCACCTCATCGCCAATGTAAAACAGCAACACTGTCTCACTTCGTCTCCAATGCATATAATGTGATTAAAGTTACACACATACCCCAACGCAAAACACTGAACACAAACCCTAGTCCCCAGTGCAAAACAGAACACTGTCCCACCGAGCTCCAATGAAAATCAATGAACACAGTCCCAACGAGTTCCCAAGGCAAAACAATAAACACTGTCCCAATCAAGTGCCAATGCAAAATATTGAACTCTGTTCAACTTCTCCCCAAAGCAAAACAGTGAACAGTGCCCCATTTAGTCTCCAATGGCAAATAGAGAACGCTGTCCTACCTAGCCCCCAATGCAAAACAATGATCACTTTACAACCTAGTCCACAATGGAAAACACTAAACAATGTCCCACGTAGTCCCCGGTTGAAAAAGGTGAACATTGACAGAACTAGCCCCCAATGTAAAACATTGAACACGCTACGACCTAGATCCCAGTGCAAAACAATGAACACTGACCCGAAAGAAATGTGCTGGAAACGCACAGCAGGTCAGGCAGCATCCAAGGAGCAGGAGAATCACGTTTCAAGCAAAACCCCTTCATCAGCAATGAAGGGATTTTGCTCAAAATGTCGATTATCCTGCTCCTTGTATGCTGCCTGACCTGCTATGCTTTTCCAGCTCTCCTCTAATCTTGACGCCAGAATCTGCAGTACCCTCTTTCGCCTCGTGAACACTGTCCAACCTAGTCCCCAATTCAAGACAATGAATACTGTCTCTCCTTATCCTGAAGGCAAAACAGTGAACACGGTCCCACATATACCCCAATGGACAACAGTAAATACTGTCCAACCTAGTCCCCAAAGGAAATTACCTAACACTTTCTAATCTCGCCTGCAATTAAACAGAGTGAACATGACCAAGATAATCTCCACTGGACAACAGTGAACACTTTCCCACCCTGTGCCCAATGAAAAACAACAAACACTGTCTCACCTCGTCCCCAAAGCAAATCATGAAGCACCTCCCAACTAAGTGTTCAATGGAAAATAGTGAACACTGTTCCACTGATTTTAGAATGGTAAATGGTGAACACTGTCCAACCTAGCCCTCAATGCAATAGATTGAACACTTTCACACAGATTCTGCAGTGCAAAACAGTGTGCACTCTCCCAACGAATCCCTAACGGAAAACAGTTAATACGATCCGACCACCATTCCCCAATGGAATACATTGAATACTGTCCCACCTAGTCACCCAGGCACAACAGTGAACATTCTATCACCACAACCCAAATGGAAACCAGTGAACACTCGCCACACCTCCCCTCCAGTCCTCATTGCAAAACAGTGAGCACTTCAGCCCAGACACAAATGCAAATCCGTGAACGCTGTCATTCCACAGCTTCAATACACAGCACAAATCAGTGATTAAGTTAGCACCTTGATCCCAGGACAAGGCAGTATAACTATCCTACAAAATTCAGAACTCATTGCAGTGAACATTGGCTCCGAGTCTGCAATGCAAAACAGTGAGCACTGCACATTCATCAATGTTATTTCATGAATACTACACCTGAGTCATTAATGCAAAATGATGTTCTTTCCCTCTCAGTCGCAAAGGAGAAGCGGTAAACATTGTTCCCAGTCCCCAATCCGAAACTGTGAACACTGTCCCACAGTCGCCATTCAAAACAGTAAACACTGCCACCCATTCGTCAATGTGCAACAGTGAACCCTGTCCAACCTAGTCCCAGTGAAAAATTCTGAACTCGCAAGTCCTTGGGTGAGTGGGAGGGAGAGTTAAAGTGTTTCACCATGGGGTGGTGGGGTTGTTTCATGCCTGTGTCCCGGAGGTGTTCTCTGAAGCGTTCCATAAGTAGATGTCCTGTCTTCCCAATGTAGAGTCGACCACATCAGGAACAATAGATACAGTAAATGGTCTGTGTGGAAGAGCAAACAAATCTCTTATGGATGAGCAAAGCTCCTTTGGGGCTTGTATTGAAAAGACAGCGGCTTTACACGTCTTGCAGTGGCAGGGGAAGGTGCTGATTGGGGAGCTTGTTTTCTTATGGAGCCTGGACCTGACACGAGCGTCGTGGAGGGAATGGTCCTTATTGAACGCAGATAAGGGTGCGAGTGAAATATATTATTGGTGGTGGGTTATGTTCATAGGCGGCAGAAATGGCAGTGGATGATGTGATGTGTACAGAAGTTGGTGAAATGCAAGGTGAGGAGCAGGGGGTTTCTGTCCTTGTTGCGTTGGCAAGGGTCGAGTTCAAAGCTGGAGGGGCGGGCAGTGGATGAGATGTACTGCAGGAATTGGTCCTTCTTCGACCAGATAATGGAACAATATTTTCACAGGAGGCAATGTGGTTGGAGGTATAGTCCAGTTAGCTGTGGGAGTCTGTGGGCGTTCAGTAGATTTTCTTGTTGAGTCGGCCACCATTAATTGAGATGATGAGATCCAAGAAAGGGAGGGAGGTGTACAAGATGATCCTTGTGAACTTAAGATTTTACACTTGCAATGTTAGTGGGCTTTGTGGGATATAGACGATGAGTGTTGTAGCGAAGTGGGTTATTTGCAGCGTGGAAGCTGCTTTTCGGGACTATGGGGTTGTTTTCCAGGTGGTGGAGCTCAGTTCAGTGGGTGATGTCAGGTTCATAGGATAATGGGGATGTGCGTGGTTCACAGTGGTGAAAGAATGATAGCTGAGGGTGGAGGCGGGAAGTGGGTGGGAGGGTATTAGCACGCTCTGTGTGAGAGTACGCAAAAACAAAGGACAGAGAGAGAGAGGTGGCCATTGTGGAGAAAGAAAATCAAAACAAACAAGAAGAAAATTGATGGAGAGATGAGGAGAAGGACGAGGAAAGAAGGAGAAGATTCGATGAGCATCAGAACATCAAATCAGTTATTTAGGAAAGAGGACATTTTTGCTTCAGACGCTGTCAAGGTTGTATGAAGAAATGACATTCCCTTTCAGTAGCATTTCATTTGCAGGGGAGCGAGGAACAGACGGCTGCGGGGAAAGCATAAAAATCAGGAAGAAAGCTTATCTCGTGAATAGGAGGAGCGCATACGGAGCAGGAGTGAACCTGGAAAGGCTGAGCAAATGAAATAATTCTTTGAACTTTTGCGTTTCATGGAACACTACTCATCGTTATCCCACGCATCTTCTTCCTCTCACCAAAGAAAACATTTTCTGTGAGCCGATGTGGTAAGGCTAGTAGCTTTTTCTTTAACAGTCTCTTTAGGAATTTAGAACAGTCACAATGGATGTTCGCGCACTTAATGTTCTTCCTGGAGAATATTGGAAGTAAGGGTCACCACTAGTGTCCCTGCTGACTTCATCTGCGGAACGTTCACCCACTTCCACCTTCTCAGAAAAGGAAGTGGAGGTGGAGCTGCAGCCGTATGAACTTTGGATTACTTGTGAGCTGGAGAGGATTGTTGAGAGGATTTACGGGAAGGTAGTCACCTGTCAGGTACAGGGAAAAGGTAATTGCAGTCAGGGGAAGAAAAGGGATCCAGCCGACAGTCCATGGATCCTGTTACCGTTAACCTCAATAACGTTTTGGATATTATTGAGAAGGACAATGTACGAGAAGTACAGCATACAGTACAGATCTCGAACACAGAATCTATCCCAGTTGCTCAGAAGGGAAGAGGGGAAAGGAGCAGAACATTGTCATTTGGGTCCCATAGCTAGGGGGACAGATAGGAGGCTCTGTAGGAACAAGAGAGATTGACGGTTGCTGTATTAATTCGTAGGTGCCAGGATCCATGATGTCTCCAGTCGTGTTAGCGGAATCCTTAGGGAGGAGGGAAAGTCATGGTCCGTATACTCATCAACGACATAGGTAAGAAAAGGAATGGAGAAGTAAGGCACGAATTCAGCGAGTTAGGGTGGATGCTGAGAGCTAAAAGTAAAAAGTTTTTGTCTTTTGTTTGTTACCTATGTTAGCAATTCTGTCAAGTGAGAAAATATGTAACTACCTAGGCCAGATGGGATTTATCTCAGGATTCTCTAGGAAGCTCGGCCAGAGATTTCAGAGCCTTTCTCTTTGATTTTTATGTCATCCTTGCCGACAGGAGTAGTGCCATAAGATTGGAGGATTGCAAATGTTGTCCCTTTCTTCAAGAAGGGGAGTGTTGACAATCGTGGGAATTATAGACCAGTTAGCCTTACTTACGGTGTGGGTAAAATGTGGGAAAATATTAGAAGAGTTAGGATATGTAATAACCTAGAAAGGAATAAATTGATTGGGGATAGTCAGCACGGTCTTGTAAATGGGAGGACATGTGTCGCAGATCTTACTGAGTTCTTTGAGAAGGCGACCAAACAGGTGGATGAGGGTAAGTTGGTTGATGTGGTGTATATGGATTTATATAAAACATTTGATAAGGTTCCCCATGGTAGGTTATTGGAGAACATACCGAGGCATGGCATTGAGGGTTAATGTAGCGTTTGGGATCAGAAAGTGGCTAGCTGAAAAGACAGAGAGGAGTGGTTGATGTGAAATGTTCATACTGGACTTTAGTTACAAGTGGTGTACTTCAAAGGATCTGTTTTGGGTCCACTGTTGTTTGTCATTTTTATAAAAGACCTGGAGAAGATCGTAGAAGCTCAGTTAGTAAATTTGCAGATGACACGAATGTCGGTGGAGTTGCTGACAGTGAGGAAGGATGTTACACGTTACATGGAGACATAAATAAACTGCAAAGCTGGACTGAGATGGTAAATGGTGTTTAATGCGGAAAGGTGAGAGGTTTGGAAAGAGAAACAGTTATAAGTAGTACTGGATTAATGGTAAGACTCTTGGTAGCGTGGATGTGCAGAGAGGTCTCAGGGCTCTTATGCGCAGATCCCTGAAAGTTGTAATCCAGGTTGATGGGGATGTTAAGAAGGCATACGGTGTGTTAGCTTCTATTGGTAGACTGATTGATTTTCGAAGCCATGAGGAAACATTGTAGCTGGGCAAACTCTTGTGCTGCCGCATTTGGAGGATTGTGTCCAGTTCTGGTCACCTCATTATAGGAAAGGTTTCATAGCTTTGGAAAGGGTGCAGAAGAGATTTACCAGAATGTTTCCTGGTATGGAGGAAATGTCTGATTAGGAAAGCCAGATAGACGTGAGGCTATTTTCGTTAGAGAAGTTTAGGGGTTACTTAATAGTGTAGTACAAGATGATTAGTGTTTTACTGTAGGTTAGGTGGGCTTCAGATCTGTTTCACAGGTCAGTGCAACGTCGAGAGCAAAGGACCTGTACTGCATTGTATTGTTCTATGTTCTATTTTTTATCTGCTGTCTCTGCTGATAGTTAAGGAATAATGAACCAATGTGAACACAGAGAGCCTACACTAACAGTATAACAATGAACATAGAATATAACTTTTTGGTACTGCTCAATTGATAAAAAATAGACAAAGGTGATGGGTTGGGGAAATCAACATTCTCCAAAACTCGAGATGTCGGGCTTGGAAAAAGTTCTGGCACATGAGGTTTAATAATTATGAGATGGACACGAGAGATAAGTTATAGAGTAGAATACGGTCACTCGAGTATGGAACCAGGTCAACTAGCAAGTCTACACTGACCCTCCGAAGCGTAATACACGCAGAGGTATTTCCCTATACTAATTTTCTTACATTACTGTTGACTAATGCACCGAGTTTGCACATCCCTGAACACTTTGGACAAATTGTTATTGACAATTCAGAATAATAGTGTATCTTTAAATTGTGGGCAGAAACCAGAACACCCAGAGGAAATTCACGCAGACATGGGGGAATGTGCAAACTCCACACAGATAGACGAAGATTGCAGAATTCCTCTCAAACTGCATTAGTAAGATTGCTTCCAACAATCGACGATAATCATCGTTTGATTCTTGATTTTTTTTAATTCAATTCAAGTTTCCCCATGTACCATGGCAGTACTCAAACCCGGGTCTCCAGAACATCATTGGGTTCTCTGGATTAACAGTCCAGTGATAATACCACTTGGCCGATGCCTCCCAAAATCTGCAGTCTACAAGAATCTGCTCCTTGAAGGTACAGCAGCAGCAGAAACGAATGTCACTTTTAAAGGTGGTGTGTAGGGAATGGGGTTTGAAAATTGCATGTACAATGCAAAGGTGAACAGTCAATTGGACAAGGGGGAAACCAAAAGTTGCTAACTGGAAGAAATGAACCGAAAAATCCAGAAATCTGAAAGCAAAACAGGAATCGCTGGACATTTCAGCAGGTTATGCTAAATTTGCGACGAGAATTTAGAGTTCATATTTCGTGTCCAATGACCTTTCTTCAATACTCCTTGAGTTGTAGTAACCTGCACTTCCGAAGCATAAGCCCTTCAACAGGAAAGTCCATTCAGCCAGTCCAGTGTACCCTCTCAGTGAATTGGAAGGAACATACTTGGTGGAATGTCTCCGAACTAGTCACCCAGACGTTTTCTTTTAAATAAATCAATACACGTTAATATCAGTCATGGGACCAATGTAGACTGTGGCTGATTTTTTTAAAAAACAGTGATTTACTGTCGTACTTAGCACAGATAATCTACCATGCTCATCTTATGTCACACACATTTAATGCCAGACACACAGCAATGTGGATGAGCCATAAAGGAGCTGTGGGCTTCAGGAGTCACGGCATCTATGCAAACATTATGGTAGCAGAATTACAAAAATTAAAGTTGGAGCCACGCACAATCTCAGACAAGGCACTCAGTGGCGGAACATTACCTTTTCCTAACTCAGTTATGTTTGCAACAGTGATATGAATGCAAGCATTCCAAGAAGTAGTCAAATATGCATCATCCTGAAAATGGCCATTTCATCAATGCATTCTATGTATGTGCCAGTTCAGATTTGTAACTTGGAAAGAAGAAATAGTTCTTTATACTCTGTCTGTTATTTCTCTTGCTTGTAGATGTTTCCCCTCACCCATGCTAAACAATCACACAACACCCGGTTATAGTCCAACAGGTTTATTTGTATGTATGGTCTTTCGAAGCGGCTGTTCCTTCATCAGGTGATTGTGAACGAGGACCGTAAACACATAATTTACAGCAAAACCTTACAATGTCATGCAAGTAAAATGGGATATTTGACAAACGCAGGTTGATAAGTCGTTCATCTTTTAGAATGGATTTGGTGTGCGTGGTTCTTTAGTATATAAATCCCAGAACTTCTTTGAAGTCACGTTTTCAAAATAGCTTCGGGTTATGAGTTGACTACATTGATTGCATGAAGATTCGGCATTTTTGAGTAAAATAGAACGTATCTCCAAATATATTTCTGCAAATACCAATTCACCCAATTAACTTATATGTGTGTGCACATGTAGGAGAGGAAGACAAAGTGAGCGTGTGCATGTGAGTGTCTGCGCTTGTGAGTGAGTGCAGAGAGTGTAAGATTGTGTGTTCAGGCTTCATAAAATGCGTCTGCAAGTGTGTGTGTGTGTGTGTGTGTGTGTGCGCGCGCAGATGTGTGTGCGCGCAGATGTGTGTGCGCGTGCGCGTCAGCATGTGAGTGTGTGTGTGTGTTATGGACTCGGTTAGACCATTCAAAATATTCTTAAACAGGCAACCCAAACCATCCAGATAAATGTGAAGTGATGCATTTTTGAAAGTCTAATTCAAGAGAGAATAATAGTGGAAATGGAAGGACCTTGGGAAAAGCTGATGAGCAGAGACATCCGGGAGTTCAGGTCCATTGTGCCCTGAAGGTGGCTGTACAGGTGGATAGAGTGGTCAAGAAGGCATATGGTGTGCTTGCCTTCAGCGGACTGGCTTATTGAGTATAATAGCTGGCATGTCATGTTAAAATTGTAAAAGACTTTGTTTCGGCCACATTTAGAATACTGTGTACTCTTCTGATCACCACATTACCAAAAGGATGTGGATGATTTGGAGAAGGTGCAGAGAATATTTACGAGGAGTTTGCCTGTTATGGAAGGTGTAAGCTATGAAGAGAGGTTGAATCGGTTAGGATTGTTTTCATGAGAGAAAAAAAAATACATTGAGGGTGAACTGATTCAGGTCTGCAAAATCATAAAGAGTACAGACAGGTTGGATAGAGATAAGCTATTTCCCAGGGTGAGGGATTCAATAATGAGAGGACACGCGTTCAAGATGAGAGGTGAAACGTTTAAGGGGAAAACACGTGGCAAATACTTTACACAGAGGGTGGTAGGTGGTTAGAACGTGTTGCCAGCAGACTTAGTAGAGGCAAGCACGGAACAGATGCATCTGCAGGTGGGGAGTGGAGGGATACAAATCCTTAGGAATTGCGCAATAAGTTGAGACAGTGCACTTGGATCGTCTCAGGCTTGGAGGGCCAATGGGCCTGATGCTGGGGTGTAAATTTTCTTTGTTCTTTTTTCTATAACTTTCCAATTTGGTTTGGTAAGTGCACACTGAGAATTACCCAGTGTAAGCCAGGTAGGTTGACTACTAGGTTTTAAAACAGACAGGAATAAATTCACAAACTTGCATAATGAAACACTAAGAAAAACGTAAAGACTCTCTACAAAACTCAGTCTATCCAAACTAGACTAAATTATGTTGTTGTAAAGAAACACAACTGTCCCAATAAGCAAACCCCTTAAAATACTGATGAACTCCCAATTAGTTCTTGAATGAACTAGACTGCTCACCTAGAGAACTAACCATTCCCCTTTCATTATACAGGACACTTTTAAAACATGCCCCACTTTGGTGTGAAGTCTTATCTGTTAAAAAAAAGAAAGGCCTTTGAATACACTTTAATCGCTGTACCAAACCCGTCTAATCCTCTGATTTAAAAAAAAGGACACAGTATCCTTGGGTAAAGGAACACCTTTCGTGAAAATAAAAAAAAAATCAACTTTGTGACTCTGTGTGTGTGTGCGGGTGCGGGCGCTCACACGCAAGAAAGAGAGAGGGTGAGAGAGAGAGACACAGAGAGAGAGAGTTTGTGTCACGTACAGTGGGTCACGTTTCATGTGACATAAATTCAATGTCCCGGTTGAGACCATCATTCTGGGAGATAAACTGGTTTATCTGCTGATTGACCACTTTGCGTTGTTGCCTGTCCCGACGTCCGCCTTGAGAATGGTCACCTGAAGTTCCAGTGCTGAAAGTCACTGACGCTGACCTTGAAATTATTCATTATTCCTAATGAATGGCTTATGCTCAGAACGCCGACTCTCGGATGCTGCATGGGTAGCTGTGCTTTTCCAACACCACACTTTACGACTGTGATCTCTAACATCTGTAGTCCTCACTTTCTACTGAAATCAATCGATCAATCAAAACGAAAGGATGCACTGGTGCTTGACAAGGTGCAGGAGAGCCATTTTCATATGAGAAACGTTTGATGACTTGGAGGGTGAACCCCGATGGAGTTTAGAATGATGGAGATAGTGTCAGACCCGACTGGGCTGCGTGCGTCTCATTGAAACTGACATACAACTGAGAGGCATGAATACAGTGAATGTGCAGAAGATCTTTCCATTACTCATAGATACTGTGACATAAGGGCATAGTTCCAGAGGGAAAGGTTGTCTTCTTAGAACTGAGGTGAGGAGGAATTTATTTAGTTAGAGAGTGAAGAACCTGTGAAAACTTTATCTGCAGTCGGTTGTCATGGCGACATTATTTTATGCAGTTAAGACACAGCTAAATAGGTTCGTGATATGTGAGGGGAAAGTGCGTTATGTGGATGAGAAACATATTAACAACGATCGAATGATGGAGCTGACCAGCTGGTTAATATCAATTGTAAACATCAATTCTCAACTCTCTTGTACTACTGGCTATTAAGCACTTCAGAAGTCCTCGGCTCTGATCTGCTCTTCTAGTCATGGTTTCATATGCTGTTCAATGATATCCTCTATGATATGTTAAATGGAATGAATCACTGGCAGCCACGCCAGTGAATGCCAGGGACGATCGTCCAGTAATGTTCTAAATACAAGTTGACATCAGTGAATCTCAGCTACCGGGAGCAGATTTTTTTTCAATGATTATTGCCATTTGCACCCTGTTATTTTTGAACGATCGATCCTGCAACGCCAGTGTCATTGAATTCAACTTTGCAGATTACCTTTTTCTTTTCTCAGAATTCAGCAAGTAAAATCGTGGAATTTCGATTACTTATCTCATATGGGGAAAGCCTAAAATGAAGATCCTGAATATTTCTGAAATGATACCCTTGAAATATTCCTGGAAAACCAACAGAAAAACTGCTTTTCTGTTCGTGTTCAACTCAGACAGCTTGTCCCATCTAGGTGTTGAACTTAGAAATATTTAGAGCCATAGGTTCTACTGTACTCCCATTTCTTGGACTGCCATGTTTTCCTTTCATTGCTTCGAATATTCTGGAATTTCATTCTTCGTTCAATCCTGAGTGAAATATCCTCCGGTGAACGCTCTCTCAATAATGAAATTTCATTAAATCTGCTTTGCTTGAACAGTCATTTAGAGGCAGCTGCACATCAGAGAAAAACAGGAAAAAAGTGGATTATTGTATGCTGTGTGACCTTCACTAAGCTAGCCTGTCACTCCAGAGAAAAAAGTATTTGTTGGGCTCATCGGGCCTCAGATTTTTCGCAGCACAGATGGAGGCCATTCAGTCCATTGTGTCTCCTCGAGTGGAGACAGAGAGATTTGGTGCAGTTAGTCTGATAGTGGGAGGACGAGGGGATAAATAGAGAGGGGGAGAGACAAAGAGAGAGAGAGAGAGAGAGAGAGAGAAGGGAGATCAACTGAAATAAGAGACATAGTGCAGCAACACACTGTGTGAGAGATTATGGGGTATTAGATCGAGAGGGAGAGATAGGTCCGGAGAAAAGATGAGGAGACATAGACAGGAGCAAACGGAAGATGAAAATTTTATTTAGAAATTCCCATGGATTGCGTGCACCTTGACTGATACCATATCTTTCCAACACTATGCTAATGCTGGCTGCGTTTCCAGATCATTTGTTTTAAATAAAACCACAGTGGAGAGCTTCTGGCAGGTTAACAGAAGCCTATAGGACAAAAAATTGTTCCAGGCAAAAAGTGGATTGATTTTAATAAATTGGAACAATATCAGCAAGACGAATAGTACACACTTTCTGAGAGACAGAGTCAGACATTCACAGTGAGAATAACTGAGACTGTGATCAGCTGACAATTAAACAATGATTTATAAAATTTGTATGCTTCTATGTATTTCCAAACTATATTTATTTTTTTAAATCTCGATATCCTGAGTCACATCTTATCTTTTCATACTTTCAGACATGCTGATGTTTTTACATAAAATCATTCTGACCCTGCATTCTTTGCAAAATAGCTCCATTTAATTAATAAAGTCCCACCTCATTGTAGATGTATCTTTGAATTTGCTCTTCATATACATTATAGAAAATAATGTTCCGATACTAATGCATGAGGAATGTCATTATACTTCAGCCCAGTCTGAACAGTCATGTTTCCAATTCTCTCTGTTTTCTGCCTCTTCTTAAATGTAAAAATAACACTTTAATTGAAGTCCATTCATGACACTTGATCACATTTTATTGACATTGATAGCATCAAAGACAAAATCCTCATTTGCCAACCCTGGAATACTAATCTTAATTGTGTATGTCACGTAAGAATCTCCATCAACATATCCATAAGCATGTTTTCTTGGGTACATATTTTCTTTAAAATTCTAATTTACAAAGATCCCTTCATGTACTATTGATATAATAATTGATCAATAGTTGCAGGTTATATTTCTCTTTTATGGACAGGGAAGCATACTTCTATCCCAACATTCCTCCGATATTTATCTCATATCTACGTTATTTTGAATTATTGCAACAGTCGCTTTTATATTTAGAAAATGCTTTCACACAATGGCTGTCATGTATCACATACAGAGTGTGTATGTTTTATACATTATTTTGATTTGAAAAGTATACTAAATTGAAAGTGGATAACTGGACATGTTTGTTTCGTGATCATGATTAACATGAGTCTCCATGGATCCTAAATGTGTCACTGGAGGGTTTCACCCTTCTCTTAATAAGGGAACTTTTTCAATGCGTTATCCCACATTATCACTGTGAACATCAACTCCGACACCAGCAGGAAGCAGCAGCTCCAGAAAGAGGTGTCGCAGAGATCAGAATCTCAAGAAATTGACTGGAATATTCCAAAAATGAATCCACCCCTGAAAAGAAAAGACTGGAATGTTCAAACAATCGACAGGAGTTTTTTAAATGGTCTGCATTGGCTTTCTCAGGATTGGATATCATTATCATCGTGGATCCAGAATGTACTCTTAGTTATTCAAGGTGGTTATTATCCCATCCTCGCTACAGTTGGTGTTCCTGGTAAGCATCTCCATCTGTCTATTAAACTGGGTAGAGGTAAATTGCTGCTAAGAATATTTAAAATTTATTAGGGTAGAAGTCACAATCTTCAATGGCAGTCAAGAATTTCCTTCATTGCAAATTAGAAAAGACAAAAATACAAATTACAACTGGCTAATTACAAACATATTCCTCAGCACCACATTATGAGAAATCAGACTGTCCTCAACCTCCATTATCCATTTTGCCCTGCAATGTTTTATGTTTCCAGATACTCTGCAATACCACTGTCATAATATTAGTCTCCACCGCAGCCTCTAAATCAACCATCGTCCAAAAACTTTGATCGAGCCGGACTCAAATATTTCAAGTTTCTTGTGCACAACCATACACTTACAAAGCCATTGCACTTGTTCTACTTTGCATAGAAGTGCATACAATTACATGGTATTCAGATCATTGACGAGTAACATCTAATCTCAAATAATAAGATGAGATCATCAGATATATTCTATGAAGGAAATTGGCAGATATTGAGGAGAGAAAATGAAACCATCATCTGTTATGAAAGAAAGCTATCCTGCTAGTTAATGAAGGCAATGTGTCATGTTCTCCTGGTCAGTTCACTGTGTGACAACAATGGTTTAACTGTCCTGGGGATAAGTTAAACAAGACACTCAGTTGAAGGGAAAGTGATGATGTGCATAAAATGCTGCCCTTACAAGGATGCACTCAACCCATGAATGAGTAACAAAAGTAAAGAGAGTCACCTTCCTCTCCGTGTTTAACATGTTCTTATAAATCGTTACTATTCAGGTGAACTTTTTCCTTTTTTATATATTTGCCCTGAGCGCGGGCATATTCAGCTCTCAACTCAGTGCTGACATTTTTGACGCTGAGACACTGAAAGATGTACAAGCAGCTTTTAAGTTTCAAATCAGTCATGGTGTCTCGAGAACTAAAGATATATTAACCCAAAGGAAATAACTGGAGACAGTGAAATTGACGGAAAAATGAGTTTTCAAATCAGACATTGACAGTTTATTGAGAGAGAATTTGTGGTTTCATGAACAGATTTTGGTTCTTTTCCAAGAAAAAAATGCCTTGTTGTCACCGAGGGACCACAAAGGACTTTCAACAGAACAATGTCTAGGATAATCACTTTGCATGGATAGAGTGAATAAACTCCTTGTTTAATCTGCTGCTCTGTGAGAAAATAAGACGGGATTGCATTTCAACTTGAGGGCTCCAAATGATGACTAGTTCTGTCCTAAACAGGCAGTGAAAGTGTCATAATTTCCGTAACTTCTCCAGGACATCTGATTTCTAATATTGGAGGTGCCTCCGCGGAGCCAACTTGTAGATCGAGAGAGACCTATGCTCTGCATAAACATCCTGTAGTCGCTGTCTGACTCTGCACTGAACATCATGTTTTTCACAATACTGATAAGAGCCGTGAAGCCTTCATTCTGAAACAGTTCGCCATTCTCATGAGCTTTTAACCTCCACAGAGTACGGCGGTCTGTCTTCTCATAGATGGAAGATGTCCTCCTTGAGATCTGGCACCAAACATTGGCCTTCTCTTCTCACTAGTAGACATGAAATATAAAGTAATACTTGTGCACAACAGACAAGGGATGCATGAAGAACAATGTGGAACAGTCTATCTGTGCACTCTCAGCGCAATTTGTCTGTCATGTTGATGTGTCAGTAGCGTTTTCTATTTCTTCTAAAAAAATGTCAGTAGGAGCTGAATGGCGTCTTCTTGTTACTTTGTAAGTGAATCGACTTATGAAATGACTACCATCTGATCCCATGCCAGTGCCTCGAGGGGGTAAATGTAATCTTCCAGGCACAAGGGCCTTATTGGGTTCCCTCATTCCTATATAATAGATCAACGTACTGAGCAGATGTCTTTGTCTTCCTGATTAATGAGCAGGAGGACTTAAATGGGCTTTCCCTATTCTTCTGCAATAGTTTCAATGGGCTAAATGTTTCCATAATATTCCTCTCAGACCAGCTTAAGGTAGTGAATGTGCTCTTCTTTATTTACAGTGGACATGTACAGTGTCGAACGGTACTGCTCCATGAGTGTGAACATACATTTGTACAGTGTAAGTTTACATGCTGTCCAGGTCTGGCTGCACCTCAGGGGTTGCAAATTGTGCTGAAACTGTGTAATCTTCAGCAAAAATCTCAAACTTCTGATCATATGACATTGAAGAAGCAGCCGACGATGTTTATGCCGAGGAAGTTACGCTGAGTTGCTTCGACCAAGATGTCCAGGTCTGACAGGATTGGTGTACAATGAGCACTAACATCTTCAATTGTGCTATGAATGACTCCAACCAGTGAAACGTTTACACTCCATTCCCATCAGGTTCCGTTTTAGTCGTGCTCATTCATGTCATCCTCAGTATAGTATCGTCAGTTTTCCCTTTGTCATAGAGTCATAGAGTCACAGAGATGTACAGCATGGAAACAGACCCTTCGGTTCAACCCGTCCATGCACACCAGATATCCCAACCCAATCTAGTCCCACCTGCCAGCACCTGGCCTATATCCCTCCAAATCCTTCCTTTTCATATACACATCCAAATCCCTCTTAAATGTTGCAATTGTACCAGCCTCCACCACATCTTCTGGCAGCTCATTCCATATACCTACCACCCTCTGTGTGAAAAGGCTGCCCCTTAGGTCTCTTTCATATCTTTCCCCTCTCACCCTAAACCTATGCCCTCTAGTCCTGCACTCCCCCACCACAGGGAAAAAAAAACTTTGTCTATTTATCCTATCCATGCCCCTCAAAATTTTGTACACCTCTATAAGGTCACCCCTCAGTCTCCGACGCTCCAGGGAAAACAGCCATAGCCTGTTCAGCCTATCCCTGTAGCTCAGATCCTCCAACCCTGGCAACATCCTTGTAAATCTTTTCTGAATGCTTTCAAGTTTCACAACATCTTTCCGATAGGAAGGAGACCACAATTGCACGCAATATTCCATCAGTGGCCTAACCAATGTCCTGTACAACCGCAACATGACCTCCCAAATCCTGTACTCAATATTCTGACCAACAAAAGAAAGCATACCAAACGCCTTCTTCGCTATCCTATCTACCTGCGACTCCACGTTCAATGAGATATGAACCTGCAATCCAAGGTATCTTTGTTCAGCAACACTCACTAGTACCTTACCATTAAGTGTATAAGTCCTGCTAAGGTTTTCATCATGTTAGTTTCTATCAATAAGTATGTGTGGAGTACATTTTATTCTCTCAGAGGGTAATGAATGTTAGGAATTCACTATTAAGAAATGTAGGGGAGCTAGATCATTGAAAGTAATAGCACAGGATTTTTTGAACTGTAAATGAATTGACAGCTTTGAAGGTGTGGACATAAAAGAGGAGCGACATAGTCATAGACCCACAGAATCAAACAATGTGGATACAGCCCTTTTTGTTGACCAGGTGCCCCTTGTCAGGAAGTTTACACCCTCCCTGAATTGGAAGATACAATAATGTTATCTGAGCTCCCAGATTCAATAATATGAAGTTTCCTTAAACATTGAGCAGACAGTGTGACTCCATACCATCCCAATTCCCTGCTCCATGCAAGTGCATCATTTTGGCTGTTCTCAGACAGTGCCTTTTCCTTAACGTAATAAACATCCTCCTGCTAAAATGTAATGATATGCTTATATGTGTCTGCGTACGTTTTGCAGTGTATTGCTCATGTATTTATAATACCTGTATTAAAATGAACACATCATATTCTTAAAACAAGGAAACATCTATCAGGCAAATTCACGCTTTACGTTTCACAATATCATTTCTGGATCAATAAGAACATCCATCATTGTCAGGCCAAAGTTATTAATTCTCTATAATATATAGCCTTCAAGTTAAGAAGAAGTGAAACAGCGTCAAAAATCTTCGAAAATAATTATATCTGTTTTGTAAATTTAATGGATCAAAGTTGCAAACAGTACATCAGGTGTGATCTCAGCAATGTCCCGTCCAGATACTGTAAAATGTTCCTACCATTATTCCAGATGCACGAACAAAAATAAATATTTCCATCTGTCTTCTTTATCACTTGCTGCAACTGCAGGCTAACGTTTACTGAATCATGTGTCAGGACACGCAAAACCTTTCGTTGCCAGGCCTCTGCAATCTCTCTGTGTGTTTCGTGTTGTTTTGTCAATCGTCAAAGTACAAATTTCCCATAACCACATTATGCTATTTCTGCCAATGGCTTGTTCCTCTTGACTTCGGGTTCTTCGTTCCTGTGAAGTTATAGAGAACGTTTGAACACCCTCATTATGTGCTGTATAAAATACTCAATGTACTGAATAACTTCATTCTATTCCCATTTAACTCCTCAGACAGGCAGAATGATCTGCTGCTGTCTCAATATAATGATACTGAATGGCTGAATTGGGACATTTTCTACCTCTGTAGTCGTCTCAAACTTTTCATTGAGATGCCCACACATGGTTTAGGAGCAGCAGTTGGCCATTCGGTCCCCCAAGTCAGCTATCAGAATGCTCATGTCTAATCCGATTTTTGAAGAAATCCACTTTCCTATGTATTCCAAATAATCATAGGTTTCCGAATCCATCAAGGCTCAGTCAAGCTCCGCCGAGAATAAATCGGAATCTTCACTTCTTCTCTGGGGATGAGAAGATCACAGAAATCACAAGCGTGGAAAAAAATGAACATAGTTATCAGAATGCAGGAAACTGTATTCTGAAAATATGCATCCTCTCAACAAATCTTCACTCTTTTAAGACACAAGGACACAAATATGAACATACATGAAAGATCCAGAAAATCAAACTTGCCCTACAGTACCAGTGACTGTCCAATCAAATATTCATCAACCTTCGCCTCCACTGGAATCTTGGGACATATTTCAAGATCCCATTGAACCATTAAAAATAGAGAATGATTCGGCCATTTAGCCCACCATGACTGGTTTGCTGACCAATCATTACTGATGTGTTTCTCAATACCGTTCTTCTGTTTTCTCTGCATTAACCTTGATCTTCATATCAACAACAGTTTGCCTATGTCCGTCTGAAAGCCACTGCTGGGTCTGATTGCAGGTCTGTGTGAACATATGATGATATGTTTGTGGTTGCATTTATGTGTGCCATTATCTGTGTTTTTCTGTATCTGCGTGTGTGACTCTATATGCCTCAGTGTGCTTTCATGTACATGTGTGTCCTGTTGTCTCTCTGTTTTGTTTTTTTTTCAGTGTATTAATGTAAGTATCTCCTTGACTCCAAGCCTGTACTATTGTTGTTTTGGAAGTGAATCTTATTGAAATGGGGATTGAAATAATTCTCCTCTCTCTGTCGCTCTTTTTCTCTTTCTCTCCCTCTGTTTCTCTCTCCCCCTCTCTCTATCTCCCACTCTGTGTGTGTGTGTGTGTGTGTCTGTGTCCCTTTCTCTTTCAAAGTGATGCAATGTCACCCACTGCTAACCACCCAGGTCCACTGCACAAGTGGTAGCTCTTTTTTTTCTCAGCAGGCAGCAAAGCGCGTGTTTCTCTGGCGTTTCACGGTCGTTTCATTCTTCGAATAATGTCTTTAGAGTCTCAGAGAAGTTTTGTCCGATTCCTTATAATGTTATCCTGAGATCCTATCAGAAGAAGATGAGCACGGCCATCGATGACCCATATGACGTCATTGGGTTTGTTTCAGGAGTTTTGAATCTCTCCTCACTTACAATTTGAGGCAGTACATCAAACATTGGAAGTTCATAAAAGTGCAGTAACATTCATATTAACGTCTTCCAAAATGTTTTCCTCATCATGGATACAATTGAACAGGAATTATTCTTTTGTGTACATTCTATATAAGGAATCTGCCTGAAGACAAATCATTTCCACATTTTAGAAGGAGCACAGACATTTCTCAACATGAACACCTTCTATCCTGATCGGGTGCAGTACAATTGCAATCTTCCACACTCTACTCTGTGTGTTTGTGTGTCTGTGTGCGACTCTGTCTTTGCAATTGTGTGTGTGTGCGTGTGCAAGTGCAAGTCTGGGTGAGTTCCTGCATGGTTCTCCGTGTGTGTCTGTATGTGTGTGAGTGTCTGTGGTTGATGCCATGTGTGTGTGTGTGTGTGTGTGTGTGTGTGTGTGTGTGTGTGTGTGTGTGTGTGTGTGTGTGTGTGTGTGTGTGTGTGTGTGTGTGTGTGTGTATCGGTGTGTGAGTCCGTCTGTGCTAATGGTGTGGTCAGTGTGGGTGACACTACGAGCTGCTTCCCTCCTTGTCTCCCTCTCTGACTGCATACCTAATGTTTTCTACCATCCTCCGTACCCTCTGTGGTGGCATGGAAAGGCCATCACAGGGTGGCATTGCATCAAGCTAATCTCCACAAAGACTGCCTGACTTACCACTCACTAGCACATGCAGGTACACAAACACATAGACAGATACATTGAGGCATTCAGTCATTCACTGTATTGATATTCACATCGAAAATCTGTCAGTATTGTGTTGTTCTGTGTTGTGTTTCTCATTACTTTACACGTTTTTATTAAAACACTTTGCTATTTTCAACCTGACACACAGAGAACTTCACCTCATGCTGTCATCTATTTAATTTCGAAAGTCAAAAAATTGTTCCTGATTTCACGATTTAAAGTAAAAATTGACACTTTGATTCTTTAATCCCAAAAGAGAACATGAAAACAACCATTTTCGACAACTCCCTTCCATTAAACCTCTTTTTTCCTTCCCACTCGAAAATGCGGGTCTGATAAAAAAAATAAGATTTACAAAGATAAGCAATTTTGAAAAACCAACCAGCTTTGTCGATTCTACGTAGTAGATGTTCATCTGTACATTCCTGAGACGATGTTTCTTCGGTCTTCTGTTGAACAATTTTCTTGTGGACAGTTACCATTCAGAGAGCGATTTGGCGTGCAGTCTGTACTAGTTGGTGCTCTTTGGTGTTCTTCCTGTAGCTGTTCAAGAAGGCTGGGTTTTCCACCCCAAAACTTCGGATCGTTTCATTGGTTTTATGTCATCAAAAATTAAATTCAGATTTGAGTGGAATTTGGTATCTAGGGCATAATTTAAACTGATTGATCAAACTTGAATTTGTTTATGTACCATGACAATGCAACTCCAGCTGTTTGTTTCAACCAAACGTTACATTTTAAGTCCTTCAGCACAGTCTGTGTTTTCTGTCAGCACCTGTCATCTCTTAAGCTGCAGTACGCATCTACACATTCATAAAACTTCGTCTGACATATCCCTGTAGTTGTTTAGTTCTGTTGACAGTGTGCCAATATTTCATTTGTTCAAAAGGATGAATATGACAGTATTTCAATTGTGCTGCCTGGATTGTGACTCCGTTGCAATTTCAATAGTTGAAGATCACACCTAATTGGAAGAATTGCAAAGTGTGTGGAGGACTGTGTGTAATGTTCAGCAATATGGCAAATGGGGATCAATGCAGAGCAGTGTGAGGTGGAGCACTTTGGGCAGAAGAACATTAAATGGAAATATAAAATTTATTTTTCAGAATCTTGGAAATGCAGAAGCAGCGGGTCCTGGGTGCACATGAGCACATATTTATGAGGTCAGTACGAATGCGGAGAGCAGGGAAAAGAAAAGATCAGTTTCAGTATCTGAATGCTTAACAAGACGCGGTATAGGAGGGAGACTCTATGCTCCCTTCCTGGGAGGTGGTTGAGATGAAGTATTGTCAGCCCACCGACTGCCCTACCGGGGTTGGCATCAGAGCCACTGATTCCAAGCTAGACCAGGTGGAGACAAAACTGACAGTGGGTTTAAAGTCAGAAATACCCTTCACTGAACTTTGGTCCTGACTCTGCAGTTGGGACGTGGATGTTTTGTAAATTCGACACCAGCCTTCCCAGTCCGCTGATTCGAGTCAGGGTCGTCCCCACATGGGGAAAGGTGAGGGAATGGATGTTGAACACTTCGCCATCCAGCTTGAAGTATTAAAGGCTACATCTCCTTGAATGAAATAAAAGGAGACAGTGAGTGACGCTGTAATTGGGTGTCCCTGTTGTTTGTCCTGGTGTTGATGGGAGTATGTGGTGAGATGTACAGAGTGTGTTGATCGACAGTGCAGAATCCAAGAAATGTAATTAGTTGGGTCGTATAATAGAGACGGTAGAGTGGGGGAGGGGCGGAGGTGGAAGTTACAGCATGTATTAGTGAGACCAATCGAACATGAGCCTTGTTCGAGGGTAGATGTTTTAACAGAGCTTGAGGGAGCAGAGAGCACATATTGTCACTTATCCTGGAAGAGCAGTGAGGGTATTTCAGTTGTCCCGTATTGCTAGACGTTTCTTCCAAACACAGATATTCCACTGAGCTGGGTGGTGAGCATGCACCATGCTTGGTGGCTCGAAAAGTGCAACCTTCTCTGTGAGGAGAATTTTCCCCCTCTGTACTAACACATCCACTGGGACACCATTCCCCTGTCTACAAATCACAGTGAAAGTGCCTCTTTTCAGCAGCGCTTGAAGTAAATTGTGCAGGGCAGCTCGAAATTGCAAAGCCAAATGTCTGCCCTTTAACCTTATAAAGATGGGTGCAGTGACAGGGATCACAGAATATCCAGGTGCATCCGGGCGTTAGCGAGTACCTCCAGGCATGCTGGGTCAGAGAATTGGACTGGCGGTGAATGAGAGGGACACCATGGGGTGTGGTAGACATTTGATGAGGTGTATTTGACAAGATAGGATCAGCAAACTAGCTCGGCCGCGTGCAGACCTCTATTGCAATCAACGAAAATGACACTGAAACGAATTATTGTTTTATTCAACACAATGAGTCTAAAACTCTGCTGAATCCACTCCTAGTTGCAAAGCTGCAGAACAGATGCTTATGCAAAACACTCCATCATCTGAACTCACACCAATATTGTATTTCACTATCATTCGTGGAAACATTAGCATTTGTTCCAAGATGCTATCGAAATGCCTCCATTTCGCTATCCATAAAACGGTGAACAGATGCCATAGTTTCTCAATCTTCCCCTTTTTGCCAGTTTCTGATACCCCTCCTGTCTGTTGGCTTTAAAATTTATACCCCCAACATCTGTCTCTGGCAGTGATTTCCATACCCACCGTCACCCCTTTTCATGGCACAATGGAGTGTAGAGCTGTGAATGGATGGGAACTGCACGTTCTGTCACTTCCAGCATCGGCTTCAAGTTTCCCAAGTTGGGCACCGATCTAATACAGGTATTAATGACCAATGTACTGTGCTTGTGTACACAGCTCTAAACGCTGGGAATGATTTGGAGATGCCAGTGTTGGACTGGGATGTACAAAGTCAAAACTCACACAATACCACGTTATAGTCCAACTGGTTTAATTAGAAGCACTAGTTTTCGGAGGGTTGCTCCTTCATCAGGTGGTTGTGGAGTACACAATTTTACAACACTGAATTTAAAGCTAAAGTTTAAAGTGTGATTTAACCTAAACTATACATTGAAAATGCCTTGATAGTTTGTTAAGTCTCTCATCTGTTACAATTACCATGTTAGTTCCACTTCATTCATATGTAAACCGCAAACAAAATGTTAAATTCTCACATTACCTTTAAAAATTCGTGTCAACACAGATCATGTGTTGGCCTCCTGTGTGGTGCTGCCTGTGCTATAAGGTTTATACTGATTGTAATCTTTTTAAATAATGAGTTAACAGAGTCTTCTATGGATTCATGCAATTTTTGAGCAAAGTAAAATGTAATTCTGACAGTACAAATTCACCCCACAAACGTATATGTGTATCTGTGAATGTAATCTGTGTGTGTGTGTGTGAGTGTGTGTATGTGTATGAAAGAGGGTTCTAAGTGTCTGTATGAGAGTGTGTATATGTTTGTGAGTGAGTGATTGTAAAGAGGTCTAATTCTGCGAGAGGGTGGGAGAGTGTGTGTGCGTGAGACACTCACAGGCACTCCTATATACCGACACACGCACAGATACTCTAACACAGTCATACAGAGACACACACTTCCACACTCACACATGCACCCTCTCACAAACTGAGGCACTTTACAGTCACATACACTCTCTCTCACAGGCACTCACTATCTCTGTTCCCACACCCTCCCCCCCACCACCACCACCAACGTGCACACACACACCACATGCACACAAACGCATATACGTTTGTGGGGTGAATTTGTACTTGCAGAGTTACATTGTACTTTGCTAGAAAATTGCACGAAACCATGTAAGAATCTGTTAACTCATTTTTTACATTTGAATCAGTCTAAACATTATGGCACAGAGCTGCACTTCACAGCAGAATAGCTGAATGGCCACATTCTGTTCCTTTTTGAAACTCTCAATAAGTTGAATAACCTGCTTCAATACAGTTGTAATTTTTGAATGGTGCAGAGCATTTTTGAATTGTCCGTTAAAATCATGCTTCTGACTCTGATTGACGGAAGCCAAGTTTCAATTTGTTTGGTCCTTATAATATATTTACTACTTCGTAGGAGGTAGTACCACATAACACAATGGGCCGTACCTTCAAACTGAGGCTGAGACTTTCCCTCCACCAAGATTAAGGTGAAGGGTGGCAGGTATAGCGTAGATGTCAGGGGTGGGTTCTTTACACAGAGAGTGGTGGGGGCATGGAATGCGCTGCCCATGGGAGTGGTAGAGTCAGAATCATTGGCGACCTTTAAGCGGCAATTGGATAGGTACATGGATGGGTGCTTAATCTAGGATAGATGTTCGGCACAACATCGTGTGCCGAAGGGCCTGTTCTGTGCTGTATTGTTCTATGTTCTATGTTCTATTATGTGCTGGGTGTTCCTATATATGCTGCTGGGGACAGGTACATCCATGACAAGTTGTTTGGCGTGAAGGTTTTCCTCTTTTTGGTTGCCCCATTACTTCCCACAGTCTGGCTGCTGTGTATTTGAAGCCTCGCCCTGCTCAGTCAGCGATGGGTCTGTGGAGAAACGCTTTGTTTCGGACATTGAGCTACTTCAGCTGAAAATGAGTTGCTGGAAAAGAGCAGCAGGTCAGGCAGCATCCAAGGAGCAGGAGAATCGACGGTTCGGGCCTGAGCCCTTCTTCAATACGTCGATTCTCCTGTCCTTGGAAGCTGCCTGACCTGCTGCGCTTTTCCAGCAACATATTTTCAGCTCTGAACTCCAGCATCTGTAGTCATCACATTCTCCATTGGGCGACTTTATGCAGAGTACTTTTTGCACCTTTCACACTTATAGTGTTTTCTTCGGTTTATTTTCAATATCGAAGAGAACTAAGTTTTCCATGGCGGAAGGTGATGTGGAAGATCGTAATGTCCATCATCAGGCGATTTATTTCACCATATTTTGCCTGTAACCATGTTGTTTACAGATTTCTGGAATCATTGTTGTGGAACTCCTTTTCTGACTGTAAATCACAGTGCCACCATTGTCTGTCCTGCCAGGGGATAGACTATACCCAGATATGGTGATGTTCCTCCATGAAACATTAGCAGTCTGGTCTGATTCTTTGTGTATGATTATGTGAAAGGTTTCTTGAAAGGCAAATGGTGGAATAAAGGCGACAATGAATCAGAGAAGAATGGCTTAAAAAGCTGAATGAAATGCATTCAATCTAAATGTATGCTGTAATCTCAAAAACAATCCAGGAATTCAATGCATACATTGAGGTACATGGATATGATTTACTGGCATTATCCTAAATAACGATAAATGTATTTAAAATAATTAAATATACGACAGTGTGAGTGACATTGGGAAATTAATAGTCAGAGCCTTTACATTTGCGGGAGTTGGTCATAAATAAACAACAAATGGGTAAGATTTTCTAATGAGGAGGATATCTGTATGATTGTAAACAGAGGATCTCACATCAGATAATGGAGGCATGGGCTTAATTCAACTGCTTTTGTATGCAAAGTGACAGTTTAAATTAATTTTTTGGAAATGATATCCATTATGGGGCTCATTACATTTCATCAATATTGCCACATGAATTGGTGTTTTCACACTCTCAACACGAATTGCATTGTGTTACCGCCATTTCTTACTACAGGTCACACCGTGAGCAATTAACGAATAATGGAGCTCCTGGAATTAACTGGCAGCTCAGGCACTCGTGCCAAATCTGAAAACCCACAGTGCACCGGGACAAGCACAGATTGTGCCATGGTGACCCTGCACGGGACTTGATATCGGGCCTGATCATGATTAGGCAGCAGGAAATTATTGCCTTCCCCACATCTGCATTGCAGACGTGAGCATGAAACTCCTCCTAAGTTAAGAGTTTCATAAGCAGAACTATCCTCTCCCCAGGAGCAGAAGTGGAGGCCATGACACCAAACCATGCCAGCCCGCTCTGAAGATATTGCCCAGGTTGGAGCAGTCTCAGTCATGAGAGGAACGTACAGCATTATGGGGAGATAAGACCGGAAAACATCAAAGCAGACGTTAGACCATTCAGCTCATTGAGTGGCCTCCGCAATTCAATCACGGCAGAATATTTTCATAACGCCAGTGCCTCCTTTTCTCCCCGTGACTCTTCATCCCCGTGACATCTTCGTCTTCAATAGACTCAATTATATGCACTCTGTCCAGGCCATTCTGTATATTCCAATTAGTTCCCTATTGATCCCTGTAAATTCCACTGAATATAGAATCAGTATCCTCAAACGTTCTTCAAATGTTAAGCCGTTAATTCCTGGGATCATTCCCGTGAAACTCTCTGAACAGACTCCAGCGACAGAACATCCGTCCTGCAGTATGGGTCCCGAAACTGTGAACAATACCTTAAGGATGGTCTGATCAGGGCATTATCGAGCATCAGATGTACATCACTGCTTTTATGTTTAAGTTTTATTAGAAATAATTACGATCATTGCATATCCCTTCTGAACTACTGACTCAACATATACGTTTAACTTAAGCCTATCCTAGACTGGAACTCCCAAGTCTCTTTGCACTTCGGACTTCTAAATTTTCTCTCCATTTTGAAAGTAGTCCATGCCTATATTCTTCTTACTGAAGTGCATTATATTATACTTGCCAACGATGTACTCCATCTGCCATTTCTTTGTCCAATTTCCTAAGTTGTCCAAATCCTTCTTCTGCCTCCCCAACTCCTCAATACGATATGTACCTCTACCTATCATTGTACCATCTGCAAACGTAGCCGGCATGCCATCAGTTCCTTGATCGAGATCACAAATGTATAAAATGAAACGCTGTTGTCCCAAACATTGAGCCTTGCTGCCGTCAATTGTGTGACACAGCTATCCCAACACTTATCTCTTTGTGAGACAGTCAATCTTCTTACCATGCTGGGATATTTTCTGTACCACCATGGACCCTTATCGTACTCAATAGATTTTTATGTGGCACTTTGTGAAAGACCTTCTTGAAGTCCAGATAGATAACAGGCATTGGCTCTTCTTGGTCTATCATACTCAATACTTCCACAAAGAATTGTAGCAGATTTGGCAGACATGGCCTTCCCTTGATGAAACCATGCTGACTCTGTCTTATTTTACCATACATCTCGATGTATTCAAATATCTAAGACTTCACAATGGACTCCAGTATCATGACCACAACTGAGGTTAATCTTATCAGTCAGTAATTTTCCTTTTTGCCTTACTCCGGTTTTAAACAGGGGTGTCTCTGTAGCAATTTTCCAATCCTCTGGGGCCGACACAGATTCTAAACACTCCCGAGAAATCATCACGAACGCCTTCTCTTTGGGGTATCGTATATAAAAACCAGTCGATATATCCACCCTCGGGTCATTCAGTTTTTCTGTTACCTTCTCATTTTTAGTGGCCACGAGACTCAGTTCTGTCCCCTCATTTTCTTGATGTTTTACTATGTTACTCATCTCTTCAAACACGAAGTAATTATTGAGCTCATCAGCCATTTCCTTGTTCCCCAATTCTATCTCTCTAGCGCCATTTTCCAATGGCCCAATGTATACTTCTGTCTCTCTTTTGCCCTCCATATATTTATAGAAACCCATCTCGTCTTTCTTCATTATTACTGGCTAATTTCACTTCATATTTCTTTCTTTGTTGCCTTCTGTTAATCTTGGGAGAAAATGAAGACTACAGGCGTTGGGAATCAGAATCGAAGAGTGTGGTTCTGAAACACATTTTTCTGATGAAGGGTTTATGTCCAAAACATCGATTCTCCTGCTCCTCGGACGCTGCCTGACCGACTGTTCTTTTCCAGCACCACACATTTTCATTCCGTTAATCTTTGCAAGCTTACATATGCTGTGTTTGCCACTGCCCTTCGCCACATTATATGCCGTTTTATTTGTTTTCATGCTATCCATGACTTCCCTTGTCAGCCATATTTCCCTCATCCTCCGTGTGCCATGCTTCATTATCCTTGTGGTGAATCTCTGCTGTACCTTCTCAATTACTCCCACAAATTACTACCTTTCCCGTTTAACTGATTTTTTTTTTCTTCTCGAGTCCTCGCCCAGGCAATTCTACTCAGCGCCTCCCTCATGCATCTGTATTTGTCTTTATTCAGATGTAATACTATTATCTCTGATTCTGTCTTCTCCCTCACAATTTGCAGAGTAAATTCAATTCAATTATGATCAGTGCCTGCTAAGTGTTCCTTCACCTCAAGCTTCCTGATCAGATCTGCCTCTTTGCACTGCATTAAATCCTGTATTGCCTTGTCTCTATTGGGCGCTACTAACTGCTGCTCCAAAAAGTAATCACGTAGATAGTTCACAGATTATTTCTTGCGATCCACTCTCATCCGGATTTTCCTCGTTTATTGGCCATGAAACCCACCATGACCAGTGTTACGTGATCTTTCCTACACATTTTCTTGTCTCCTCTTGTATATTGCATCTTGTCTCCTGACTACGGTTTGGAGGCCTGGACCATTTTTAAAACTGGTGCTTGCTCAAGTCTACCCATACAGATTCTACACCATCTGATCTTACTTTGTTTCTGACTAATGATTTAATTCGTTTCTTCCTAATAAGGCAGCGACAACCCTTTCTGCCCATATGCCTATCTTTTCGATAGAATGTATCTCATTGAATATTCAGCTCCCAATACTGGTCTATTTACAGCCACGTCTCGGTAATGCCCACCACGACATGCCTGCCAATTCATGTGCCATAAGCTCATTTACCTCATTCCCAATATTGCATGCATTCAGACATAAGACCTTCAAAACCTGTATTAACTGTCATTGTTTTCATTTTCAGACATTTGTCCAGGATGCTTGAAGTTAGATTGCTGAAATTTTCCATTCACGTTGTCATATTTCTGACTGTAATGGAGACATTAATAAACTCCGCCTGACTTCTGCACTCTTCCAACCACAGGATTTTAATTGCCTCTTTTATTGAACCCTCTCTAGTTTAATGCCCAGTGAACAGCGCTAGTTATGTAATTCCCTCACACTCTGGTCCCAGCACAGTTCAGATGAAGAAAGTCCCATCGGAATAGATCTCTTCTTCACCAGTACTGATGCCAATGTGCCATGAGTTCAACCCAATTTCGCACAAATGAATCCTTGAGCCATGCATTTACCTGCTGAATCTTACTGAGCAACGGATCTCAGCAGGAGGTCCATTGGGCCGAGGCATGGCAGATGATCCTTAAATCAGTTAAATGTGAGATGCTGTATATTGGAAAGAAAATCAGGGCAGTACTTATACAGTTAATTGTAAAATCCTGGAGAGTGTTGCTGAAAAAGAAACCTTTCGTACAGGTTCATTCTTCCTTGAAAGTGCAGTGCCAAGTATGTCGGATAGTGAAGAAGGCGTTTAATAAGCATTATTTTATTGGTTAGAGCACTGAGTATCGGCATTGGGCGGTCATGATGCAGCTGTACAGGAATTTGAGTATGCCACCTTTGGAAATTTGTGTGCATTTCTAGTCTCCCTCCTGTAGAAGTGATGCTGTGAAACTTTAAACGATTCAGAAAAGATTTATCAGCATGTTGCTCGGTTTGGAGGGTTTGAGAAATGGGAAGAGGCTGAATCGGCTGGGGCTGTTTTATTTGCAGCGTTGGAGACTCGCGGGCGAGCTTCAAGAATTTCATAAAACCATGAGGGATATGGATAGGGTAAATAGACAAGGTCTTTTCCCTGGGTTGTGGAAATTCACAACTAGAGAGCATAGTTTTATAGTGAGATGGGAAATAGTCCAAAGCTACCTAAGGTTCAATTTTGTTTCATGCAAAGAGTGGAGCATGCATTGAATGAGCTGCCAGAGGAAGTCGTGGAGTCTGTAATCACAGCATTTAAAGGGATACTAAAACCTCAACCATCTCCTGTAACAGTTGAGGTGTGGTATCCCACATTCCTGAAGAAATAGGACATCAACTTTGACGTTGGCGAGGACGGCCAACGTAGAAACACATCGTGCAGCAGATTTAATGCTATACTACTCGCAATTTTTATCACCTCCGTAATAGCAACTATGAAGGAGTGGTTTGTGTCTGCTTTCGTGTGATCGAGTGTCTGAGGATGTTCCAGAAATTATCTCTTTTTATGCATGTGCATCTCTGTGTTAGGGGAGGCAAGGTTTCTTTTGGTATACATTGCATTTTTGGAAGTAACTTAGAATTTAACATTTGTTATTTCATTTCCAATTCTTTCAATACATCTTTGATTTCAGTGAATGATTTGGAAATCTTAAAGATAAAACGGGTAACTTTGCTTCCAGCTAATGTATATTCTTTTTCTTCCGTTTTACTTCCTCACAGTTAATGTATTGACAATCTTCGTCCTCCTTTATAAAGATTGTGGATTGTCTCCATGTGTCAGACGTTACCTGGGGGCCATGGCAGCGGCGGATCTACTGGTAATTATCTTCGACCTGATATTGAGACACATTCCTATTGTTTATCGGGAATACTTTTATATCTTGAAGTCCATTCCCGTGTGTAATATCCACGCTGTCCTGCTTTATGCAGCCACTGACTGCTCCGTCTGGTTCACTGTTACTTTCACCATTGATCGATTTGTAGTCATTTGTTGCCAAAAGCTAAAACGTAAATATTGCAGTGAGAAAACGGCAGCTGTGGTTCTGGGAACAGTGACTGTGCTGATCTGTTTAAAGAACATTTTCTGGTATTTTATGTTCACAGGTCTGTATTGGCTGGGGAACCTCCCCTGGTTTTGTGATGCAAAAATTGCTTTTGTTTTCTCTCCATTGTGGGCCATAATTGAGTTCCTCCACTACATTTTAAACTCGGCTATCCCATTTCTCCTAATTCTGCTCCTCAATGTTTTCACTGTCAGACACATTTTAGTGATCAGCAGATCTCGCAGAAGACTCCGAGCTCATTCCAATGGCGACGGTCAATGTGACACAGAAATGAGAAATCGGAAAAAGTCGATCATTTTATTGTTTGTGATCTCAGCCAATTTCATCTTGTTATGGTCAACGTTTATGACGTATTCCATATGGAAACGAATGCAATGGATTGGCTATCAGACCATTTATCTCGGTCCGTTTGTCAAGGAATTGGGCTTCATGCTGCAGCTCCTTAGTTGCTGCACAAACACTGCAATTTATGCCGTGACCCAGACTAAGTTCAGACAGCAGCTAAAGAATGTGCTGACATATCCATTTACCCAAATTCATCGGTCAGTAAGCTTCACTCGTGAATTATTCCACCCAGGTGTTTCTCATTTTTGAACTATTCAGCAATGAAGCAGTGTGCCACTATGGGAACAAACTGAAGGAAGTGCTGGTATGTCGAACCACAGGGAATTACTGGTGAACATTCCAATGCTTCTCTGAACTCAGGGACCAGTGGGTAAAGGTACCATTCCACTAACAGTATATGAAACGTCATTCTTAATTATTAATATATTCATTAAAAGAACACCAAATAGTTGAAATGAATGATATTGTTGTTCGTTTTTGTGTTCGAGAAGCTGAATTGGAGAGAGAAAGACTCGGCCCCAAGTCTGGTCTGTAGGAAGTAGAGGAGACTGGAACCGAGTTTTGGAATGGGGTTTAAGTCACTTTTTTCTTGTTTACAACTCTGGGCCACCCACTGTGATCTTGCTTCGGCAGAATTAATCTCTTTCCCTAGCTCCCTCTTCCTCGATATTTCCATCCCACTCTCAAAATGTGACTCTCTCTCCTCATCCTATTATTTTCATTCTTATTTTAATGCCCCTCCTTCACGCATAGGGGAGAAGTGTGAATTCGCAATGCTGGCCATTTTAAAGGGAAACATAAGGAGCTGAGGCAGCTGCTATTGCAACGAGAGCAGAGTAACGATTGTGCAACCATCTATAATGCAAGCTCCATCCAGAGACTGGATGCGGCAACGAACGGTTGATAGGGGATTGGAGTGGGTGTGGGGAAAATGGCCATTAATGGAGGAGCAGAGTGTTGATTGGTCCACAGTCCATTACTAAGAGAACAGATTATAGGCAGGGCCAGTGATTGTTTCTTCGGTAACAGATTGCGGTAGGTTCACATGCGTTGCTTTGAGAACACAGTTAGTGTTGGGCTGCAGACTGTTGCCAGGTGAAAGAGGGGTGATACGCCACCATGTGTTTCTTGAGGAACAATGTGGCTACAGGACCACTGTCTGATCCTGGAAAAGTGCTGCAGGTTAATTCACAGGAATTACTGGAAACAGGGTGGGAGATGATAAAGGCCACTGTTTGCGTAATATTTTGGGTGACGGGGCAGATAAAGTTGCACGGTTCGAAAAGCGGAACGTGTTTGAAGGTTTGGGTAACATAGTTAAGTTGTACTACTGACCATTACTAGGGGAAAATTGAGAATTGGAATCACTAGTTTTTGCTGAGGAAACAAATTGTGTTTGGGAGCACTGTCCATTGCAAGGTTAGGGCGTGACGCTGGTACAGTAGTTAGCACTATTGCCTGACCGCGCCAGAGACGTGGGTTCAATTTCCATCTCGGGGCATGGCTTTTGTGGAGTTTGCACAGTCATCAGTGTCTGCGTCGGATTGCTCTGCTTTCCTCCCAGAGTCCAGATATATGCAGGTTAGGTGATTTGGCCATTCTAAATTGCCCGTAGTATTATGTGTGGGGGAATGGGTCTAGTGGGTTGCTCTCGGAGGGTCGGTGTCAACTTCTAGGGCCGAAAGGCCTGTTTCCAAACTGTAAGTAATCTAAGTTCCAATATTTCTAATCCTTCGGGAGAACAACCCTGATTTTGTGACATTTCACTCACTCACCATTACGCCCTCGCTGTTCTGCTACCATTCTGGTGAATCTATGCTGCACTCAAATGGACACAGACTCCTAAGTCCCCACTCTTCCTTGCCATTTCGTATTTATCAATTCGATGTCAATGCTGTGCGAACATGACATGGCTGCTGACTTTTTGACACTCTCTGAATTATTCGTCTTTGATTTGCAGGTTAAAACATAACTTACACTTTGCACATCTCTCAGTGCCCTGCAGATACAACACAGCAAGATGTGAACCAATGCTTTTTTAATGTTAGATTGAGGAAATATGACGTAAAGTCTCGACATGACATACATTTAGAGATTTGTTTGTAAAAAAAAACTGCAGATGCTAGAATCTAAAATAGAGAGGCAAGAGGCTGGAAGAACAAGCAAGCTAGCCAGCATCAGGAGGTGGACAATTTGATCTTTCGCGTGTAACCCTCCTTCAGGACTGGGCTTTGTATGGGAGGGAGCTGCAGATAAAGGGGTGGTGGGGCAACGTGGTGAATTAAGAATAAGTGAAGACAGGTGGAGGGTGCGAGCTTTGGTCAGCGGAAGGAATGAATCCGTTTTGTAGCAGGGAGCAGGAGAAAGGATGGGAAGGAGCTGGGAAGTGAGCCGGGGGATGGGAAGGAAGGTTAATTGAAAATGGAGAACTCAGTGTTTCCTCCTCCAGGCTGTAGACTGCCCAAGTGGAAGATGAAGTTTATTCTTCCAATTTGCAATGTGGCTCGTTCTGTCAATGGAGAAGGTCAAGGATGGTCGGGATGGAAAGGGAGTGCTTCGGGGAATGGGAATGAGTAATGACTGGTAGGTCTGGTCCGCCCCTGCAGGACCGGCTGCGATTATCATTGATCCATTCCCTCAGTTTAAGTTCCATCTCCCTGATGTGGACAAGACCTCAACTGGAACACCTTTGATGCAATGTACTAATTTGGAGAAGCAGGTGAAACTCTGTCTCACCTGGAAAGATTGCTTGGGTCCTTCGTGGAGGTCAGGGTGTGGCGTACAGGCAGGTCTTTCCAGTTGCAGGTGAAGATCCCTGAGGATTCGAGGGAAGAGATGGTGTTAGTTGGGGAGACTGCTAAAAATCAAGTACTGTTGAAGGGAATGATTCTTGCGGAAGACAGAGTGGGGTTGGGAGGGGTTGATTATTGGTATCTAGTTACAATTGGTGGAAATGTTAGTGGATGATGTATTTGATACAGTGACTGGTGGGGTGATGGGCGAGGACGTGGGGAGTCTGTCTTTATTGCATTGGGCTTAGAAATGTCTACAGTGGAATGGGGAATGGAGGACAGCCTAGATAACGAAGGAAACAAAAGCACCGTGTCGATAATAGGTGGACGTTTGTGATGCACAGAAGTGGAATGTTTTCTCATCTGAGCAGATGTGACGGAGGCGGAAGAATTGGGAGAACGGGATGGAGTTCTTGCACGACATTGCGTGAGAGGAAGTGTAGTCTAGGAAGTTATCGATGTCTGTGAGTTTGCAATAAACATTCGTCTGGAGCGCCGAGGGGTGTCCAAGATGAAAAAAGTGATTTTGAGGGCAATAGCATGTTGTGAGTGAAGTTGATGAACTGCTGCAGTGCACCCTGGGTTCAGGACGCTGCACCGATGCTGTCATCCATGTAACGGTGGAAGAGTTGTGGCACAATTTCTACGCAGCTTCTGAAGAGGGAATGTTCGATATAAGGCATAGAGAACATCCATTCTCTATATTATAGTCACGCACTGCTGTTCACAAAAATAAAAACTGTGCATGTCTTTGTCTATAAAACAAATGTAAGAATCAATGCACTTTATAACAAAACCAGGGATCGCTGTACTCTAAAACAAAAACCAGGGACTGCCAATCTGCATTAGAAAGACACAGACAGCCTCTCTCTATAGTAAGGATATTGACTGCTTTTCTCTGTAAGTTATTGAAATATATTGTGTCATACCATGAAACGTTGCCTTACCCTAATTAAAACATTTAACTTTTACGGACGGCTTATCCTTTTCTGTGGCAATTTTTGACCATCGTGATGCTGATAGAATTATGATCACTAGATTCAAAAGTATTACCTAATTTTACTTCAATCTCCTGCACTGCTTTAATGCCCAAACTACATTAATGTTCTGTATATTAAAGACATGAAGTGATGTTCCATATAACAACTGCTGTTTGCTGTTCTCTGTGATAACAATAGGGACTGGTGTTCTCCATGACGAAGACAGGGACATCTGTGCTCTTAAATAATGATAGGAACTACTATTGTTTATAATTTAAAAAATGGACTGTTGTTCTCTGTAATAAAGAAAATGACTGTTTTTCCTAATAATAAAGATAGAATGTCCTATTCTCCATTATAAAGATAGGGACTGTTTACTCTAATGAGCCTGTCATTAGGGTTTGCTGTCTTGTAAATGAGTGCTGCTGTCCTTCTTTACAAAGACAGTGGTTGTTGTTTAGTGTAACGACAGGAGTTGCTGTTCTGTACTATAGCAACATAGACTGCTGCTCACTCAAATAAGTATAGGGTTCGCTGTCCCGACAGTAAAGTCTGAGACTGCTGTTCTCCACAGTAAAGACAGGGACTCCTGACATCGACAATTATGAGAGGCACGGCTGTTCTTTTTAACAAAAACAGGAATTGGTGATCTCAATAATAAAGAAAGAAACTGCTTTTCTCGATAATGATGAGAGGGACTGCTGTTCATTGTAATAAACACAGAGACTCATGCTCTCTAATAACGTCAGGGACAGCAATTGTCAACAGTCCGAACACGGACAGCTGTTTTCTATAAGAACAAAAGGAACCACTTTTTTTTTCAATAATAAAGAGACTGCTTTTCACTGTAATGTGCTCAGGGGCTGCTGTTTTCCACAAAAAGATAGGTGGTTCTTCTCCACAATAAAGAAATGAAATGTTGGCTGCAATAACAACAAGGAATGTTGTTTCGTATAAATAATGACAGGGACGTTTATCGTCCAAAGCAATCTCAAGGACTGCCTTTCACTATAACAAATCCTGGTACTGCTGTTCACAATAATAAATCTGTGGACTGTTGTTCTCCATCATAGATAGACCGCTGGTCACTGTAATAAAGACAGGGACTGCTGTTGTTGGTAATAACAATGGGAACTACCGTTTACAGTAGCATACCCAGGAATTGCTGTTCTGCACAAGATGCACAGGTATTACTGTTCTCAGAAACAAAAACACAAATTGCTGTTCTCTAAAATAAAAATAGGGACTTCTGTTCACTCCAATAAACACAGGTACTGCTGCTCTCTATAACAAAGACAGGAACTGCTGTTCTCTATATTAAAGACAGCAAGCATTGTTCTCTATAATAATGACAGGGACAGTTGTTCTCTACGTTAAAGACAGGGTTTGCCATTCACGACAATAAAGACAGGATCTGCTGTATTCTACCAAAATAAGAAAGACTTCTTGTCACTAAAACAAACGCAGGGACTGTTGCTCCCTATAACAAAGTCAGACTGCTCCTGCCTACATGAAAGGTAGGCAAGCAGGAGGCTGGAAGAATTCAGCAAACCAGGCAACATCGGAAAGTGGCGAAGTCGACGTTTCTGGTGTAAGTCTTCTTCATGATTCAGACTTCTTCATGAGTCACACGAAATATTGACTTCTGCACCTTCTGATGCTGCCTGGCTTGCTGTCTTCTTCCAGTCTTCTGTTTATCTACTTGGATTCCAGCATCAGCAATGTATTGTCGCTGTCTGCAATAAAGACAGAGATTTCTCTTCTCTACAATGAAGAGAGCCACTGCTATTCGCTACAAAAACTGAGGCACTGCTGTTCACTGCAATGAAGACAGGGCACTGCGGTTATGAACAGGAAATGCTGTTGTCCCGAAGAAAGACAAGAGCTATGGTGGCTGGAATAACAACAGTGCCTACTGTTCACTGTAACATACACACAGACTGCTGTTCTCTACAATATCAAAGGGATTGATATTTTTGTCAATGTTGTAAACATAGAGTGATGTTCGCTATAATATTCCCGGGAACTGATGTTCTCTTGAATACACAAAGGGAAAACTGTTCTCTCGAATTTACACAGGTTGATATCCTCAATATATACAGCGACTACCGTTCACCTGAATACACAAAATGCCTGCTGTTCTCCTCAATACACACAGCAAGTGTTGTTCTGTTCATCATACAGAGGAATTATCCTGTCTTTACTGTGCACATGGAATACTAATCTCTAAAATATCGAAAAGAACTGCAATTCTCTAGAATACAGTCAGGGATCTGACTTTTCTGCTACATTCCAAGGGACTGCTGTTCTCCTCAGTAGGACTGTTCTCACTGGCATGCAGATGAAGTGACCTTCACTGCAAGAGTCATAGAAACTGATGTTCTCTGTAATATGCACAGTAACTGCGAACTCAAAAAATACCCTGTGCCTGTTATTCTCTGTTACATAGGGACAGCTGTTTTGTTTCATGCTCACAGATACTGCTGTTACGTATTATATAGAGAGATACTGCTGTTTAAGGTAATATACACAGGAACTACTGATGTGTGCAAAATACACAGGAACTGCTGTTCTCTGTGATATAAACAGATACTGCTGTTCTCTGTAAAAAAACGGAGGCGTTGTTGTTCTGTACAACAGATCCTGAGACATATTATATACAATATGCAGACGGACGGCGTTTTTAACTGCAGCTGCTGGACTCTGGAATATATACAGAACGGGTGTTCTCTGTAACGCACCTAGAAACTGCTCTTCTCTAGAAGATACACAGGACTGCTCTTCTTTAAGATAAACGAAGGACCTGTTGTTCTTTGTAATTTACACAGCTCCGGATGTTTTCTGCATGAACACAGGAACTGTTCCACTATATATAATACACAGCAATGGATATACTCTGCATCATGAAAAGGAACTACTGTACTCTGCGATATACACCAGGATTAATCTTCCATGTATATGCACAGAGACTGCTGTTCAGTCTAAAATATAAAAGAACTGCCATTTTCTCTCGCAAAAATATAAATTTTTCTTCACTGAAATATGCACAGGGACTGGTGTTCTCTGTAATAGACTGCTTTCGACACAGCCTGCTGTCTCTGTATTGTCGACAGATTCTGCTGTTCTCTGTAATATAGATAAAGACTGCTCACCTCTGTAATAATTCCAAGGAACAGCTTTTCAGCACAAAAAGCACAGGGAGAGCTGTTCATCACAATTAACACAGGATCTGCTTTTCTCCTCAATATGCACAATGAGTATTGTGCGCTGTAATATATTCAGGAATTGTTTTTCTCTGCAAGAGACACAGGAACTGCTCTTGTTTGTAATATGCACAGGAAATGCTATTCTCGATGATATATACAGAGACTTCTGTTCTGTTTCATGAACACAGAGACTACTGTTCTCTTTCTTAAGCACTGAGACTGCTGTTCAATATGATGTACACAGGAACTGTTGTTCATTACAATGTAGACAGGTACTGCTGTTCTCAAGTATACTGAGGGAAAGTGCTGTTCTCGGTTATATAGATGGGGACTGCTGTTCTCTATAAAATAGAGAAGGACTGTTGTTCTCCACAAACTGGAGGGAGTGAGCTATTCTCTATAATATTGTCTGTAACTGTCTTTCCCTCCAAATTTCCTAAGGACCGCTGTTCTGTACGTTAGTAGAATGACATGAGTTCTCTACAATGCACACCAGCATTACTGTTCTCCATGCTATACACAGAGACTGCTCTCTATAATATTCAGAAGGCACTCCTCGTGCATACAATATTCCCAGGAAGCAATGTACCCTACAATATATTTTGGAACTTCTGCTCTCCTTAACGCAAGCAGGGACTACTGTGTTCATCAATATAAACAGGAAATTATATTCTGTGCAACATACAAATTAACTGATGTTCTCTTTAATAGCTCAGGGACTGCTGTTTTGAGAATATTCACAGCGCCTATTCTTCTCAACATCATTCCGAGAGGCTAATATTTTCTAAATAATCAAAGGGTCTGCTTTACTCCAAAAAAAAGTAAGAACTGCAGTTCTGTGTAATATACACGAGAGCTGATGTTCTCTGCCATATGCACATGATATGCTCCAGTGCATAATATGCACAGGACAAGCTTTCCTTTGTAATATGCACAGGAACTCTTTGCCTCTGCAATATACAACAAAATTGCTGTCCTCATCAACATACACAGTAACTGTCATTTTCTTCAAAAGGCAAAGGCACTGCTCTTGTCTGTAATGTGCTCAGGGACTGCTGATCTCTGTAACATAGCCAGAGAAAGCTGAACTCTACAATTTGAACATGGACTGCTGTCATTAACAATAGACAAGTGGTCTGCTGTTCTGTTTCACATAGGCAGAACATGCTGTTCAGTTTTTTATACACAGGGATTTCCGTTACCCATAATATGCTGTTCAAGTACATATGGACCCCTGTTCCCTATGGTATAGACAGGAATGCCGTTCTTTGTAATATTCCGAAAGGCTACTCCAACGTTCGCAGGAACAGGTGTTCTGCACCATATTCACAGGAATTGCTATTCGGCTCAATACATACAATGACTGCTGTTCTCTCTAATATAAAGGAAACTCTGGATGAATAAGGGCATACGGAACCTGCTAAAAACCAGGCGTGTGCTCTTCAATTCAGGAGACGCATTGGAATATGCGGAATCCATTTATGACCTTTGCAGAGCCATTAAGACAGACAAGGACCAATACCGATCCAAACTGGAGAACCAGGCAGACACCCAATGACTATGTCAAGGAGTGAATGGCATCAAAGGTTCTTAAAAGATACAATTAAAGATAGCAGATGATGACACATCCCTCTCAGATCGTCTCAACGCCTTCTGTGCTCGCTTTGAGCAGAATTTCTGCGGAGAGGTAACACCTATTTCGACATCCCTGATGAACTTATCCCAACTGTCACTGCATCAGAGATCAGATCACTTTTCCTTCACGTGAATCCTGGGAAAGCGATGGGACCAGTCGAAGGACCAGGCCGTGCACTCATACCATGCGCAGATCAAATGGCAGAGGACATCTTGAACCTCTCCCTGCAGCTGGCCACTGACCCTTCCTGATTCAAGAGGGCTTAAGAAGTCTCATGCAGGATGTATCAAAGACTACTGGCCTGAACGTAAGAGATCATGAAGTACGTTGAAAGGCTGGCCATGGCATTAATCAATTCCAGCCTCCCGGCTACTCTGGACCCACTTCAATTTGCCTATCGGACCAACGGACCTACGTCAGGTGCCATATCACGTGCCTGTCAATCTTCCCTACAACATCGTAACACCAAGAACAACGATGTAAGAATCGTCTCATTGACTACAGTTCAGCCTTCAACACTATTATTCCCAAGAGACTGATTACTAAACTTAGTTATCTTGGACTAATCTCCACTCTCTACAACTGGATCCTCAGTTTCTTGACCCACAGGTCACAATCAGTGAATATTAGAGACAATATTTCATCCTCACTAACAGTCCACACCGGAGATCCCCAGGGTTGCGTACTCAGCCCCCTACTGTACTCACTGCATGATTAGATTAGATTAGATTACTTACAGTGTGGAAACAGGCCCTTCAGCCCAACAAGTCCACACCGACCCGCTGAAGCGCAACCCACCCATACCCCTACATTTACCCCTTACCTAACACTACGGGCAATTTAGCATGGCCAATTCACCTGACCCACACATCTTTGGACTGTGGGAGGAAACCGGAGCACTCGGAGGAAACCCACGCAGAGACGGGGAGAACGTGCAAACTCCACACAGTCAGTCGCCTGGGTCGGGCATTGAACCCGGGTCTCGGGCGCTGTGAGACAGCAGTGCTAACCACTCTGCCACGGTGCCGCCCTCAAATGCCTATGACTTTGTCCCCAAGCACCAAACTAATGCCATTTACAAGTTCACCTAAGACACCACTTTAATAGGTCAATTCTCAGATGGTGACGAAACAAAATATAGACGGGAGGTGCAACATCCGGAAAAATGGTGCAGAGAACAACCGAATTCTCAATGCCAGCAAAACCAATGAACTTATCATTGACTTTCAGTGGGGCGTTACTCATAGCCCCTTACGCATTAGAAGCACAGAAGTGGAACGAGGGGAGCTTGTCAAGCTCCTGAGAGCCGTCATCCACAACAAGCGTTCATGGACTGTGCATGTGCACGCACTTGTCACAAAGACCCAATAGAGTGTCTTCTTCTTCAGACAGCTAAGCAAATTTGGGATGATAGCCAATACACTTGCCAACATGAATCGGTGCGCCATCGAGAACATTCTGTCTGGATGTAAGGTACATGGTATGGCAATTAGACCATTCAAGATTGGAGATGGTTGCAGTGACTGGTGAACTCAGCATGGACAATCACAAATGCCAGTCTCCCATACATTGATTGTATCTACCAGGCCCACTGTTAAGGAAGGGCCGACAGCATTGTCAAAGATCCATTCCACCTTGGCAATTTTTTCTGCAATCTCCACCATCGGGGAAAAGGTATAGAAGCCTGAACACACGCACCAGCCGATTTCGAAACCGTTTCAACCCATTGTTATTAGAATATTGAATACACTCATAAACTCTTGGCATTCGCAATTGTTGCTGTTTAACTATTACTTATTTATTTGTGGTAATTAACTATATATTATGCCTGGATTTCTCTCAAGACATAGTTTTTCACTGTACCTTGGTACACGTGACAATAAATTCAATTCAGGAAGTACTGTTCTGTATTCTATGCATAAGAAGGGCTGTTATCTTTAACATCAAGAAAGCCAACTGTTCTCTGTCGTATGGACAGGACTGCTCTTCTCTATAACATCACGAGGGAATTCTGTCCTCTACATTACAAACAGAGACAGCTGCTCTCAAACAAAGAGTGTGCTAAACTCCTTAACTTACAGAGGGACACTACTTTCTTTATTTTGCACAGGAACACTTACTGCCTGTAATTTACAAGGGATTGATGTCGTCTCCAAGATGCAGAAAGTCTTCTGTTCAGGACAATATCCACACGAACAGTTGTTCTCTGTGATACACACAGGGACTAATGTTCGTTCTAATACACTTAAGAGCCGCAGTCTCCCCTAATATGTGCAGGAACAGCTACACTATAAAATGTATGCAGTGTCTGCTGTTTTCTTTAATAAAGACAGGTAGAGCTGTTCACTATAATAGATTTAGAAACTACTTTACTCTATAATATAGGCAAAGATTGCTTTACTCTGTGACAGAAGCAGGGCTTGCTCTTCTCTGTAATCTACACGTTCTTTGTTGTTCTATGCCGTTTACAGTATATCTGGGATTGTCAACAATCGCACGGGGCAGCTCATCTCTGTAATGTTCCCAGAGAGTGTTGTTCTTTCCGTTATTTACAGACTGCTATTCTCTACAACTAAGAGAGGGATTGATGTTCTCACAAATATATGCAGAGGGACTTCTGTTCCTGACAATATCCTCTGGGAATGCTGTTCTCTGGAATATACTCAGGAACTGTTGTTCTGTGGAATATACACAAGAACTGAAGATGCTTTGTCATATGCACTGGAAATGCCGTACTCTATGAAATACGCAGCCACTGATGAGCTTTGTACACAGACAGAGACTGAAGTTCTCCATTAAAAAACGCAGCGACTATTCATCTCCATAATAAAGTCAAAAACTGCTGTCTTCTGCAACATAGAATGTGACTGCTGATAGACAAGAGCTGTGCCTCCCCTCAATGTACACAAGGAATGTTGTGAAATCTCTAGTCCAGAATGGGACTGGGACTGCAGGTATTTGTACAATAAACAGAGACTGATGCTTCTGAAATATAAAGAGGGGCTTCTGTTCCATGTATTCCATTCTGCTGCTGTCCACAATATACACAGGGAATGCTATTCTCTTTAATACTCTCAAGGACTGTGTGTTCTACACAGGAAGTGCTGCTCTCTGCAATATGCACATGAGCTGTGGATCTCTGTAATCTACACAGGTCCTACTGATTCCTGCAGTATATACACCAACAGCGGATCTACACAATATTGTCAGATAGAGAGTGTACACAGTTCTCTCTAATGTGTGCATGAACTGCTTTTCTCTATATTATAGATAGGAACTTGTGTTCTCTATAATGTTCCTAACGAATGCTGATCGAGACAAAATTATCAGCAACTACAATTTTCCACATTATCCAGTGGAAGAGCTGTTCTCCTCAATGCACACAGTGGACTGATGTTCTCTGTGATAAATACAGGGTCTGCTGTTCTGTGCAATTACATAATGGATCTGTTAATCTCTGCATGTACACAGGGACAGCTACTCAATGTAATATGCAGAGGACCTACGGACCTCTGGAATCTGCACAGAAGGTACAGATTTTGGCAATAGACACAGGAACTGCGGAGCTACATGACATATGCATGGACTGTAGTTCTTTAAAGTATTAGCACGGACTGTTCTTCTCGATGATATAGACAGGACTGCTCTTCTCGACGAGAATGACGGAGATGACGTTTATCTACACCTTATGTAGCTTTGCTTTTTCTCTGTAATGCACACAGGGACTGCTGTTCTCTGTCATATACAGATGAACTGCTGTCCTTTGCAACATCACAGGGATTACGTTTCTCTATAACGTACACAGGGACTGCTGTTCTCTCTGCTAATCACATGGGCAGCTGTTGTCTATATTATAGACAGGGGCTTGTATTCTCTATAATGTTCTCAGCGAAAGATGTTCAAGACGAAATTATCAGGATCTACAACTCTCCACATACAACGTACCACTCTTCTCACTATTATACACAGAGTCAGCTGCTCACTTTAATGTACACAGAGCTGCAGATCTTTTGAATCTGCACAGAAGGTGCAGAATTTGGCAATGCAAAGGAACTGTGGAAATGCATGATATATGCAGGGACTGCTGTTGTCTGGAATGTTGACAGGGACTGCTGTTCTCTGTAATAAAGACAGGGATTTCTGTTTACAAAAATATTGACAGGGACTGCTGTTCCCTTTCATATTGTTAGGGCTGATGTAGAATTGCAATATGCAGGGAAACGATTCTGGCTGGTGCACAGCATCATTCTGCTTCGAAAGATCAGGCAATATTTCATATTGTCTACTGTAAATTTCGACCATGAACAGACACTGGCAATGAAAGCACTGAATCCTCTTCATAAGACGACCAGGGACGATCTCTGTTTATATAATTCTGGATACAGTCTGGGTCGGTATTCTATTTCCCCATCCTTTTGTGCCTGAGCCCCTTGGTTCAATCTCGGTTTTGTTGGTTGGAGTCTAATACACAGTCTATCCAATTATCTGTTATATTGCAGTTCCTCATGCATGAGACCTTCTCACTGAGCTGGCAGTGTGCTGGCTCAGTGATTAGAAGACTGGCCTCTTAAAATAGAAATGTGCTTAAATACCCCATTACTGTTTGTCATTGCAGGAACATGAGCAAGATCACTCGACAGGACTGGAAGTAGCAGACGTGAGCAATACCCAGTTTGGCAGAAAAATCGAGGTGTGGCAGTATAAACTGCAGAATGGTGGGGAAGCATTGGGAAAGGAACACTGCTGGAGAGATGTTGAATGTTTTCTTTCTTTGCTGTAACCAGACGCTGGTATTGAAGTCTGAAATGGGTGAAATATTACTTGCGGTGGTTTTCTCGTGTGGCCTCTGTCATTCGCGAGGAAATGTGTCTGTGTGTTTTAGCCTGTGGATGAAAATGATGTTCAGTTTCGAGGCGGGGTGTAAACAGTTTTCCCATTTCAAACTTCAATCCTATTTTCTGTATCGGTTGAGATCAAAACATTACAGGGAACTTATCACTGAGATGAGCTCTTGAAAAGGCAGAGCATACAAGGATACAGGTCAATTGTTGGAAACTGTGTAATGGGCCTCATTTTGTGCTGTATAAAAAAAAGATAGTTCGATCATTTTTCAGGGAACCTTATCTCCAGTGACAAATTTCAAAAGCTGTGTTATGAAGAACCAATGCAACTGTTTCTGACATCATTTCTGGTGGTCAAGTGCTTAGGCTCCGGTTCTTTCACGACCATGGCCTGGGTGTCATTCCTGGTCAGCAAATCAGCACTTATTGTTCCTGTTGCAGAGAGAGCAGCTCCAACAGGAAGCCGCTCAATGCCTTAGATCTGTCAATATCTTATAAATTTAAAGAAGGGAAAGGTGCAATACCTGTCTCTGCACAGTCGGACAGTTCATCCTTCATTCTCCTCTGATTCCGCTTCCAAAAGAGTTTCTAAAAGTTCAAAAATGGAGACTGAATTCTTTATTCCATTTGCTTTCCATTCCCAGAGCTGCAGCGATTGAGTCGGTTGGTTTTGGCAAAAGATAGGTACCATTGAGCAATGCGTTGGACTCCTCTTCTGACAGTGTTGGAACATGACTGTGATGTTCTCCATGAATTGGAGGTGTCAGTGTTGGACTGGGGTGGGAAACGTTCAAAATCACCCAACATCAGGGTTTATCATATGTGTTTATGTTGAATCACTAGCTTCCAGAGCACTGCTCCATCAGATGGCTGACTTTCTGCAGAAACATGAGGCCTGCGTTGATATGCACGAGCTTTTTGAAGATATTCTGCACTTTGAGCCGGCTGTTCGTGGTGTCAATGATAGCGATGATTGGAGATTATTGTCCAACAGCTGACAACCACCAGCTGAAGAAACAATGAATGGAAGCTAGTTATTCAAATTAAACCGGATGAATTATAACATGGTGTTGTGTGATTTTTTTTAAACTTAAATGTTCTTGGTAACATTTACTGATTGGGGAGAGAAAGTGAGGATTGCAGATGCTGGAGATCAGAGCTGAAAAATGTGTTGCTGGATAAGCGCAATGCATTGGGCTACTCTTCGGACAGTTTTGGAATGTGACTGTGATGTTCTCCATGATTTGGAGGTATCAGTGTTGGACTGGGGTGGGAAAAGTTCAAAATCACACAACATCAATGAGAGTGAAAGAATTTTAGTTCGTGCAGATAAGAATTTTAAATACCATCTTCCCTTCAGCACAATAAGAAAGATTAGTTAGGAACTGCTATAAAGCGCCAAACTGTGCTTGAGCCAAGTAAGAGACGAAACAACAGCAACCTGATACGTGGTCTGATGCAGTAAAGATTGCACCATCAGCCACATCCGGACATTGAGTTTACATGCTGCAGTGTTAACATGGACATAAACAATAATCTTAACAGTGACAAGACGAGCAACTGGCATCGATAATCACCATCACTTCTTCACTTCAATTTCTCTTCAGGAAGATACCATTCATGCTCTTGAATCTGCTCAGATAATCAATGAGTTGAACGCTGATCTGACAAATTCCGACATCATAGAACATAGAACATAGACAAATACAACGCAGTACAAGCCCTTTGGCCCTCGATGTTGCGCTGATCCAAGCCCACCTAACCTACACTAGCCCACTATCCTCCATATGCCTATTCACTGCCCGTTTAAATGCCCATAAAGAGGGAGAGTCCACTACTGCTACTGGCAGGGCATTCCATGAACTCATGACTCGCTGAGTACAGAATCTAACCCTAACATCTGTCCTATACCGACCACCCCTTAATTTAAAGCTACGCCCCCTCGTAATAGCTGACGCCATACGTGGAAAAAGGTTCTCATGGTCAACCCTATCTAAACCCCTAATCATCTTGTACACCTCGATCAAGTCATCTCTAAACCTTCTTTTCTCCAATGAAAGCAAAACCCAAGTGTCTCAGCCATTCCACATACCATCTTCCTACCGTACAAGGCAACATCCTGGTAAACCTCCTCTGCACCCGTTCCAGTGCCTCCAATCCTTCCTATAGTATGGCAACCAAAACTGCACACAATACTTCAGATGCGGCCGCACCAGAGTCTGAAACAACTGCAACATGACCTCAGGACTCCGGAACTCAATTCTTCCACCTATAAAAGCCAGTACGCCATATGCCTTCTTCACTGCACTATTTACCTGGGTGGCAACTTTCAGAGATCTGTGTACATGGACACCAAGATCCCTCTGCTCATCCACACTATCAAGTAGCCGACCATTAGCCCAGTACCCCATCTTCTTGTTAATCTTACCAAAGTGAATCACTTCACACTTACCTACGTTGAATTCCATTTGCCTTTCTGCCCAGCTCTGCAGCTTATCTATATCCTGCTGTAACCTGCCACATCCTTCCTCACTGTCAACAACTCCACCAACTTTCATATCATCCGCAAACTTGCTCACCCAACCTTCTAGACCCTCCTCCAGGACATTTATAAAAATGACAAACAGCAATGGTCCCAAAACAGATCCCTCCGGAAAACTGCTAGTAACTGCACTCCAAGATGAACCTTTACCATCAACAACTACCCTTGTCTTCTTCCAGCCAGTCAATTCCTAATCCAAACCTCCAACTCACACTCAATTCCATACCTCCGTATTTTTTGGAGGAGGCTGCCATGAGGAACCTTACCAAACGCCTGACTAAATTCCATATACACCATATCCACCGCTTTACCCTCGTCCACCTCCTTAGTCACGTTCACAAAGAATTCAATAAGGTTTGTGAGGCACGACCTGCCCTCCACAAAACTATGCTGACTATCCTTGATCACATTATTCCTATTCTGATGTTCATAAATCCTATCCCTTACAATTCTCTCTAAGACTTTGCCCACAACAGAAGTGAGACTCACTGGCCTATAGTTGCTAGGGTTATCCCTACTCCCCTTCTTGAACAAGGAAACCACATTTGCTATCCACATATCGATTGCGCCCTTCCCTTGAATCCTACTTTTCCAAGCCATGTATCCTTAGTCATGCCTCACCGTATCATAATTTCCCTGCACCCAGCTATAACTCTTGCCCTGCAGTGCATACCTATCCCTCTCCATCACTTTCCTGCCTGTCCACCGTAACTCCAGCCTTGTCAGAACATCGTATATAACAATTCATTTTCGGAGCTTTAGCTTACTGTCACAGAACTGAAAAATCATTCCCATTTCTCTCTGCACCAATGCTTCTTTACGAATTGAATATTTCCAGGACTTGTCTTTAAAATCAGAGGAATTAATGATTTTCCTGCCACAGATTCTTCATCAAACAATTAACATCTGAGCAGCCGAAATGGATTTACATCAGTAAAATTTGCCGTGTAACCTTTTCCTCAGGCTGCAGTCGCAATACTCCATCCTGTTCCATGCCAATGCAAGCTTCGTTAGATGAGGTTGGAGCTAACAGTCTAATGTCCCAATGTTCCTTTTTCCATGTCAATAAAAGATGCTCTATGTGAGGTTGGCGCTCGCAACCTGATGTCCCAAAGCTCCCTACACTATGTCAATAGAACATGTTTCAGCTGTGATTCGAGCTCCCAGCCTCGGCAGCTCATGGTTCTCTGCACCATAATAGAAATTCTGTGTGCTAACCAATTACGGCACTAGAGCCATAGAGTTGCTGCTTTGTTCCCGTTGTATCCAATGAATGGTGCATTATCTGCAACACGAGAATTTAATCTTATTTTAATCACAACACCATCATACTTTCTAAAAGCCTTTCTTTCATAACTATTTGTTTAGCATGTCCAATCTGAACTAAGATAATAGTGGTAAAAGACATATGTTCAGTGAAAAAAAAATACGTCATATGATTGATGAGGAGTAACTGCTGCTTTAAAACGATAACGTTTGGAAGGAAGTCAACATTTTAATTCCCTGCCAGGAAATGTGTTCTATTTTTCATGAAATTTAACTTGCTCATTGTGTAAAATGATCACAATCGATCTCAATTTGACAACCGTTTGGTAATGTTGTCATCCAACTTGAAATGTTGCATCTTTTTTTTCTGTAGCGATGCGGTTATTAGACAAATAAACCAAACGCTGGTGTCTTCCTCATCCTTATGTGAGAATACTAGTGAGCGTGGGTCATGACTTTTTGCTGCGAGTTGGTATTCATGTATCCTGGTGGCTAATGTTCTGCCTGTTTTGTCCAATGTACTGTTTGTTACAGTTCGTGAACGGTGTTTTGTAAATTACATTAGTTTTGCTTGTTGTCCGTATAGGGGCTTTCAGTTTCATTTGCTGCTGTTTTAGCTTGTTTTTGGCAATGTGTGCTACAATGATGCCAAGGGGTCTGAGTAGTCTGGCAGTCATTTCCGAGATGTCATTGATGTTTGGGGGAGTGGCTAGGGTTTCTGGATGTGCTTTGCCTGCTTGCTTAGGTTTATTGATGAGAAATCGGTGGACTGTTTACATTGGGTATCCATTCTTTTTGAATACGTGGTATAGGCGATTTTCCTCTGCTCTGCGTAGTTCACCTGTGCTGCAGTGTGTGTTGGCTCGTTGAAATACTGCTTTGCTGCAGCTTCGGTTGTTGGTGTTGTGATAAATATTTCTATGGTTAAATATTTGTTCCGTATGTGCTGTTCTCCTTTAAACGCTGATTTGAAGTTATCCATTTGCTGTTCACTCTATTGTGACACCTCGGAATGACAGTTTATTGCTGCTTCCCTCATCTTTAATGAATTTTATGTAAGTTAGGGTTTTATTGATGATCTTGAAAGTTTCCTCTAATTTGTTTCGTTTGGTGATGACAAAGGTGTCAAAAATGTACCGGACGAGGAAGGACACCACTTCGACTATGACACCACAACCATCCAAGGACAAGCCAAGCAAAGACAAGGACGAGAATTCCAAGGAGCATGACATTGCAACCGGAACTCTATCAACAATCACATGGAGTTAGACCCCATCCACCACCCCCTGAGAAAAGGAACAAAAAGTTGATTCACCACAGGAAATTACATCAGCAATCCAAAGAAACTAAAAATATATCTATAATGCAGGAATTCTCAGCAGTGGTTCGCCTGAGTTCCACTGAAGATGTTACCTAGTAAGGTAACAAATCGTCTGGAAATGAACCTTCTAGATCAGAGAGCAAACCTACATCCAAAACCTCAACCTAAACTACAAATCTTCTCAAAACTCGGTAAGATCCTTCCCCCTTGTATTGCTGAAATGATAAATAGGCCAGCACGGTTCTCAGAGTATGGGCTGAACTTGTATTATATTGCCAGCACACTCCGATTGTGATACTCTACTCACATGGTCTGAATAAAAGTAAAGAAATTACAAAGAAACAAGATCTGTTGAATTGAATTCTGTGAAGACTTGAAGCTGATGGAATGGAGAACCCCGTAACAGTGGGGGTGTAACATTGTCTGTGAGGAATTGGATACCAGACTCAACGAGAGTGCTTAATGATCAGTGTCAGTATTGGGAGCAGTTCTCTTCCAGGCATATATTTTTGATTCGACCTTGTGTAGAGATCGGACATTTTCAAATTATATATTTGAATAATCAATCCATCTCAGCAATGAGTAGCTAACCAATTTCCTCAGACAGGATCGGAACCATTGGTGAAGACTTATATATGAAGCCAATTACCAGCCGTGAAATCAGAGAACCTCGGTTTCTTTGCCGTTAAGGTACAACCAAGAATGTGGAGGTGAGCACTAATTCGAGGCTCCAGTTTTGTAAGTGATCAGTGCACTGTACCTCTGTGCCAATATGGTCGGTGTGCAGTGTCGAAGTTATAAGTTTGAACCTCACATGGAGCATCTTCAATTTGCCGTTGTGTTGAAAGGTAAGGACGGAATGCAATGTTGAGCAGAGCCAAGTTTATAGAAAAGTACCAGGTTTTGTCGATTGACAAACGACGTTTTCTGGAAAATGACTCATTGACCAACAAACATCCTACAAATATTTTAAACGTGAAAAAAACGTGTGTGGAGAGAGAGCTAAAGGTGATATTTTTCGCAAATGGATGGCAGTTCCCATGTGCAGTGCGTTACATTCAGGGGAAAAAAAGCTTTGTTGATATCATTTCATGTAAGTCCGTTTGCTGGAAACTCGCACATATCACTGTAATATTCAAAAATTGAATTAGATTGATTACATTGGACAATTTGAATATTACATTGAATTTTATTGTACATGTTGTGGAAACGTATCAAGAGTTAAAAATGCAAGAAAAAAAAGGGTCTTCCTAGATTTCTTGGGTAGAGATCAGAAAGCATGAACTGTACCTTACGTCACGTGAATGCGTTCAAATCGCTAAAGAAGGTACTGTGACTCCAAGCAAGGATTCAATTCCGAATCATTAAGACATAACTTTTGTTTTCAATTGTTTCAGGAGATCAGTTCCATTTACAATGTTTCACGTTGAATAATATGCAACACCTTTCAAATTCATGAACGTTTTATACTCAATCTTATTCAGTTGCACGTGCTCATGGATTGTCTTTGTGTGTGAAGTCAACCAAATTCAATGTTATTAAACGCATTGAATTCTCAACATTTGATTCCCTCCTTGTATGCTTGTTTGTGTATCTTTTAAAAACCTCTGGAATCAGCTTCTACCTTTTTTTTCCTGGAAAGTAGTTCATGACTGGAAGAAACGCTGATCCAAATGTTTCTTTATCATACACTAATGGCTTCACATCTCTGGCTCGAGTTATTGCTTCATTCGAAAGAGTGAATTCCCCAGATTTAGTCACTTCAACCCTCACCTTATGTAAGAAAAAATGCTATTTTGTTTAATTCCTAAACTTGTGTGTTTCTGGTACATCATTTCCAATTGCTCATGATAAAAACAATTCTTTCTATCGACCGTCTCGACAAACTTGTTTGTGCCCTTTCTGATGATTTCATGTCTCAGTGAACCCTGTCCCTGAGCTTAGTAATATATTTGTATCGAGTAAGCGGCGTGTGTGCTCTGTCTAATCTCTCTACGTGTTTTTAGTGCAGAATGAGAACAAGGATTACACACAATGCTCCCACTGAGGCTGACCTAGAGATTTTACAGTTACACAAAGTACTCTTTTCTTTAATATTGTTTCTCTGTTTATATACTCAAATAACGTTAATTATTATGTAACCAGATCATGAACATCGTTTCCATGGAAACAAAGATTACCTATAATTTACCTTATACCCCCATGGAATAATGGCAAGACTTTGAGGCAAAGACTCCTCCTTCCCCATGGCCTCAGTGAGTCTGAGCCGTTTCTAAAGGTACCTGAGATTCAGCCATCTCATAGTGGGGTTCCAGTCACTTCCAGTGCAGGCTGGCTCTGGACTGTCACCGAAGGCCATCGTGGATCTGAAATCAACACTATCCAAAATGAAATCATCAAATGTATTGTGTATCGTCTTTCTGTGTTCTTGTCCATATTGTCCCTCACTTTATGTGTCACAATATTGAATTTTACTCAATGACTCATTCTTCAAAACTCCATGGAGGATTGAAAGATTTTACTCGTATGGTCCCAGAGGGCAGTGCTCCCAGGTTACTCATGTCTGGATCACCCTTGTCCATCTTCAGAGTAACATCCTGAAAAATATCCAGAAGATTAGTCAAGCTTGATTTTCCTTTCAAAATGCATGCTGACTCTGAACTATCCTGTTACTGCTATCCAGGTGTGTTGTAATTTCGTGCTTTATAATTGACTCCAGAATTTTTCCCACGACTGAGATCAGACTAATTGGTCTATAATTCTCTGTTTCCTCTCTCCGTCCTTTCTTTAAAAGTGGGACGACATTAGCCACCCTCCAATCCGCAGGAACTGATCTTGATTCTATAGAACATTGGAAAATGATCACCAATGTATCCAAAATTTCTAGAGACAAATCCTTCAGTACCCTAGGACTTAAAAGCCTCCAGACCTAACAGTCGCTCCAACACCATTTCCTGCCTAATATAAATTCCCTTCAGTTTAGGTCCTTCAGCCACTATTACATCTGGGAGATTGCTCGTGATAGATCTAAAGCACCAATTCAAATCTTCTGCCATTTCATTGTTCCCCGTAATAATTTCACCAGTTTCTGTCTTCAAGGGACCAATTTTATACTTAACCATTTTCTTTCTTTACACTTACCTAAAAAAGCCTTTAATGTACTCCTTTATATTTTTGGCCAGTTTATCTTCTTGTCTTATTTTTTCTTCGCATATTTCCTTTTTAGTTATCCTCTGTTGTTCTTTCAAAACTTCCCAATCCTCCGATTTCCCACTTATCTCTGCTATTTAATGCTTTTTCCCTTTCATCTCTATATGGTCCTCAACTTCCCTCGTCAGCCACAACCACCCCTGCCTCCCCTTAGGATCGTTCTTCTTTTTTGGAATTCTGCATTATACTCCAAAATATTTGCCATTGTTGTTCCACTGCCATTCCTACTAGGGCATTGCACCATTGAACTTTGACCAGCTCCTCTCTCATAGCTCCATAAATCCTCTTATTCAGCTAAAATGTTATCACTTCCGATTCTAACCTCTCCCTTTCAAACTGCAGAATAAAGCTTATTGTCTTGTGCTCACTACTTTCTAATGGCTCCTTTACTTTGAGGTACCTGATCAAATCCAGTTCGTTGCACAACACCACATCCAGAATTTCTTTATCCTTGGTAGACTCCAGCACAAGCTCTTCGAAGAATCCATCTCGAAGGCATCCCACAAACTCCCTTTCTTGGGATCCAGTACCATCCTGATTCTCCCAGTCTACCTGCATGTTGAACTCCCCCATTACACTTGTCATAATATATTTGCAACAGGCCAATTTTAGCTCCTTATTCAACTTACACACTATATACAGGCTATTGTTTGGAGGCCTGTAAATAACTCGCATTATGATCTTTCTACCCTACGAATTTTTCAGCTCTATCTATACTGACTCTACATCCCCTGATTCTAAGTCCCCCCGCACAAGGGACTGAATCTTATTCCTTACCAGCAGGGCCACCCCACCCCCTCTGCCAGTCTGTGTGTCCTTACAATAGCATGTATATCCATGAATATTCATTTCCCAGGCCCTGTTCCCTTGAAGCCACGTCTCAGTTATCCCTCATAACATCGTAACTGCCAATTTCCAAATGAGCCTTCAGCTTATCCACCTTATTTCTAATGCTTCGTGCATTCACATATAACATTATTAATTTGTTACTCCCCTCACCTTTCCTATCAATCACTTTTTAACCTGACTTTACGGCAATGATGTTTGTGCATCATAGCATTTTGCTGAATCTTTCTATTTTTGTGTCAGTCTGTCAAATGTTGTGGTAGTTTATTAGAACAGTGATTTCTACAAGCAAACAAAGTGGCGGTTAATGTCAAACGAGACATGAGTAATGCATGACATCAATTTGAAAGTGCCCCTGGTTTGCAGTGATACAAAAGATACAGAGCTTCGCGTTTATTTTGCAGGAGGACTGGCTGGGTCAAAGACCAGCGATTAACACAAAAACAAGGTGAATTGTATCAGATAGCGGAGTTAGGGCTAACTGAAGTTAAGTGGAAAACTCTGTCAAGAGATAGGTCACTAGAGCTGTGTCATGTCACCCAGACTGTAAAATACACACAGAAGGAACAAAGCACCTTCAGTGCTGGCACAATGACACGTAAAGTGAGAAGGTGACAATGCAACACACTGAGATGGAGTGGAATTAATTATGTGAAAAGGTTCGTTATATAGCGTCGGTTACATTCAGACTGGAATTTCCTGCAGCATAACAATATTTACTTGCTACATTACAATACTGAAAGACACTGACATATTTCTCTCTGTAGCAGCGTGGTCTAGTGTAAGCGTGCTAGGCCCATTAGTCATAATTCAATTGTTCAACGCTCTCCTCTGCACTGTACAACATATTTGCTGCTCCTGTAGTCATATTTCAAGAGCTGTACCTAATAAACTCCACTCCATCTCAGTGTGTTGCATTGTCTCCGCCCTACTTTCACTGTCATTGTGCCTACAGTGAAGGTGTTTTTCTTCATCTGTGTGTCTTTGACAGTTTGGGTTACGTGACTCAAATGAATGCGAGATGCTTCATTTTCGGAAGGCAAACCTTGGAAGGACTTATACTTAACGGTGAGATCCAAGGGAATGAAGCTGAACAAAGAGAGTGCAGGTTCATCGCTGCTTTTAAGTGGAATCTCAGGAAGATAAGGTAGCGAAGGTTTTTGTTATGCTTTCTTTTCTTGGTCAGAGTATTGAGTACAGGAGGCGGCAGGTCATGTTGCAGCTGTAAAGGACATTGATTAGGCCACTGGTAGAATACTGCGTGCAGTTCTGCTCTTCTTCCCACTGGAAAGATGCTGAGAAACTTGAAAGGGTTCAGAAAAGATTTACAAGGATGTTGCCAGGATTTGAGCTATAGGGAGGGTTGAACCGGCTGGGGTTGTTTTCCGTGGAGCATAAGAGGCTGCGAGTCTAGAACTAGAGGGCATAGCTTTAGGGTGAGAGGAGAAAGATATAAAAGAGACCTAAGGGGCAACTTCTTCACACAGAGAGTGTTACGTGTATGGAATGAGCTTCCAGAGGAATCGTTGGAAGCTGGTACAATTGCAACATTTAAAAGGCATTTGGATGGGTGCATGATGGGAATGTGTTTCGAAGTATATGGTGGGAATACTTGAAGGTGTGTCTAGACTAGGTTGGGATATCTGGCATGAATGAGTTCGACCGAATGTCTGTTTCCATGTAGTTCAGCTCTATGACTCTACGAATGATTGGCCTTCTCTGGCTCATTCACTCTGGTACGATCTGAATGTTAAATTGTACTGTGTCTGATCTGCAGGACAGCCTGCAGGATTTCTCCAAGCTTATCCAAATAGCGTCATTCAACCTGTGTAATGCGGTGTAATATTATTTTTTGCAAATGTGTCTCGGTTTTGTCAATATAACCGCTGTCCAGCTGCCCACATTCTGTTGGTTGAGCTGCTATTTCACTCAGGATACCAAAAGTGTCACAGCCCACTCTAATTTTGCTTGATCTCTACTGTGAGTAAATGTGACTCTCTTTTGGTATCGTTGTCTTTACTTCTTCCTGTAATTCTGCATATTTTTAATTTCAATATAAACGTCAAATTCCTTTTTCAAAAACTCGATTGAACCTGCCTCTATGTCACAATCAGACCATGACGGACAGACCCTAACCAGTCCCTGCGTGAAATCTGTTCTACACTTACTCCACTCATTTCACTTCCCCACACGATTCACACCCAGAAAAGTACAAACTTCCAGAGGTTGAATTGATTCAGAGTGGGACTGCGTGGGCGAACATTCTGAAACAATTGTTTCACTTTTACTACGTGTGGTGCTGTGCCATGTTGACTACAATGACATCTGTGGTTCCGAGATTCAGTATTATTTCAAGATGTCCAATCTCATGAAGAGCACCTGTTTATTTTTTTCATCGAACAGGTTATTGGGCGTCCTGGCAAAAGTGAAATCAAACAACCAATGCTGGATGGCGACTTGAAGCAAAGCCCTCTCACATGCCACTTTAACACAACCTCCTAATCGAAGGTCAAACCCCGAGACAAACAAGCCAGTGACACTCTTGCATTTCCATAACCAAACCAGCCGAGAGCCACTCAAACCCAACTACATCCCACCTTGTTCCAGGAATTCTAAGCAGCAAAGTGTTTCATGAATATTGCCTTCTCATTCTGTCTAAGTGCACGCGGATTGGTGCTGTTTATTCCTTCCCCTTGGACTGAGCCGTTTCTATTGGCGGTGTAATCCGCCATTTCCCTCCAGTTGATGGCTGTGTGAGGGCAGGCAAGCGGAGATACGCTCTGAAATTCCTTGTCACCGGCAAAGTTATTTCTCTCAGGTGCTGGAAACGAGCAACATTCATTGCGAACATCCTCGAAAAATCATTTATCTGAGACAGAGAGGAAAATGCTGAGCTGGTGACTACGGTCATACTAGTCTGAAAACGTCTGATCTCGGAACCTAAGCAGACTCAGGCCTGGTTAGTACTTGGATGGGAGACCGCCTGGGAATACCAGGTGCAAGAGGAGTGGGTGGCACGGTGGCACAGTGGTAAGCACTGCTGCCTCACAGCGCCTGAGACCCGGGTTCAATTCCCGACTCAGGCGACTGACTGTGTGGAGTTTGCACGTTCTCCCCGTATCTGCGTGGGTTTCCTCCCTGTGCTCCGGTTTCCTCCCACAGTCCAAAGATGTGCGGGTCAGGTGAATTGGCCATGCTAAATTGCCCGTAGTGTTAGGAAAGGGATAATTGTAGGGGTAGGGGTATGGGTGGGTTGAGCTTCGGCGGGTCGGTGTGGACTTGTTGGGCCGAAGGGTCTGTTTCCACACTGTAAGTAATCTCATCTAATCTAAAAGAGAGAAATGGACGCTGGATACTCTTCCTTCAGATGATTTAATATATGTGCATTTTTGTGCAACCTGTTTTGTGTTCAGAATTCATCTTCACACAGCAGTTCTGAAGAAAGGTAGTCGGGGCGTCGGTCTCTTTGCTGCAAACGGGCAGCAGGGAACATCTGAGCCGTCACTGTCACAAATGAAAAGAAGCAGAGTGAAACTCTCACTCACTGAAAGTCATCCCGACAGCCCTGAGCTGTGGGGCTGCAGACAATCTCAGTCGGAGGGGTGGATTAAAAATAAGCCAGGAATTCTCTCGCAACCGTTCTGTCCCAGGAACAAGGAGGAGACCGGCATCAGCGTGTGGCGTCATTCATACGCAGACTGAAGCCGTTAGACCATCCAGTCCATGGTGACTCTTATCCGCTTGTACCTCTCTGAGGTAAATCATTTTCGGTGATGTATGTCCTCATAATTGGAACGTTTGTCTGTGACATAATGCTGTCTCTCATATGCTGGTCCCCTTGTCATTCACTGCTTTTCATTTCTCATGGAAGATAGTGCTGTGTGAAACAGTGTGGCGAATAAATGCAGGGTGTCGTGCACATGGTACACACCGCAACTGACATATTTCACCTTCCGCAGTTAATTCCCAGCTCAGGCAAGTGAATTTGCGAATCAGATCTTAGCAGAACAACAGAGAACAGGAAAGTTGATTCCACACCTTCAGAAGTGTGTTTCCCCACCTTTGTTAATTTGGCAGGTGAATCAATCGGAGATATTTATTCCACAGTTGGTAGCAGGAAACAGAAGGATAATCAATACTCAATGCGTAGAACAGAAATTTGCTCTGGAGGAACACTGGAGGGGGCATTATACACACACTGAAACCTGGAATCGTCAACGAGCAGAGGAAGAGTTAAATCCATTAAATTCAGCGTTCTGGGCCCAGCATCCTCTCGCTGGGACGCTCTGCAAGCGCTGAACACAGCATGTTCCCGCATACTTCAGCTTTTCGTCTGACATGTGGCATGTATCTTCGAGGATGATGTCAAAAGATCTTTGCTGTTATTGTGTGATATTCCGTGGTGCAGATGTGTCCCGGCTTTCGCAATACAACCTCTGAGTACATTCCCACATTTTGCAGTCTTAACTGTGATTTTGATCAGAATTACAAAATGTGTCATTATGCAGACTGAGGCGAGGCAACCCATCTTCGTTGTATTGGTTCTACACAATAAGGAAATAACTGCGTCGTATGATTGAATGATTTTATTTGATTGAATGATTTTATTTGATTGATTGAGTTTCATATATGACTGAGTACAGTGAAAGATTTAACTTGCGCTTGGGAAAACAGATCATAGCAATCAAGGATGTGCAGATCACAACGTAATAAAATCAAACTTTCCACAGACAAACCATTCAGATCAGTCCACAACAGGCAATGTGCTTGGCAAGATCTGCATTAATAGTATCAGCATCATTTGACATGTCAGGATCCATTTATTGGTCTCATAACGGCCCAGAAAAGTTGTTCTTCTCTCTCTCTCTCTCTCTCGCTCGCTCTCTCTTTCTGTGTGCGTGTGCGCGTGTGTGTGTGTGTGTGTGTGTGTGTTTCTGTGTGTATGTATGTGTGTTCAAGCTTCAGTGTATTGATCTGACCTCGATCTCACTGAAATAATACGTTCTCAGTCAAAAGTAAGATTAAGATCGAGAGTAGGATTAGGATCACTCAATGATAGTAGTGGGAAGTTGTATGTGGAGTCAGAGGAGATAGGGGAAGCATTAAATGAATATTTTTGGACCGTATTCACTCGAGAAAACGATAATGTTGTCGATGAGAATACTGACATACAACCTACCAACCTAAATGGGATTGAGGTTCGCACGGAATAGGTATTAGAAATCCTGCAGAGTGTGAAAATAGATAAGTTCCCTGGGCTGAATGCGATTTACCCCAGGATCCACTGGGAAGCCAGGGAGGAGATTGCTGAGCCTTTGGCATTGACCTATAAATCGTCATTGTCTACAGGAATAGTGCCAGAAAACTGGAGGATTGCAAATGTAGTTTCCCTGTTCAAGCAGAGGAGTAGAGACAACACTGGTAGTTATAGACCAGTGAGCCTTGCTTCTGTTGTCGCTAAAGTGTTGGAAAAGTTTATAAGAGATAGGATTTATAATCATTTGCAAAAGAATAATTTAATTAGAGATAGCACGGTTTTATAAAGGGTAGGTTATGCTTCGCAGACCTTATTGAGTTCTTTGAAAAGGTGACCAAACAGGTAGATAAGAATAAACCAGTTAATGTGGCGTATATGGAATTGAGCAAGGTGTTTGATTATACTCCCCACAGTAGGCCATTGTACAGTAATAGTTTGGATCAGTAATTGGCTTGCTGAAAGAAGACAGAGGGTGGTGGTGGAAGAGAAATGTTCAACCTGTTACTACAGGTGTGCAGCAAGGGTGGCGTTTGGTATAATGCTGTTCATCATTTTTATAAACGACCTGGATGAGGCCGTAGAAGACTCGTTTAGAAAATTTGCAGGTGACACTGAGGTCGTTGGAGTTGTGGACAGTGACGAAGGATGTTGTGGGTTACAGAGAGACATAGGTAAACTGCAGAGCTGTGCTGAGAGGTGGCAAATAGAGGCTAATGCGGACAAGTGGGAGGTGATTCACTTCTGGGATAATGGTAAGATTCTTGGTAGTGTAGATGAGCAGAGAGATATCGCGTCCTTGTACACAGATCCTTGAACGTTGCCACACAGGTTGACAGGGTTGTTAAGAAGGCATACAGTGTTTTGGCTTTTATTAATTGAGGGATCGAGTTCTGGAACCATGAAGTTTTGCTGCAGCTATTCAAAACTCTGGTGCAGCCGCACTTGGAGTATTATGTACGTTCTGGTCACTGCATTATAAGAAGGATGTGGAAACTTTGGAAAGGGTGCAGAGGAGATTTTAGTAGGATGTTGTCTGATATGGAGGGAAGTTTTTACAAGGAAAGGCTGGGGGACATGAGGCTGCTTTAGTTGGAGAGAAGACGGTAGAGAGGTGAATTAATAGAGAGGAAGTCAGAGGGTTACGTAGGGAGGACAGAGAGGGCCTTTTTTCCAGGAATGGTGACGGCGATCACAAGGGGACATAGCTTTCAATTGAGGTGGGATAAATATAGGACAGATGTCAGAGTTAGTTTCTTTACTCAGAGAGTATTATGTGTATGGAATGCATTGCCTGCAATGGTCGTAGATTCTCCAACTTTTATTACATTTAAGTAATGATTGGTCAAGCATCTGGATGTACATGGAATAGGGTAGGTTAGATGGGCTTCAGATTGGTATGACAGGTCAGTGCAACATCGACGGACGAAGGGCCTGTACTGCACTGTGACATTCTATGTTCAATGTTCTAAAACGGTGATGAGATGCAAGTTTCCAGGGCTCATCCTCGATGTCTCGCACGGAGGACAAGCGCCCAAGTCGATATCACAAACATGAACACGAGACACATTCACAATAAATCAGGTGAGTTTCCTTTAATCCAGGCTTTTTTCCCGTTATTTCGGATTGAAGGTAGCACGGAGATTTATCAACAGCTCCTTCCCATTCTGTCTCCCTACTTCCAGGAGGCTGCGTAAGCCCTTTCCCCTGGAATCGATCTCTCGCCACTGAAGGCTAGGTGAACTCATCTTACATTGACAGGCAGTACTAGGGAGAGAAGCATGAATGCGTTCTTCATCTCCCTGTCAAACATCATATTGCGGGACAGAGGACGGGGCTGGGGGAGAGGGAGTATGGAAAGTTTGGAAGATTGTTCAAAACGGAGATCTTGCATGCACAGGAACTCATATTCTTTATCGAAGTTTGTCTAAATAACTCAATCTGAGACAGACGGAAAATTGCTGAACCACTGGGTAAAAGCGAATCTGTCCCATTAATGGGAAACCGTGACTGTGTCGTTCTTGAAGTCATTGGGTTGGCTCTACTATCTGAATCAGCATGTGATGATACCGAGAGAGTCTTATCTCTCAGGCACACTCCACCTGATGTGTTTAAACTTCACCACGTTGCCCACAGTTCAGAAAAGACATTTCACAGCTCACATCTTCCCTAAGTGAAAGGGAACTGAAAGAGCAATTCAAGCCATTGTTTTAACAACTCCTGGGGATCACAGAGATGTGCAAAAGAGGACTGTCTCAACTGTGCATGTTTCCAGCATTTACAATCTTGGCTGGTATGAAAATAAAGGCTGGAACCAGGAACTGTTTATCTTGTTTTTAAAACAAGAGAATAAATTTCGTTGAGCATAGATTCTTCAACCTGGTGTTAGTGAAATGATAACAGCACAGTATGGTTCCCAGACTACAGTCTGATCACTGAGTTATGGCATCAGCGCACTCCCACTGGGACATTCTGCTCACATGATCTGAACACAAAAAAGAATTAACTCAGTGATAAAATGTATTGAATTGGATTTTGTGAAGAATTGAAGCCGATGGAATGAAAAGCTCAGTGAGAGCGGGGATGGAACATTGTCTTTGCGGCAAATTATTTTCCTGACTCGAGGAGAGTGCATAGAGGTTTTTTTCCAGCTGTCAATACCTGAATCGATAGACTGAATCAACGTCAGCCACACTGTAGGGAGCCCTGTTGCTGAGACAGTGTAGCTTTTGTACCATAGTGCAAAAGCATTGGCCTTTTGTATGGAGGTGAGAACTCCAAAATCCTCAATGAGACAAAACGCACAAATGATCTAAACAACACAGCAACCACAGAAATTAGTGTTACATCATGGGGTACTCACCTCGGCTAATTTAAACTAGCAACACAGAAAACATTCAGACAGTGCTGTAATCTGTTAAAATTATAGAGCAAAGAACTGTCCCAGAAGTCACATCTTAAAATAAAAAAATGGCAACTTTATAAATTAGCAGAGAATAACTAACCAGGAACTATTTAGAACTCCGATCTCTAAACTTAACCCCTACCTTCCCCTCTACAATACTTGTCCGAAACCGCCTCCCCCCATTAAGATTTCCCCCCCAAAAAATCAAATTTCAAAACTAAAAACTGTCGAACTTTGTCTTTGCATCTTCCTCTACAGATCTTCTCTCCAGGTCAGTGTGTTTTTTTTTCTGTGCAAGCTCCTGTACCAGACAGGTACCTCTCTGAGCTCTTTCCAGCAGCCTTCATCTGTCGATCTTTTGTCTGTTGTCTTTGCAAAGTTTTGCCGCTCTGAGTAACTGTTCAAAATGTCTGATATTTATCCCGCAAAATATCAGATCGTTTCATTAATTTTAAAAGTGTCAAAATAATAATTTCAAACTTGTTTAAGTTTCCTTACTCTTAGGCATAAATTAAACTGATTGGCTGAATTCCAATTAGTTTTTGTTCCCAGGAAACACATCTCTAAGCTGCTTCGACCAAAGTTTACGTCGTTTCCTTGTTCTGGACTCTCTGTGCTAACCAGAAGTTATAGGTCCCATAACGGTACAGTACACCCACAAATTCGTTGCACTGGCATTTGCCAAGACAGTCTATTTTGCTCAACATCGCTCTCTGTCGAATTCCTGAGGCTGCAATTGAACAATCTCTGGTCGATGCTCTGATATCACAACCTCAGCATTTCTCACGTCTCTGTATGTATGTCTTATGACATTAATTGATCCGTCACTGTATTACTTCAGCACACATTGACAGAAAATAAAAATGTGAACATTTATGTGACTGGGATTTGAACCGATGGTGCTGCAGCCAATCGATTCGGCTTTCACTGAAATAATTCCCATGTTTCCTGTTTGGTTAATGAGAGTGCATAGCATGGTGGTGCACTTTCATGGGTTGTATTGGACCTTTTCTGAGGAGAAGCATTACTGGGATACAAATACATGATGAAAGAGACGGGTGCCGTGTACTGGAATTTCAAGGCATTTGGAAGGAGCTGGTCAGTGGTCACTTTATGTAAAGTCGTTAGGGGCGGCACGGTGGCACAGTGGTTAGCACTGCTGCCTCACAGCGCCAGGGACCTGGGTTCGATTCCCGCCTCAGGCAACTGACTGTGTGGAGTTTGCACGTTCTCCTCGTGTCTACGTGGGTTTCCTCCGGGTGCTCCGGTTTCCTCCCACAGTCCAAAGATGTGCGGGCCAGGTGAATTGGCCATGCTAAGTTGCCCGTAGTGTTAGGTAAGGGGTATATGTAGGGGTATGGGTGGGTTGCGCTTCGGCGGGTCGGTGTGGACTTGTTGGGCCGAAGGGCCTGTTTCCACACTGTAAGTAATCTAATTAAATGACGGAAATGAAGTGTTCTAGCAAATAAAGCCACTAGAAAAGAAAAGAGGGGATTAAATTAGATTGTGAAATAGATGAAAAACCACGCAGGAGAAAACAGGAAAGACTGAATTAATTCTTAATGGATGTTTTTCAGCTGATAGCAGGTTGGTAAGACGAAATAGGAGGAAAATTTGATTCTTCAGGTGTATGTAGAACTAGAGATTAGAGCTTCAAGACCACCAGGAACAACAAAGAAATTTGGAGCAGATATTTTGTACTCTGAGGTTTATTGAAATTGGAGATGATTTTTCCGAAAAAAAGTTATGAACTGATTGCAGAATATTTGAAAAGTTGAGTGCAGACGCACATGGAGTGAATTTAATGGGGACAGGTCTTCTGGGCTGCCTTAATGGAAACACTCTCGAACTGGTTCATGTTCATCAGAAAATAATCCACAATTTCCGCAAATGAAATTGTTAAGTATTAAAAGAGCTGTTCATTGATGCGGATCGTTAGCTGTCTTATAGTTTGTCCTATGTAGTGTTTTGTGCAGTCCTTGCATGGTATTTTTGTACACTACATTGGTTTTGCTCATGCTGGGTATCAGGGCTTTCGTTCTGGTGAGTTGTTGTCTGAGAGAGGCTGTTGGTTTGTGTGCTGTTATGAGTCCTAGTGGTCGAAGTAGTCTGGCTGTCAGTTCGGAAATCCTCCTACTGTATGGTAGTGTGGCTAGTCCTTTGGGTTGTGGCATGTCCTCATTCCGTTGTCTTTCCCTGAGGCATCTGCTGATGAAATTGCGTGGGTATCTGTTTTTGGAGAATACATTGAAGAGGTGTTATTCTTCCTTTTTTTGCAGTTCTGGCATGCTGCAGTGTGTTGTGGCCCATGCAAGGACTGCGCAAAACACTGCATAGGACAAACAGGAAGACAGCTAACAATCCGCATAAATGAACACCAACTAGCCATGAAACGACATGACCAGCTATCCTTAGTACCCACACACGCAGATGACAAGCAACATGAATTCTACTGGGACAACACTACTATCATAGGACAAGCCAATCAGAGAACAGCCAGAGAATTCCTAGAGGCATGGCACTCATCCACATTGACCTGGACCCAATATACCGACCATTGCAGCGAACAGCTGAAACTGACAACCGGAAGCAGCAGTTTCAAACCACTACAAATGCCGGAGGAAAGATCACAGAAGCGCTTCTCAGGAGGCTTCCAAGCACTAAGCATGTCACCTAGATAGGGGATGAAACGTCTGCAACACAGATTTCCAGTTCAGCGAACAGAACCTCAACAACGAGCACCCGAGCTACAAATCTTACCCCAAACTTGGAACGTCTCTAGAAATTGATTTGCAATTCTCATTTCTCTGTCTGCAATTTCTACATTTGTCTTTGATTTCTAGTACTTAAAGTTCTTTCCGATTTTGTTTGCCATCTATCTGAAGTGCACACTTTTGTACTGTGGGAAGAAATCGGAGCAGCTGGCGGAAACCCATGCTCGAGAGAGAGAGAACAGGACTGTGCAAATTCCACACGGGAAGTCACACAGGTCTCGAAGTGAACGCGGCTTTCTGGCGCTGAAATGCACTATGCTCCCCACTGAATCCTCCCAAAATGGAAGTGCCCATTCTAGAGGGGTATTGACTCCAGTCTTATCTGGTGGCAGACAGCTGTACTACTCAGGACTTCTACGCAGAAAGATGTCCCTCAACCAATGTATCAGAGCTAGACAATACCAATCGCTTAAGTATCCGTACTCCTTTCTAAATCATTTGGACCGTAGTCTTCTGTACCTTGCCGCCACAATTTCACATCTGAAAACGTCTGAAAGTTATGAGGATTTCTGCATCGCCGATCCTTGCATACATGGACTTACAGATTTCAACCACTCACTGTATGAAAACACTTTTCCCAGCATTCACTCAAATCTTTCCGCCTCTGACCTTAAATCTGCGCCACAACTCCCCACCATTGCTCGCTCTCTCCACTAAAGAGAAACGCTATCCATATCCCTTATTAGTTTGTACATTTCAATCGTGACTGCTCTCAATCTCCTCTGCTCTAAGAAAAACAACTTCAGTCTGTCCATTCTCTCTTCACAACTGAAACTCTTCAGCCCAGACAATATCCTGGGAAATCTCTCCTACATCGTTTCCAGTGCTATCGCATTTCTCCTGCAATGTGAATTGCAGAATTGTACGCAATACTCAAGGTAGGGCCTAAAGAACAAACGAAATAAATGATGCAGATGCTCACAGAAACTGGTATTCACAAAAAAACCTTTCCTTTCTTCAATACAGCCCTGTATTCTTTTCCTGAGCCTGATTCTACAATAATCACTGGCCCATGTCAGATTCTAATTCTGAGATTATGACCTCTGGTGCTCATAAGGCAAACTACCTGCCCCTTTCTACCCTGTCAAGATCCCACAGATATTGAATGTTTAGAAATGTTATTATGTGACTGTAAATCTTCGCTCAGCATCCTTTGTTTCAAGGAGAACAATCCAAGCATATTCACTCATGCGACGAAGCTCCATTTTATCCAGCGTTGGCAACATCCTCGAAATTACTGTAGCGTCCTTACACATTTTTAAGGCAGGTGGAGAAAGTTTCTGCTAGGCAAAGGGTTAAAATTTCAGGGACATACAGGAATAGGAATTTGGAATCATACAGAGATTAGAATCCGATTGTTCCACACAATGACAAAGTACAGTAATGACAAATCTGAAAAAAATGAGAATCTAATAATATCCCATTGTCTTTCAATGGATTGATTGTAACTGGAATTCTCCTTAAAATTATCCGGACATCTAGTATTTATGAGAAATAGAACGTGTCCGCTAAGTAATTACTTTGGCTACAAAAACAATTCCAGAGAGAGAATTTTTTTGGTTCCTAACTCAACTCTTGACTCCATGAATCTGAATCGTCTGCAAGGCACAAATGAGGTGTGTAATAGAACTCTCTCCGTTTGTCTGTAAGGGTGCAGCTTAAATAACACTTTAGGAAAATGGACACCATGCACGACAACGCAGCCACTGAACTGTACCTTATTCAGTCCCTGCAACTTTTACTTCATTCACCACAATGGTTCAATCTCAGCAGAGCTCACCACCTACAACATGCTGTTGAGTAAATGTTGATAGAAACTTCAAAGTTGAAAAACTGTATCGACTTTCGAGACAAGGATAGAAGATGCATCGAAACGCGAACATTTGCACGTTGCCCTCCAAGGCAACATGGCACTCTGACTTGGAGATGTATCAGTGATAAACGCATTGAGTGGTGAGACAATTTCAGCCCTTCATATTTTGTGTTACAATTTATAAATTGTTTGATTAATGCAGTGACCAGAATTGTTTTCGGTCCTTTCGTTGTTCCCTCAACTGGTGGTGTTTGTTAAAGTTCTACTACCATGCTCTACCTGTGGTCAACAACACAAAATATCCTGAAAACCCTCTAGACCAACTAACCTCGCTAGACAACTATCTTCAAAGATCTGAGAAAGTCCACTCCAAGATCTCTTTGTTCCTCTGCACCACTCAGAATATTCACTGTTATTGTTTCCTCTCCACAAATTCATTACCACTCATTCCGCTGGATTCAATTCTATTGGTCATTTTAGCTGTCCATTGTTTTTATACATTCCTGCAGTCCCTGGCATTCTTCATCAGATTCGACTACACTACCAGTTGTGCATCGTCTGCAAACTGCGAAGTTATGATTCCAACAAAGAAGTCTAAATCATTGATCTGCATCAGAAAGCCGAGTGCAACTTCACTGGAAATAGGTGTCTAAACATGATTCATTGCTCGTTGGAATAACCAGTTGTAATAACAGCAGAATCGAACCTCTGCTGTCATTGTTGGTCTACATGTTGGCCTCCTGAGTGATCCTTCTCACATGTGGGAGTGGTGAACCACTTGCACATAGTATGACTGAGGAAGTGAGCTTAAACCTCAGTGGGTAACTGAATGCCTTTCTGCAATCACCCCATGAACCTGACTTCTTGGCGGTCTATTTTGGATAATCAGTTAAATTAGAGTCTACGCAAACACGATTCCCATTTTCATCGATCATACATGTATTTTTATTCTTCCTTATTCTCCGAGGGAATGTGACCATCATTGGTCTAAACAGCATTTATTGCTCTTCCTAAATTTACCTTGAACTGAGCAAGAGGGAAATCATGTGTAAACAGCATAGTTGTGGGTCTGGAGTCGCACGTTGTCAGGACTTATTAAGGACGGCATATTTCCCTTTCGAAGGGACGTGAATGAATGTGATTTCAGCAAATGAAAGTCATAGTCTTTATTCCTGAGGTGGGATTTTTCAGATTCCAGATTTTGTTCATCGAATTCAAGCAACAGTAACTGCCATGTTCCACTCTCCAAGGATTAATAGCCAAATATATCGTGACTGCATTACCAACTCCCTGATATAATACTATTTCTCAGAAAATGGAATTGTCTGTTCAAATTATCCCAGAGGGAAAAAGAACAGGACGTTTGGCTGTGTCGGCTGAAAGCGATTCCGGCTGGATTGGAGTGTTTACTGGGAGCAAGGGGTTCATGTGGAGGCGATGTGAGCTAAAGTAGCTCTTACTGTCAATGTAACAAAACACTGCTTTGAAGGAAAATTTCAGAGGATGTTTTCAATACACCGACCTCTCACTTCAGGCTCCAGCACTCCTGCATTATGCCATCTGCAGTGCGTGTTAATGTTTCTGCTGAATCTTAATAATATAATAAACGGAGACAACTATATCCTTCCACCCCACTTTTGACCAGGAGCAATCACAGCGTCGGCATTTCACGTGCCTCTCGACCGATATAGGATTGCATGCTCACCGTTCACATCTTTGGTGCTACAGAGTAGCTCTGCATGCTCATTCCCATCCCCATTTCCATGGCTACGCACTCTGTTTCTCTGCTGCCGGGTCTGGGAACTGGGATTATGTGATCCACTGCAGTAATGACACTGCCTTATGTGGGGAAGTTAGTGAAGCAACCGATGTGAAATATCTTGCGGTATACCCTGAGCCTTTGACTTTTTTTTCGAAACCTGTCAATCTCAGTCTTCAACATGAAGTACCCGATGGAACCTTCACTGCTTCTGGGGCATATTGAAGTTAAAGATTCAGCCGGGGGATCCAAGATGGCGGAGAGCCAGCAAGTCTGAGGCTATAGTGCTCTTCCCAAGACTTGGGTAAAGTGGGCCACCCACCCCCACCACACTCACCAAATCATTCATAATAGCTGTTAAATTTACATAGTTGCTTAGTATTACATTTAAATAGCCTACTATTTAGTAAAAATGACCAAAGGGAAGGGAGCCCGCAGCTCTCAACAAGCAGGATCCCTGCTCCACCCTCTCCCTCTTCAGCTGCAGCAGAGGCGTCCACAGCCGCCCCGGAGGACTTACCGACGGTAACAAGCCTTGTGGAGATGATCACCAAGCTGGACGCGAAGATCGACGCATTTATCGAGGCGTCCCGAAATCGATGGGAATCACTCTCGGCCACGCTGCAGAAGCACGGCCGATAATCCAGGAACTCGAGAGCCGAGTCGGAGGGGCGGAGTTAAAGGCCGCGACCTCCGAGACTGCAGCTCAATCGGCCGTGGATCAGGTCCGGACTCTCGAACTGCGAGTCCGGACCATGGAAAATCATATCGATGACCTCGATAATCGAGTTCGTCGAAAAAATATTTGTTTGCTGGGCCTTCCTGAACGGGAAGAGGAAGGCAAGCTTACAGCATTCCTGGAGCAGTGGCTGCCACAGCTGTTAAATCTGCATGCTGGGTCAGGCCAGGTAAGGGTGGAATGGGCCTACCAGGTCGCAATATGTGGGCCCGGCTCGAACCAGCGCCCACGCCCGGTCCCATGCTGGGCAAATACTCCTAGACGCCTCTAGAAATCTTGGAAAAGATCCCCAAGCCATGATCTAAAAAGGATCCAAGATCATGCTATTCCAGGACTTTTCCCCAGCTCTGGTCTGAAAGAGGAAGGCATTCGATGAGGTGAAGAAGCATTTAAGGGTCTTAAATATTCAGTACTTATTACGCTATCCAGTGACACTACGCTTTAACCATGAAGGATTCATATATAACTTCGGATCACCAGAAAAGGCTAAGGAATTCTTGGACTCTCTTAGATAAACTGTAAGAGATAGTGGATGTTGGTTTGCCATTCCCCCCACTTTGGTCTATATCCCCACTTATTTTTTCTCTTTTTTCTTACCTTATTGTTTAATATTATCATGGGGGCGGAGAGAGGGATTTGATTCCCCCCCTGGGGTTGTTTTCTTTTATTACTTTATGTATATATATGGGTATGTATATGTGTGTGTACACATATATATATGTGTGTGTGTGTGTGTGTGTGTATATATGTGCGTGTATATATATGGTTAATGTTGGTGGGGGGAGGTGGCTACCTTATTCTATTTTACCTCTGTCTTTAGGAGCGGGGTTGTTTCTCCCTTGTCATTTTGTATTATTATATTTAATTATTACTTGATGAGATTGTAATTTTATATTTATATATGATATTAACATTCCCAAATATATCCAGGTGTTTGTGTGGGCGGGGGTAGGGTGCTCACTGTTAACTCTAGGTTTGTATTATATTTGAGTGAGATTAGATTACTTACAGTGTGGAAACAGGCCCTTCGGCCCAACAAGTCCAAACCGACCCGCCGAAGCGCAACCCACCCATACCCCTACATTTACCCCTTATCTCACACCAAGGGCAATTTACCATGGCCAATTCACCTGACCCGCACATCTTTGGACTGTGGGAGGAAACCTGAGCACCCGGGGGAAACCCACGCAGACACGGGGAGAATGCCTGAGTCGGGAATTGAACCCAGGTCTCAGGCGCTGTGAGACAGCAGTGCTAACCACTGTGCCACCGTGCCGCCCACTAATTCTCCTCATTTTATTGAGGAGCACCTGGGTCAAGGGTGGGGCATTGGTTGGGAGAGGATAAGATGGACTTTTGGAGAGGAAGTGACACCCCCTGGGGACAAGGAGGAAAATCTCCACTTAGGTACGTTTTATTTTTTTTATTTAGAAATTGTTTTTTATGATACTATTGTGAGTGTACTAGAGAGCCTTTATTTTTGTAAATTTTATATGCTCTGTGCTCGGGATGTTCCAAATAGGGTTTCCCCTCCCAAGGAGTCTCGGATTTGCCTAGATGATTATGGTTGATCAGTCGATTAAGTGGTGCACCTGGAATGTCAAGGGGAGTAATTCGCCAGTGAAAAGGAAGAAAATATTATCAAATCTTAAGAAAGAAGGAGTTGATATAACTCTCCTACAGGAGACACACCTGTCGAATAAAGAACACTTGAAATTACGACAGGGTGGATTCAATCAGCCCTTTTGCTCTTCTTTTAGCTCAAAAAGCAGGGGAGTTGTTATTCTTGTTCGGATGATTTTCCCTTTCAAAATCCTAAATCAGATAAAAGACGAATCTGGACGATATATGTTGATTAAAGCCCTCATAAATGGAGAGGAATATGGAATTTTAAATTTGTACTGCCCCCCGGCACACCCCTTTAAATTTATAACGGAAGCTTTTTCAAAATTGATGGCCTTTGGTGCCCGTCATACAATTATAGGGGAAGACTTTAATTGTATTATGGAAACAGAAATAGATAGGATTCCCAAGAGTGCTGCAGGAGTATCCCCCAGATCTGGACAATTGGTGGATCTGAATAAAGAATTAGGATTGGTAGATGTATGGAGATGTCTCCATCCACAGGGTAGAGATTTTTCTTTCTACTCTAATCCACATAAATGTCATACAAGAATTGATATGTTTTTTGCCCCATCGATTTTTTAAAATTCCATATCATCCTGTAAAATAGGTACTATAGCAATTTCCGACCACGCTGCTGTATACATGGAAACTAAGGCGAGGAACAATGGGACATCCGCTCGGCATTGGCGCATGGACCCCTTCCTGATAAAAGATAGTAAATTTGTAAAGTACTTCTCCCAAGAATTTAAAACTTTTTAGAAATTAATTCTGGTACGGCTAGCAACCCATCAATGATGTGGGAGACCATCAAAGCTTATGCACGCGGTTTGATCATCTCCTACTCAGCGACCCAGAAAAAATTGAAGGGAGAACAACAGCATCTGCTCGAAGCACGCTTAAAAGCAGCTGAAACAGCATACGCTGATAGACCTTCTATTATAAAATTGCAAAGGATTACAGCTCTTAGGACAGCTCTAAACACTACGCTTTCTCAAATGGCTAAGAGGGAAATATTATTTGCAAAACAAAGGTTATATGAATATGGCGACAAACCGGGTAGATACTTAGCATTTCTTGCAAAGAAAAAGAAGGCCCCTCAGCCTATTATGTCTATCAAGGGAAGTACAGGTACTTTGAATCATGATCATAACAAGATTAATGCGATCTTTACAGAATTTTATTCTGAGTTATATAAATCGCAGGATTGTGAAGATAGGACTAGGAGGATGCAATCATTTTTTAAAAATTTGACCTTTCCGGTCTAACTCCGGAACAGGTATGGTTCCTAAATGCTCCTCTAACAGTCCAAGAAATACTTGGTGCAATTAGGCAACTCCAGAGCGGAAAGGCACCGGGCCCAGATGGTTTTCAAACTGAATTCTATAAAGAATTTACAGAAATATTGGCTGGTCCACTTATGGACATGTATAACTATGCATATAGTCAGGGCTGTCTCCCGCCTTCACTGAAAGAGGCAAATATCTCTCTTATCCTTAAAAAAGGAAAAGATCCAGAAGACTGTATGTCATATAGACCAATATCCTTGCTAAATGTAGATTTTAAAATCCTTTCTAAAATGTTAGCACTGAGACTAGAAAGGGTACTGCCACATATTATAAATGAGGGTCAGACGGGATTTATTAAGGGCCGTAGATCATCCAATAATATTAGAAGGGTTTCGAATATGATTCAAGCCTGTCATCAGGGAAAGATACCAGGAGTAGTAGTTTCATTAGACGCGGAAAAGGCATTCAACAGGGTTGAATGGTCATATTTGTTTTACACATTGGAAAGGTTTGGCGTTGGACAGGTGTTTAGCCAATGGGTCTCAACATTGTATAGTGATCCCAAAGCAGTTGTGGTTACCAATGGATTAGGTTCAGATAGCTTCAGTGTGGGTAGGGGCTGCCATCAAGGACGTCCTCTCTCGCCATTGTTATTTACGCTAATAATTGAACCACTAGCAGAAGCTATACGGATTGATCCGAATATAACGGCCCCGAGGATTGGTACAGGTAAATATAAAATTACCCTTTATGTAGATGATGTTCTTGATGTCCGTACCACACCTAATCCAAATTATTAATACATTTAGTGCATTCTCAAGCTATAAAATTAATTTTTCAAAATCGGAGGCTATGCCAATGGGTGGCCTTGCTATGACACCCCACTTAGTGGGCGGATCCCTTTTTCCCTTTCGTTTGTCCCTGGAGGGCTTCTTATATTTAGGTATTTTTATTACTCCAGTATTTGGTCAGTTGTATAAGGCTAATTTTGTGCAATTACTGGAAAGGATAAGGAAGGACTTCCAGCGATGGGGAGACCTTCTAATTTCCTGGTTAGGTAGAATAGCACTAATTAAAATGAATGTTCTGCCCCGTCTCCTATATCCTATGAGAATGCTCCCGGTGATGCTGCCGAGGATGGCTCTACGTAAATTATATGACTGGCTGGGTTCCTTTATCTGGAATCATAGACGGCCCCTCATTAAGCTGAAGAAGCTACAGCTTCCACAGGCAAGGGGAGGACTGGACTTCCCAGACTTGAGGAAATATCAGTTAAGTTCCCTATTAAGTTACATAACTGATTGGGTCTTGTCTGATCCACAATCAATCTGGCTGGACATCGAGGCCTCTCAAGTAAAATAGCCACTTATTAACCTCTTATTTTCAGACAAGAGGAAAATCATTACAGATCACTGTAAAAACCCCATAATACTAAAGACAATTCAGGCTTGGAATATAATGCGGCAAAATGAGGGTAATTTACATAAAACATTCCCCTATGCACCGATAGTAAGAGAATGGGGATTCCAACCGGGGTTTACAGATGCCACTTTTAAACTCTGGAGATCCAGGGGTATCTCATGTTTAGAGGACCTATTTAAAGATGGGGTCCTGATGTCTTTTGAACAGCTGCGTCAGAAATTCGGATTACCTAATGGAGACCTCTTCCGATACTTCCAAATTCGAGATTATATACAGAAGGAAACTACGTTACTAGATAGTCTTTATAAATCAGATAGAGAATGTAGAGTGTTATGACCAATGGGGGTATCCTCCGTCAGTACTATTTATCATTTACTACATGATGAAGTATCGGGAGATATGGACAATCTGCTTAAAACATGGGGTCATGATTTTGGACTAGAAATCTCCATAGAAACGTGGAATGATATTTGGGAAAATGCTAGAAGAATTACTATCTGTAACAGAACCCAGGCTATCCAGCTAAAGATACTTCATAGGGCCCATATAGCTCCGGTTCGATTGGCAAAATTTAAGGCAGGAGCATCTCCAATGTGTCCCAAATGCAAAATAGAGGTGGGCACTCTTTTACTTTGCCTATGGACTTGTCACAAGATCCGTAGATATTGGACTAAAGTAGCAACTATCCTGACAGAAATTTTAGGAACGGAAATTAGAGTGGGCTCTATATCTCTCCTTTTGGGCTTTTCGAACTTTCCCTACCCGGATATGCACGGGAAGAGACTATTTTCTATTCTCTCTTTCTATGCAAGGAAAAATATCTTGGTGAACTGGGTGGCTGAGGGCCCCCCGGACTTTCAATTTGGCACAGATTAATTATGGAATGCATTCTTCTTGACTTCCTCACAAATATGGTGCACCGAAAGACTGAATTCTTTTATAAAATATGGCAGCCCTTCTTGAATTACATAAATACAGATATTTCGGCCATCCTAACAAGGGCTTTTATTTAATGGAGATTACAAACCTGCCTGTTCTGGGGCCCCTTAGGAGAGGAATCCCACACGAATACGGATTTTATTACATTTGATGTTAATATATTCCGAGCATGTAAGAGACTTAAATATACACTCTGGTTAGTTGTAGGTTAGATTAGTAAAAAGTTGAGTTTTGTTTATTTTCTATTTCGGTTTTTTTTTCTTTTCCATTGTTAAATTTTGACTATTATATATTTGCTTTAATTGTATATCAATGTTTGTATTTGAGAGTTTTGTTTCTTTTTATAAACTTGTAAAAATGTTAAATTTCTAATAAAATATCTTAAAAACAAGATTCAGCCAATGCTGAGTTCCCACATGTCTGTTATTGTTCGCCAACTATTCCTGTTGTGTGTCTGCTGCTCTTTCGAATATATCCCCTACCATTGTACCTAGTATTCGTTTAAAGCGGCCGTCTCTGTGTGGACCAGTGATTGTAAACTTGTCAGTATTCTTCGCTGTGTCCGCAGTAACCTCGTCGCATCTGAGTCAGACAGGTAACGTTCTATCCAATATATTTGTTGTGACACATGCAAAAGAAGCACAGAACGGAATGAGTTAATTTTACATGAAAACATTCGTTGATATAACGAGTTTTTTCCATCAAACCCCTTTCTCTCAACTCTATACGATTCATATATCAGGAATGAATCCCATCTATTCTTAGAGAATTCTGCCCCTCCCGAAATCACTATTCTCTTTTAAGTTCCCACTCCTAAATCCCTTACAATCACATTCACATTGACCCCATTCAATCTGTGCTGCTGCAGTCACTCTTTTTGAGTGAACGTGCCCAAATCTTCCTATCGGGATTCTCAAACCAGTCGATTCACTGAGTTACTGCAGTTGTGAGATCAATCCTCATATCGCAGCTTTTACTGATTTGGGCCAGAGATTATGAGAGCATTAGGCTCAGGAAAATGACACCGTGCTGGATTGAGCAGAAGATACCTCATTCAAAACGACCAGTTTCTGTGGACTTCCATATCATTTATTTCATTTGTTTCTCAGGTTCTAGCTGGAATATCATGTGCTGCTCAGTAATTCACGGTATAGCAGAAATGCGATATGACTGAAAATGATGCAGGAAAGATTTACCAGGAGATTGACTGAGCTAAAGAGTTTCAGTTATGAAGAGAGATTGGACAGACTGAGATTGTTTTCCTTTGACCAGAGGAAATAGAGAGAACACATGATTGAGATTTACAAACTATTGAAAGGTGTGGATAGCATAGATTGAAAGAAACATTTCTCTTTGATGGATAGATTGATCAGAGACAGAAAGATTTGAGTGAATGCACGGAAAAAAATGTTTTGAAACAGCAGGTAGTTGAAATCTTAACTCAGTGTCTGAAAGGATAAGAGAGGCAGAAATCCTCATAACTTTCAGAATGATTCAGATGTGAATTTGAGATGCCAAGACATACAGTTGACTTAAAAGGAATGCGAATAGTCAAGCGATTAGTATTGTCCACCCTGATCCATAGTCTGAGGGGCTTCTTCCTACAGAGAAGTTCCAGTTAATAGCTTCACCTGCCAACAGATGAGACTAGATTCAATTTCCCTCTGGGACGGGCGCTTGCATGTTCGGATGGTGCAGTGGGAAGCACTGTGCATTTCAGTTCCAGAAGCCCACTTTCGATTAGACTTGTGCGAGTGACCATGTGGCCTTTGCAAACATTGCTCTCTCTCTCTCTTGCGTGGGTTTCCTCCAACCGTTCTGATTTCTTCTCATAGTCCAAAGGTGTACACTTCAGGTAGATTGCAAACAAAACCGGAATGAAGTTAATGTACTCGAACGTAAAGGCAAAAGTAGGAATTGCAGCATTAAATAAATTGGAATTGCGATTTAGAGTCAAGAGACACTTCCTTCGAAGGGTTCTTGATTCGCAATGTTAACTCCGATCTCTCACCACTGATGCTGCCAGATCTGCTGAGCTTATTGAACAATTTCTATTTTTGTAGATGAATGATAAACGTGGTTTTAGAATGATATTGTGGGGCAGTTTGAAGTTCTTTGACAGTGCCATGCAGACTCAGTTTGTCGAATGATAATGTCTGCACTCTGTCTGATTCAATTATCTCTGAATTGGTATACGTTTGTCCTTTGCTTTTTGTTTGTCTTTGCTTTTTGACATCCCTCCAATAATGTGAATTGCAGAACTGGGCACAAAAATCTCGCTGTCCCCGAATGAACAAATGAAATCAACATAGGATTTGGAAATTATCTCCTCTGTTCCCAAATGTGGGTACGTAATAACTGTCCTTGCATTCTCGTTGGGACGTCTCAAAGGTAGGAAGACGCTGTCTGAATCAGTGTGCAGAACTATTCCAGCTTCCGGGGAGATGGAGTAAAAGATCATTAGGCACAAAATTTATCACAAACGTTTCCAGTTTGATGTAATTGAAATTATATATTGAAAAATACCTGGATTATTTGCTAAGTCTCTCATTTTTCGACTGAACGTGTTGGTTTCAGTTCTTTCATTTTTAAATTGAGAACTCTTTGAGAGTATAATTTTCAAGTGAACTTTAAAAATTGATGCCATTTCGACCCAGATAACGCGTTGAAAGCGTGAGGTGACATGTACGAAGCTGTTTGTGCCCCAATGATCAGACTTACTCTCATCTAAGAAACGAATTTACAGAATAGTACATGGATTCATGCAGTTTTTGAGCAAAATAAAATGAAACTCTCCACGGACAATTCATCCTACAAAATTATATCTGGTGCGTGAATGTGGGTGTGTGTGAGTGTGGGGGGTGGATACGAATGTCTGTGAGAGAGTGTGTTTAGGTATTCGTGTGAGTTTGAGTGCAAAGGGGTATAAGCCTATGAGAGGGTGCATGTGTGTGCGTGTGTGGGAGTCTGTGTGGGAGTGAATGAGAGAGTTTTTTTCTGAGAGTGGGTGTGCATGATTGTGTGCATCCGTAGGAGTGTGTGAGTCTGTCGAAGTGTCTGTGTGACTACATGCACATGTCAGTGTGTGCGTGTCTGTATGTGTGAAAGAACGCGCACATGTCTGTGTGTGTCTGTGTGTATCTGTAGTGCAGCCGGGTCGCCTGTCGTATGGCATGAATCCAAGGTCCCATTGAGGCCATCCACGTGGTTACAGATCATGGTTCGGAGAGTCTGCTTCGCACTTTGCATTTCTGCCTGACCCGAAATCCGCCTTGGGGATGGTGATCGATGTTCCAAGTTTGAATATTCTTGACAGCTGAGGCGTTCTACAACTTTTAGAGAACACTCCGGGGTGTTTATTGTTGTGCCGTGTCCATTGTTCCATTGCTGTAGCCTCTGCTAAGTCTCACCAATGTATCTTGTCTCAGGGCATCCTTGGCCCTCTCGCATTTGTACCTGCCGTGTACATGTTGGGCAGTGTACCAACATTACATGTGGGGACACTATCCTACTGAATGCCCTCTTCTAGCTTTCAGTGTATTTCTCAACCAGTAATCCTTATTTCCATCGTTTCTATCGACATTGTATCAAGTGAACTCTGACTATATCCTTTCTAACGCCTTGAAACTTCAGTAAATGCCACTTTGTGAATTTTATCACGTCTTTATATCCCATTAGATATCGTCCTGAGAAAGGTTAGTGGGTCAATTTCAAAGCATGAAAACTCAGCAGAACGTTATGCAATCTTATCATTAGGACAGGAAATGTTGGACCTATTTCAGTAACAGTGGAATCGTTGTCTGCAGCACCAGCGGTTCAAATCCCAGTCATGTAAGTGACAATTGTTCTAATTTTTTCCTCTCAAAGTATGCTGAATTAAAACAGTAAGGAATCAATTAATATTGCAAGTCATACATACAGAGGCATGTGAAATGCTGCGGTTGTGCGATCAGAACAGCTCTTTAAACCATCAAACAGAGATTCCTCAAATCGAAGCGGCAGGAATTTGATAGGTACCGACCTTGAGCGAAATAGACTGTCTTGGCAAATACCAGTGCTATGAATTTGTGAGTCTACTGTACCTTTATGGGAGCTGAAATGTCTTGTTAGCACAGAGAGTCCAGAACAAAGTAACCACGTAATCGTTAATAGAAACAGCTAAGAACTGTGTTTCCTGGGTACACAAACAAATCGAAATTCAACCAATCAGTTTAATTTATGTCCCAAGATATGAAACTTCATAGAAGTTTGAATTTATTATTTTGATAATTTTAAAACTAATGCAATGATCTGAGGTTTGCAGAAAAACATCAGAGAGTTTGAACAGTTATACAGAGCGGCAAAGAATGTCAAAGATAGCTGCCAAACTATCAACAGATGGAAACTACTAGGAAGATGTCTGTGAGGTACCTGTATGCAGCAGCTGTTTTCACAGAAAAAAGAAATCCACTGCGACCTGCAAAGAAGATCTGTAGACGAAGATACAAAGAGAAAATTCGACAGCTGGCTGGTTTTGAAAATTGATTTTTGCTTTGCAACTCTTAATGGACGGTGTGGTTTATCGGACATGTATTTTCAAGGGAAATGTACGGGTTAAGATTAGAGATAGGAGTTCTAAATGGTTGCTACTTAGTTATTCTCTGTTAGATTTTTTAAAAAATGACAATTGTTATTTTAAGATGTGACTTCTGGGACAGTTCATTGCTCTCCAATTTTAAAAGATTATAGCACGCAGTGAATCGTTTCTGTGTTGCTGGATTAAATTAGCCAAGGTGTGTACCCCTTGTCGTAACACTAATTTCGATGGTTGCTGTGTTGTTTAGCTCATTTGTGCGTTTTGCCTCATTCAGGATTTTGGAGTTCTCCCCTCCATTCAAAAGATCCGTGCTTTTGCACCATGGGACAAAAGCTACAGTGTGTCTCAGCGACAGGGTTCCCTAAAGTTGCACCCAACGTTGGTTCAGTCTATCTATTCAGTTATTGACCGCTGTGCATTCTCCTCGAGTCTGAAAAATAATTGCCTCAAAGATAATTTTACATCCCAGCACTCATTGGCTTTTCATTCCATTGACCTCAATTATTCACAGAAAACATTTCAACACATCTTGTCACTGAGTCGATCCTTTATATGTGTTCAAATTATGTGAGCAGAATATCCGAGTGGGAGTTCACTGGGGTCATAAAGCAGAGATCAGACCATAATCTTGGAACCAAAAGGTGGCTGTTTAACATTTCTATGCTCTGCAAAATTTATTCACCTGTTTTAAGAGCAAGACAAACAGTTCATGGTTCCTGCGTGTATTGTCACACTGGCCAAGGTTGTAAATGCTGGAAGCATGCACTTTTCGAGACTGTTCGCTCTGCCACAGCCCTATTATCCTCATGAGTTGTTAAAATGATGGTCTGAATTACTATCGTCTGTTCCCTATCACTCTGGGATGATGTGAACTGCGAAATCTTTTGTCTGAGCTGGGGGAAACGTGGTGAAATTTAAACACATCAGGTGGGGTGTGCCTGAGCGATAGGACTCCCTCAGTGTCATCGCACGCTGATTCAGATAGCAAAGCCATCCCTGTGACTTTAAGAACCGCACAGACACTATTTCCTATTACTGGGACAGGTTCTTTTGTTCCCAGCAGTTCAGTAGTTTTTTGTCTGTTTAAAGTCTGTGAGAAGATTCTGTCTGTGTGTCTCAGATGGAGGTATTTAGACAAAGTTCCGAAAAAAAATGTGATTTCCTCGACATGCCCAATCTCCGTTTTGTACACTCTACTGCTCTTTACATATTTCCTCTCCCCCAGACCCGTCCTCTGCTAATGAAAGATGAGTTCGTCCAGCCACCGATAGAGAGAGCTCCATCCTAGGGGAAAGGGGTCGCACAACTTCCTGGGAGCAGGGAGACAGAATGGGAAGGAACTGTTGATAAAGCTGAGTGCTGCCTTCAATCTGAAACAACAGAGAAAAAAAAACCTTCGTTAACATGGAAACTCACCTGAGTTATTGTGAATGTGTCTCGTGTGGTTGGGTGTGATATCGCCTTGGGCGGGTGGCGTACATGCGAGAGGTCCCGAATGAGCCCTGGAGTTTTGTATCTCGTCCCGGTTTTGACTGGGAAGGCATGATTTCAGTGAGATCGAAGTCAGATCAATACACCGAAGCTTTAAACACATACATGCATACACTCAAACGCACGCACACACACACACACACACACACACACACACACACACACACACACACACACACACACACACACACACACACACACACACACACACACACGCTCGAACAGCTTCTTCTGGACCATTATGAGGCTGATAAATGTATTGTCGAATTTCAGAGGATGTTATCCTGTTAATGTGGACCTTGCTGAGCGCACGTCCTGTGCAAAGTAACCTGACTGACTTAGTCTATCCAAAGTTTTGTTTTCTCAAGTTGTAATCTGCAGGTCCTTCATGTCTATGATCTACTTTACCAATTTCAAAATAAAAAGTTCACTGTTCTTAGTCGCAGATGAGTATCAATCAATCAATCAATCAAATGAACTCAGTCAATCAGACAAAACAATCATTTTCTTATTGTGTGGAGCCAGCACAGCGCAGGTGGACTGCCTAGCCTCAGTCTGCATTTTGTGATTCTGAGTAAAATCACAGTTCAACCTACAGAATGTGGGAAGTTACGCAGAGGTTATATTGACAAAGGCAGACAACGTCTGTGCCATGGAATATCACACAATAATAGCGAAGATCTTTTGACATCATCGTCGAAGATACATGCCACGCGCCAATTGAAAAGCTGAAGACTATGGGAAAATGCGGTGTTTTTGGTGCTCACAGAGCAGGCCAGCCATAGCGTTGTCTGGGCCCATAACCGAGACATTAATGGATTGAAAGCATTCTCTACATTAATCAAGGTTTTAGTGTGTGCGAACAATGCTACCGCCAATGTTCCTCAGTAACAGAGCTCTGTTTTACACATTGCGTATTGATTAGCTTGCCACTATCAGCCATTCAATGCATGGGAAATAAATATCTCCTATTGATGCACGTGCTGCATTTACACAGGTGAGGAAACACACTTATGAAGGTTTGGAAGCAATTTTCTTCTCTCTGTCGCTCTGCAATGACCTGATTCGCGAAGTCACTTGCCTAAGCTGGGAATAAATTGCTGAGGTGAGATATATCATTTGAAGAATGCACCATGCGCATGATGCCCTGAAGTTATTCTCCATGCTGTTTCACACAACACCGTCCCACTGGTGAAATGAAAAGCCGTGATTGACAAGGCGATCAGCATGTGGGAGGCAGCATTACCACACAGACACAGTTCCCTATTGTTAGGACGTACACGTCACCGATTATGAATAACCTCAGAGAGATACACGTGACAGTAATGGGCTGAACGGCTTCTGTTTGTGAGTGAATTGTCTCTTTATCTGGGATAGTGGGGCTCACATGTTAACCTCTGCCCATTTGCAGCAAAAACCTTTCTGCAGGATTGCTATGTGAAAATGAACTCAGACCATCAAACAGACTGCAATAAAATGCACTCACCTGAACGAAGAGTATCCAGAGTCCATTTCTCTCTTTCCCAACCAGCTCAGCATCATGCTCTCTTTCTCAAATAAATAATATTTGGGGAAAGGTCGCAATAAATCTCACAGATGTACAGTATCTGGTGTAACTAACCGTGCTGGTGAGAAGGAGCTTCAGAGTGCATCCGTGCTTGCCTCTCCTTACACTTCCTGCAAACGGACGGAAATATTTGAATACTCCGCCGTTGGAGGCAGCTCATTCCAAGGGGAAGGGATAAACAGAAATGTTCCGTGAGCAAGGAGACAGAAAGAGAAGACAATATTCTTGAAACTCATTGCTGCTCAGAATTCCTGTAGCAAGATGTTATATAGTTGGCTCTGAGCGACTCTCAGCTGGTTTGGTGTTGGAAATGCAAATCTGTCACTGATTCCCTTGTCTAGTGGTATGACTTTCGCATAGGAACTTGTGAAAAACGCGCATGAAAGAGGACCTTACTTCAAGTTGCCTTCGAAACTTGATTTTTTTTTAATTTCCCTTTTGCCAGGTCGCCCTATCAACTGTTAGATTAAACAAAGATGACTGTACTCCATGAGGTTGGATTCCTTCAAATAATAATGAGTGTCGGGACTGGGGTGTCATTGTCTTGAGCATGGCAAGGAAGCACACATAGTGAAAACGATACAATTGTTTAAGTATGTTCGATCATATATTCCCACTCTGACTAAATCCACCATCCAGCTGTTTACGTCGTTCTGTGAAACTTTAGGAAGGGGGACGTGAAATGGGTGGTGACACCATTGAAGACGTTGATGGGGATGGTGCCATGAATGAGTAATGTCATGAAAAAGGGAGATTGAAAAGTTGGAACATCTCTCCTTGGATAACAGAGGGCTGAAAACTGGCCTGTTTGAAGCTTTCCAAGTCATGAGGGATCCAGAATGAGCAAATAAGGAAATGAAAATGTTCCCACGCCTGAAAGGATAGAGATGGATTCGGTAAAGATTTAAAGTAATTAAGAAAAGAAGTCAAAGTGATATGAGGAGGACGGTTTTCACACAGTGAGTTGTTAGGGTGTGTAAGACACGGTCTGACAGTGACCAAGAAGCAAGTTCAATCGAGTTCTTGAAAAAAGGATTTCGATATTTATATTGAAAGTAGCAATGTGCAGAGTTACAGAGAGAAAACACAACAGTGATAGCAAAAGCGAGACACATTTACTCAATGTGGAGAGCCTGCTTAGTTAAGGTGGGCAGTAAGACATTTGTGATTCCGAGTGAAATCACAGTTCGACCAACAGATTGTGAAGAGTTGGACTGCGGTTATATTTACAAAGCCAGGAAACATCTGCACAACAAAATATCACACAGCATGTCCATTTCACGTGGTGGATGGTGCTGTCTGAATTAGCGTGTGGAAATCCTGCAGGGTGTCCTGCGGCCCAGATACAGTGCGGTTTACCATTTAGATCATACCAGATTGAGAGAGGCAGAGAAAGCGAATCTATTAGTCATTCCTGTCTCAGTTTGGAAGTTGCAAAAGATGTTTGAAAGTGGAAACATGGGCGATTTGTTCAGGACTGTTGTGTTTACAATAAGCAGGGAGCTATTGAAGATACATGGTAAAGCTAAAAGATCTGATGGAGGAACAGCCGGTAAGTTGTACAGCACAGAGAAAGCTTCAAAATATTGAATTCTGGTTGCTGGGTCTCCCATGCTTTCAGCAGTTCACGCTGCTGCAAAAGGTAATATGTCAGTGCCTTTCAGCATTATGATGTCGTGAGACAAATATCGCCACAATCCACAGGAAATTTCTTTTTTCCACCGTGAAGGCAGTCCTTCTCTAACATGGTTACAAAACGAACCCTTTCACATCCATAATTCAACTTCATCACAGTGCGTTACTTTATTTAGTTCCAATTTTAGCTTTCATTGTGCCTCCATTGAATGCACTTTGTTCCTTCTGCGTGCCTTTTAGAGCCTGGGCGACATGACGCACCTGAACAGATAGAAATGTCCACTTTACTTCAGCTAGCCTTCACTTCGTTATCTGTCACCATTCACCTTGTTGAGGTTTTAAGGGCTCGCCTACTACCCAAACAGCCCAAACACGAAACTCAGTCACACTGTGATCACTGCTACCGAGGGATGCCTTCACTCTGAGGTCATTCATTTCTCCTTTTGCATTTCACATTAGCAGCTAATGTGCTCTCTGGTTCCTTCCAGAAATCACTGTTTTAATACACTGCCGCAGCATCTACCAATCAGAAACAAAACAGAGGCTGCTGGCAAAGCTCAGCAGGCCTTGCAGCATCTGCGGAGAGGAATCACATTTAAGATTTGGATGTAGCGGTTCTACCCGTTTACCGATGCTGCCAGATGATTTGAATTCTTCCAGCAATCTTAGTTTCTGTTTGATTTACAACATTGGCAGTTCTTTCGTTTTATTTAAAAAAAAACGAAACGTGCCAATAAAATTTGGCCAAAGATTATCGTAAATAGAGAGCATAGATTTAGGGTGAGGGGGAAAGATATAGAAGAGATCTAATGGGCAACTGTTTCAAACAGAGGTTGCCATTTAAAAAGCTGCCAGAGAAAGTGGTGTAGGTTGGTGCATTTGCATCATTTAAAGGCATTTGTAAAGGTATATTAATGGAAGGGTATGGAGGGATATGGGCCGGCTGCTGGCAGGTGGGTCTAGATTGGGTTGGGATATCTGGTCGGCATGGACTGTTTGGACTGAAGGGTCTGTTTCCATGCTGTACGTCTCTATGACTCTCCGACTCTATGACTGTCATGGAATGGCCAGATTCCACCAGCCTGCTACCAGCCTGTTTTTCCACTTGGTCACTGATCAGTGTTTATAAATGTACTAAACTACGCCAAACTCTCCGTTTGGTAATCACGAGAAAGACTGATTTACATAGTTGAATAGATTACATAGACTAAGAAATTATTGGTTTTTAACCGGGAAACTAAAGGGTAAAGGGGAAACAACGAAAAACATTTTTCTGACAAAATTGAAATGTCAACCTTCACGATTCAGGAAATGTTATCATCCACAAAACAATCGACAATGAGAAATGTAACTGTAGGGGCAACCGTTAATGCAAGCAGATTATAATATCTTAGTCTGAGAGTCCTACTGCAATCGTTCCGGTTTTATTGAGCAAATACATGAAGGTCAGTGCAGTAGTGATCTCCTAAACTGGAGATGGAAATTCTTGCCTTCGAGGATACGTGGGGAATGTTTCCTGGATTCATCCCAGTAATGGGACGGCCGTCTACCGGGATCATGTGAGTAAAATTAATCAATGCTCTATTTACTTTCGAATATTGAGAGAGGAAGGGAATATCACAAATCGCAAATTAACCATTCAGTACAATTCAATACAGGGACACGGAAAGTGATGAACAAAGTAGACAAGAACACAGGAAGACAACACACAATAGATATGTGTTGATTTTAAATCTACAGTGGCTGTGGGTGCCAATATTTACTGTCCATAATCAGTCTGCACTGTAAGTGATTGTAGACTCTCTGTGCAGTGAGTGAATCTCAGTTACCTTTAGAAATATCTGAGATTCAGTCACATCATGGGGATTTATGTATGTTGGTCTTACAACTCTTTCCCACATTCCATATAGAGGAAGTGATGGAAAATGTGCGCCTCCATACAGTTCTTAGTGTAATTGCAAAATCTATAGGTCACCCTAAGTGAGAGCATTGTGTGTACGTCTTGTCTTCGTTCTTCACCAAAAGCATGTAAAGACATTAGAAAGGGCACAGGCGACGCTTTCTGGATATAAAGGTATTGCAAAGCTCAGGGACGAGGTTTACCAAGACACAAAAAAAAACATTACAAAGGATAAAAATGGCTTTATCGGGATAATCGACAGAACGAAGTATTTTATTCATGAAATTTGGAAATGCTATAGCAGAAACACACACGTTTTGGAGGTAAATGATACAAATTTTTCAGATAATGTGAGGTTTGGAGTGACGAAATGAGGGTATCCCCTCATTCGAGTTAATTAATAAATTGAGTAAGAGATTCAAATCATTGGTGCATGATCAGTTGAAGATTGGATCAGAGTTTCTTCCACTCAAGAATTATTTGAATCCTGAACGGAAAAAAAAAAGGTTAGAAGCTGAGTTCAGAGTGTTTTAATAGATACACGATCAAACATACAAGGAGGGAATTTACCATTGACGGCAAGTCAAAGTGTTGGTATTTAATAATTTCAAATTTGGTTGACTTCGCATACAAAGACATTTCATGAACACATCCTACTGAATAAGATTGATTATAAAAAGTTCATGGACTTGAAAGGTGTGACATGTTATTCAAAGTGAAGCATTGTAACTGGAACTGATCTCCTAAAATAATTGTAAATAAAAGTTATATCCTAATGAGTAAGAATAAATTCCTCACTTGGAAATGCAATACCTGCTTTAGAGATTTGACCACGTTCATATGACATCAGGCGCATTTCATGCTTGCTAATCTCCCCTCAAGAAATCCACCAAGAAGACTCTGTCTTATAAACCTCAGTACTTCTCTGATGCACGCCACTTAAGCTTCGGAGAAAATTGAATGCAATATTGAAATGGTCCAATCAGATCAATCTACTTCCTTGTTGAATATTAAAATGACCTGTGCGAGTTTGCAGCAAACTACAAAACCGAAAATGAGTTTGATATAATTTTTACCATGAATTTAACGCAGTGCACATAGGAAACGCCATCCATCTGCTTAAAAATAACCTTCGGCTCTCTCTCCACACATGTATCTTCACGTTTAAAATATTTGCAGGATGTTTGCTGATCAATGAGCCATTTTCCAGAAAAGGTCGTTTCTCAATCCACAAAAACTAACACTTTCCCATTACGCTGGCTTTGATCAACATCGTCTTCCGTCCTTACCCTTCAACACCACGATAAACTGAAGCTGCTCCATGTGAGACTCAAACTTAATACCTCAACACAGCACAGTCCACGGTTTCGGCACAGAGATATCGTGCACTGATCACCTGCAGCACTGGAGCCACGCATTCGTGCTTACCTTCACATTCCTGGTTGCATCTTAACGTTTGGGAAATCACTTTCTCTGATTCCACGGCTGGTAACTGGATTCATATAATAGTCTTCACTAGTGGTTCCGAACCTGCGTGAGGAAATTGGTGAGTTACTCATCGATAAGCTGGATAGATTATCTCAATATGCTATTCGAAATAGTCTGCTCTGTTCACAATGGCTGGTCAAAAATATCTGACCAGAAGACAGCTCGTTCCAATACTGACACTGATGACTATGCTCTGTCGTTGAGTCTGGAAAACAATTCCCTCACAGACAGTGTTACAACCCCGCTGTCACAGGGCTCTTCGTTCTATCGGCTGCAATTCTTCCATATTTCATTTCAACAGATCTTGTCACTTAGTCATTTCTTTATTTTTATTCAGATCATGTGAGCAGAGTATCACACGTGGAGTGGGCTGAGGCCATTACGCTGAGGTCAGTGAATTCTCTGGGAACCGTACTGTGCTGTTTATTTCATCAACAACAGCTCGAATGATCTGCTGCTCTGAACATTTTACTCAAATCAGTTAAACAAAAGGTCCACTGTCAGGTTACTTACAGCAGAAGCATGAGAAACGATTAAAAGTGCCTTTATTTGAATGTCATTAACAGACTTTTATTTTTAAATACCCGCGTGGCAGACAGAAGAAGACACCGCATTTCAATGTGGATGATATTACAAAGTGGTTTTCAAGTTGATATCTGTTGTGAACATTTTACACGTGAACAAGCGAGATTTTAAGAAAATTTGCAGCTCAGATTGAGGTTTTAGTTGTAGGTTTGCACGCTGAGTTGAAAGGTTCATTTCCAGAGGGTTTCAATATCTTACTCGGTAACATCTTCAGTGGACCTCATGCGAAGCAATGCTGAAAATTTCTGCATTCTATTTGTATGCTCGGGTTTCATTGAGTGGGTGATGTCATTGCCTATGGTGATTTTATTTCCTGTGGTGTAGTCACTTCATGTTCCTTTTCTCCGATGGGGCCTAACTCAATGTTTTGTTCTTGATAGAGTTCCGGCTGGAATACCATGCTTCTAGGATTTCTATTGCGTGTCTTTGTTTGGCTTGTCCAAGGATAGACGTATTGCACCAGTCGAAGGGAATGTTCTTCTTCCTCCATATGTGAGGATATTAGTGAGAGAGGTCCATGTTTTTTTGTGGCTAATTGGTATATATGTATCGTAGTGGCTAGGTTTCTGCCTTTTTGTCCAATGTAGTGTTTGTTACAGTGCTTTCCCGATATTTTGTAAATGGCGTTATTTCTGCTCACAGGGAGTAAACGTGTTGATTTCCTCAATGGTCACCAAAATCTGACTTCAGATGGACGGCAATATGCACATGCTAAATAAGGTTACGAAATATAGACTTTTAGAAAATGTGATTGGGTGTAAATTAAAAAATAAGATTAGTTTCTCATGTTCCAGATAATACACTAGTAACTGGATACACCATCAATAGCACAATCTGCTACAATGTATGCAACTTCTATGACGGTATCATCACACGTGATGAACGGGGCCTGGCAGCTCCACCCTCACCTGGAGCAGCTTCTTTTGGTATAGAGGAGCAGGGAGAATTGGGACATTTGGCTGGAAGTTCCAACCTCAACTAGACCAGCTTCTATTGACCTAGAACACAGATCAAAGAACATTACAGCGCAGTTCAGGCCCTTCGGCCCTCGATGTTTCGCCGACATTTCATACCAATCTGAAGCCTATCTAACCTACACTATTCCATGTACGTTCATACGCTTGTCCAATAACGACTTAAATGTACTTAAAGTTGGAGAATCTACTAACGTTGCAAACAAAGCATTCCATACCCATACTACTCTCTGATTACAGAACCTACCTCTGACATGTGTCCTATATTTATCACCTCGAAATTTAAAGCTATGCCCCTTCGTGCTCGCCATCGCCATTCCTGTTTTCGTTAGAGAATAGAGACATATAAGATAACCAGAGGGTTAGATAGGCCGGAGAGGGCGAGCTTTTTTCCAAGAATCTCTCTGCTCATCTTAACATAAGCCCAGTACTTTGCAATCTGATTCCTCTGACCAAAGTGAAACACCTCACACTTGACTGCATTAAACTCCATTTGACGCCTCTCAGCCCAGCTGTGCAACCTACAGTCTCTCTGTAACCTACAATATCCGTCGTCACTATCCACAACTCCACCGACCTTCGTGTCATCTGAAAATGTAATAACCCATCCTTCTACGTCCACATCCAGGTCGTTTATAAAAGTGACGAATAGCAATGAACACAACACGGACCCTTGCGGTACACCACTGGCAACTGGACACCGAAGAATATTTCCCATCAGCCACCACCCTCTGTTTTCTTTCAGCAAGCCAATTACTGATCCAAACTACGATATCTCCCACAATCCCATTCCTCCGCATTTTACACAATGGCCTACTGTGGGGAACCTTATCGAACGCCTTTCTGAAATCCATACACACCACATCAAACGGTTTACTCTCATCTACCTGTTTGGTCACCTTCTCAAATAACACAAGAAGGTTTGTAAGGCACGATCTACAATTCACAAAACCGTGCTGACTATCCCTAATCAAATTATTCTTTTCTAGATAACTATAAATACTATCTCTTATATCCTTTTCCAACACTTTACCAACAACTGAAGTGAGGCTCACTGGTCTAAATTACCAGGGTTGTCTCTACTCCTCTTCTTGAACAGGGGAACAACTTTTACTATCCTCCAGTCTTCTGGCGCTATTCCTGTAGACAATGAAGGTTTAAAGATCAGTGCCAAAGGCTCGGCAATCTCCTCCCTGGCGTCGCAGAGGGTCCTAGGATGCGTCCCATCCTGCTCAGGGAACTTATCTATTTTTTGCACTCTGCAGGATTTCTAATACCTTTTCCTTGTGAATCTCAATCACACCTTGTCTAGTAAGCTGTATCTCAGTTATCTCCTCGACAATATTGTCATTTTCAAAGGTGAGTACCCTTTGAAAAATATTAATTTAGTAATTCCACCATCTCCTCTGGCTCCACACACTACTTCTCACTACTATCCTTGATTGGCCTTCATCTAACTCTCGTTATTCTTTTATTCCTTAATTGCCTATGGAAAGCCTTAGGGTTAACTCTGATTCTGTTCGCCAACAGCTTCTCATTTCTCCTTCTGGCTCTTCTGTGCTCTTTCTTTACGTCTTTCCTGGCGACCTTGTAACGCTCAAGCGCCCTAACTGAGCCTTCACATTTCATCCTTACGTAAGCCTTCTTCTTCCTCTTAACCAGAGATTCCACTTCCTTTATAAACCACGGCTCGCGTGCTCTACGGCTTCCTACCAGGCTGACAGGTATATACTTATCTAGGACATACAGTAGTTTTTCCTTGAATAAGCTCCACATTTCTAATGAGCCTATCCCCTGCAGTTCCCTCCCCCATCCTATGCGAGTCATGGAGCAGCAGGAAGCATTGGGACATCAGGCTGGGAATTCCATCCTCACGTGCATCATTATCTAATGACATGGATCATGGAGCATTGGAACATCAGGATGAAAGCTCCAATGTCACCTAGAGCAGTTTCATATAACATGGCGCAGGGGGAATTGGGGAGTCAGGCTCGCAGTTCCAACCTCACGTGGAACAGCTTCAAATCATATGAAGGACGTATTTTTGGGAAATCAGGCCGGGAGTCCAGCCTCACGTGGTACAGTTTCTATTGACATGGAGCAGCAGGAAGTATTGTGAAATCAGGCTGGGAGCTCCGATCTCACCAGAAGCAGCTTCTATTCACATGGAGCTGAAGAAATTGGGACATCAGGCTCGGAGCTCCAACCTCACTTGGGGCTGCTTCTATTCACATGAAGCAGGGTTCTTTGGCAAATTAGTTTCAGAGCTCCAACATCGCATGATGCAGCGTCTGTTCACGTAAGCAAGGAACTTTGGGAAATCAGATTTAGAACTCTAAGCTCATCTGGAGCAGCTTCTCTTGAAATGGAGCAGGATGGATTATTCAGACATCAGGCTGGAGGAAGGACACTCATGAGCTTTAAGCTGAAGTAAAATAGCTTTTGCCAGCTCAGATGTGACTTCATTCACGAAAGATCTGTCCCAGTAAAGTAATTGAATTGAATTGAAACGAAGTGAATTGAATTGAATTGAATTTATTGTCAAGTCTACCGAGGCACAGTGAAACGCTTTGTCATGCGAGCAATATAAGCAGATCACAGAGTTCAGCTGTATCGTTAAGTAGTAAATAACAGATAAACAACGGAAAAAAAAAACAAAAATGTAGTTGCAGGCGAATGTTAACTGTTTGTGAGTCTCTTCAGTATTTTAAAACAGTACGGTAGTAAACGTTTAAACTATTTAGAAAATGTTTCTGTTCTATGAGTTTCATTACATGGTCAGCTCTGCACTGGGTTAAATCCATGGAGGGTTTTTCTTTAGCTTGTGACTTGCTATTCAGTTTCCTGCAGATATGCATAGATCATTATAGTAATCTAAAGCTCTAAATATTACCTGGAATATGTAATGTTGTGATTAGGCTGGAATGAACCACGAATTATGGTGGAAAAGCATGAAAGTGAAATTGAAATTTCTCAGACAGCGCTGACAGCATTGATTAGCTGAGCAAATTCAAGACCGTGAGTAGAGCTTCCTCAGGACAAATTGAAGTGAAACTGGTGGTGGTTATCTTTGCTCGTTGCTCACTTTGTGCATTATACTGTTATTGCTCATGTCTATGTTAAGACCACAGCTCTGCAGTATGTGATTACAAGGCGGGTGGTGCCATTGTTCATGCATCTGACGACGGATCAGACGGTTGTAGTTTCGACTATTACTTGGCTCAAGCGCACTGTGGAGCTTTGCTGCACTGACAATCTTTCTCATTGTGCTGGAGTGGAGATGATGTTTAAAATCTGCACCAACAACAATTATTTCACTGTCTCTGGTCAGTCAATGTTAACAAGAACATCAGAGTTTTAAAAAATCACGTAACACCAAGTTATAATCCAACAGGTTTATTTGGAAGCATTAGCGTTCTATGCTGCTGCTTCTTCGGGTGGTTGTAAACTGTTGGACTATAATCTGTTGTTGTTTGTTTTTATATGTGTCTACGCCATTCCAGCACCATCACCTCCAGTCATGGCTCCAATCGACATTACAAACTGCCGACTCAAAGTGCAGAGGATCTCCAAAAAGATCTCGAATATCAACATAGACATCAAGTTTCTACAGAAAGATAACCATCCGATGAAAAAGCAACGTCCTGAATGCTAGAGGTTCCAAATAAATCTGTTGGACTATAAACGGGTGTTATGCGATTTTTAACTTTGCCCATTCCAGTCCAACACATCTAAGTCACTGAGAACATCACAACCATGTCCCAACTCTATCATAGGGGGAGAACCTGAAATAATCTGAAACATTCCTCATGGGTATTTTTCCTTAAAACAAACCAAGCCACTCAATCGCTAAAGCTCCTGAGTATGGAAAACATATAAAATATATAGCTCATTTTCAATTTTGAGCAATTTTAGAAACTCTTTGGGAAGCAGGATTACAGGAGAAGGAATGGTGAACTGCCGACTGCGCAGGGATGGAGAAGACAACTTTCCCTTCTGTTAAGTGCTGGGATATCGATTCATTTAAGGCATTGCATGTATAAAAGTGAGACCTGCTCACTCTGCCTCAGTAACAATAAGCCCTGATTTCCTGACCTGTCATGAAACCCAGGCCTCGGCAGTGAAAGCGCCGAATCCTAACCACTATATCACGATGGATGACTGCAAAAAGAGTTGCATCGTTTTTTCATAACACAACTGCTGGAATTGAGTCACCGGAGATACGTTTCTCCTCAGAAATGATTGAATTATCGATTTTTGTATACAGCACAGAAACAGGCCCATCATCCCAGTTCTCTGCACTTGGCATGTAGCCTTGTCTGCTATGACGTTTTCAAGTGTTTATGTCAATTATAATTTCCCTGTTTTTTTTAACCTCAAACGACACAATAAATGTGATTGAAGTTTGAGATATGAAAACTGTGTTCAAACCCCGTCGGGGAACTGAAACTCATTTCTATCCACAGACTGAAACACACAAATGCATTTTTCCGAGAGTGAAAGGGGCCTCAATAGAAAATATCCAAAAAATAAAGTTCACCCACTTGGCTTATATTATCCCATTTCAGCGTCTGGTTACAGCAAAAAAAAGGATGCATTCAGCCCCTCCCCATCATTGTTGTTTCCCCATTGTTTCCTCGTCACTCTTTAGTTTATACAGCCTCACCTCGCTCGTCATATCAAATGGAATATTTCTCGCGTCAGCTACTTCCTGTCCTGTGTTCCACAAGTTCCTGGAATAGCAAGCAGGAAAGGGGTATTTCAAGCAGATTTCTAATTTACACGGTCAGATTTCTACACACTGAGCCAGCATATTACCAGCTCAGAGAGAAGGTCTCATGCATTAGAAACTAAAATGAAAAAGATGATTGGATAGCCTGTGTATTTTTAACCACAGAACAAAACCGTGATAGAGCAAAGGGGATCAAGCACAGAAGGATAGAATAATGCAATGCCGAATTAAACAGTGTACAAAACGATATAAACAGAAACTTCGCCGAGTAGTCTAGTGATGAGGATTTAGTTCTTTCACTGTGACAGCCTGTTAATGGTAAACATTCACAGTGATCAATATGAAACACAGCCTAATCCTTCGAACCAGAATAATTTTGTGCCCCAGTCAGAATCACTTTCCTGCATGTTACAGTGCCACATCAGCAATTTTAGCTTCAATTGTCTGACGTTCAAACGGCTTAAATCAAGAATAGAAGAGCCATCAGGAAAAGAGAGGGGTAATGGTGGTTTGTGAAAGTTAACTCATTCCTAGTGGAGCCAGGCTCAATGTAGGTTCTGAAGATCGTTTTTCCTGTTTACTCCGGCACACTGATCGCTCCGGATTCGTTACCCACATTGTCTGTCCATTCTGTGTTGTTCCTTGCACAGCTCACCTCGGTTCAGTGGCACATTTTACTCTGGTCAGTTATGCAGCTTCATATTAAGATCAACAATTTTAGGAACAGAAAGAGACCATTCAGACCATCAGTTCTGCTCTGATTTTTAATTATTTTATATCCGATCTGATAATTTTGAACTTCACTTTACTGCATTTCCCTATGACTCTTGATGCCTTTGCTGATTAAAGATCTTCTGATCTCAACCTTGATTAAACTTAATGACCCTTCAGCAATAGCCTCCTGCTATAAAGAATTCGAACAATTTAAAACTGTCTGAGAGAATAAATGCTTCCTCATCTCTGTCATAAATATGTGATCTTCATTCTGATACGAGGCACTCTGGTCCCTGACTGTCTGAGAAGGGAAACAACCTTTCTGCATTCACCTTATTTATTATCGTCAAAATCTGTATTTTACAACAAGGATAAATTCTGTTTTTGTAGTACTGCTTCTGATCCGACCAAATCTACTTATTTCTGAGCTTGTTCACATCTGGTTTTACCTCTGATATTAACATCTCACTAACTCGGACAGAGCTGCTATCTTTGCTATTTTTTAATTTCAGAAATTAATGTTAAATATAATATTTTCATAAGGAACAACAAATGTGTATTTCCTAAATGGAAAAGAATAATCAAGGAAATGTCTGTGAGAGCTTAATCCCAACTATTAAAGCAGGAAGGAAGGCAAATGCAATACTGGCAACTTTTATTGGTGACTTTGTTTTTGATTTTTCTGTTCAATTGAAAAATGATGAAGTCATTGAGATTTTGACATCATTGAAAAAGGAATTCAGCCCGTTATCTCAATTTCAGTCAACAAGTATTTGGCTTTTAAAACTGATTTCCAGCAGGTGACTTATCGCCTGCTGTCTTCTAACATCTCACGTGCTCATTTGAATTGTCATTCAATGACTTAAGGCCTTAAGAAGATTGAAACTTGCAGCACAGAACAGGCCTTTTGGCCCACGATGCTGTGCCGAGACGTAGTCCTAATGCAAAATATAAACACTTAACCTATACAATCCTCAACTCACATTTATCCATGTGCATGTCCAGCTGTCGTTTAAATATCCCCAATGACTCTGCTTCCACCACCACAGCTTGCAACGCATTACATGCATTCACAAATCTCTGCATCAAGAACCTACAACTGACATCTCTTTTATACCTTCCTCCTAATATATTCTGCCTAATACACGGAACATTAGCTCGCACCAGTCAATCCTACCCTGTGAAAATGTATCTATCTGTTGACTCTATCTATTCCTCTCATTGTTTTGTACACCTCGATTACGTCACCTCTCTTCCTCCTTCTCTCCAGAGAGAAAAGTCTGAGCTTATTCAACCTTTCGTCATAAGGTAAGCCGTCCAGTCCAGGCAACATCCAGAAACCTTCTATGCACCCTTTCCAAAACCGCTATATCTTTCCTTTCGTAGGGCAACCTGAACTGGACACAATATTTCAAGTGTGGTCTCACCAGGAACTTGTAGAGCAGCAGCAAAACCTTGCAGCTCTTAAACTCGATCCGCCTTTTATTAAAAGCCAAAATGTCATATGTTTTCTAAACAACCCTATCCACTTGGGTGGCAATTTTGAGGGATCTATATACTTGCATACCTAGATCCCTCTGTACCTCCACACTGCCAAGAATCCTGGCTTTAATCCTATATTCAGCATTCGAGTTCGGCCTTTCAAAATGCATCACTTCGCATTTATCTACGTTGAACTCCACCTGCTATTTCTCAGCCCAGCTCTGCATTCTGTCTATGCTGCGCTGCAGCCTACAGTCGCACTCTATTCTATCGACTACACTTCCAAAATTTGTTTCATCTGCAAATTTACTAACCCCCCCTCAACTTGCTCATCCAAGTCAGTTATAAAAACTACAAAGAGCAGAGGCCCAAGAATAGAGCCCTGCAAGATACCAATCAACACTGACGTCAAGACAGAATACTTTCCATCTACACCCACTGTCTGGCTTCTATCAGCTAGTCAATTCTGAATCCAGATTTCCCAATCTCCCTGTATCAAATAATTCATGACTTTGTGAATGAGCCTATGATGGAAAACGCTATCAAATGCCTTGCTGAAGTCCACATACACCAGATCCACTGCTCGACCATCGTCGACGTCTCTTGACACCTCCTCCATGAACTCAATAAGATTTGTGAGGCATGACCTGCCAGTCACAAAGGCATGATGACTGCCTTAATCACGCTATGGTTAGCCAAGTAGTCATAAAGCATTTGGCTCAGAATTATTTCCAAAACTTTGCTAATCACAGATGTTAGACTGACGCCTGTAATTTCAGGGATTTCCCTATTGCCCTTGTTGAAAAGAGGAACAAAGTTCGCTTAAGTGGAACAAAAACAGCTCTTTGAACTAATAGTTCTGCAAGGCAAACTCTATTTCGAAGCCATGTCAATTTTCCTCATGATGCTGCAGGAAATATTTCTGCACTCACATCTGAATCGGTTTACCCTTTCTTTTTCTCAGCTTCCTACTTCCAGAAAACAGTTCAGTCAGGAACAAATCTATCAAATGGCTCACATTTCAATGCAGTGACAATATGCAGCTTGCAGAAGTCACGTGTTTGCACTTTTACTTATGCTTTGCCTGCACAGTGATTATTCAATTATTCAGACTGCACCATCGTTACTGTGACATGTTCCATTGAGAATGTAAGGACAGGTATAACAACCCACACTTGGGAACTGAGCGACAATTTTAAAACTTTTATTCTGACCCCAGCGGGAAATGAAGCCCTCTGACAGGCGGGGACACTAATCACTGTAATATCGAGGATAACTTTGTTGAGGTAAGCCGTTGTGACTCCTCATGTCAAAAACAACCGCATATTGATGTGAATACAATTTTCCATCTTCTAGCTCATAAACATATACATCTTGGCATCACAAATTCACATTTGAACATTTCTTCAGTTTATGAGTTTTTTCTACCTTAGAGAGAGTGCTTTCTGAATTCCAACCACCCGCTGGCTGATAACGCTTTTTTCACACATCTATTCCAACTTTTCTCCCATTCCCCTTAAATCTTTGACCCCCTGGTAATCGATCCCTGCATTAATGGAAAACTCTTTTTCAGTCTATCCTATCCATAGCCCTGATTATTTTGTGTATCTCAGTCATGTCTTCTCTCAATCTCCTCTCCTCTGCGACAAACAACCCCAGTCTGTCCTGTCTGCCTTCATATTTACAGTATTACAGTTGCAGAAAGGATGTTTGGGAATCGTCAACTGAGGTAGTATGGGCTGAAATTGGAAACAGGAAAGGAGAGGTCACCCTGTTGGGGGTTTTCTGTAGACCTCCGATTACTAGCAGAGATGTAAAGGAAAGGATAGCAAACATGAATCTCGATAGAAGTAAGAGACACAGGGTCGTTGTTATGGGTGACTTCAACATTGCAAATATCGACTGGGAAGCCTGCAGTAAGAGTACTATAGATGGGTCAGTTTTTGTCCAGTTTGTAATGGAGCTGGTAATGCAAGGCGCAGTGTTGGTGCTAATGGGTCAGCCTTTACTGCCCACGATTTACACCTATTCATAGACTACTCTAGGTCAATTAACACTATGAGCCCATTATTCTTCGTGTAAGGTTCCTGCTGTGAGCATGAAGTTGGTTAATGTGGCGTGAGTGGATGAACGCATCTTCTTTATCATGTCAGATTAAACAGTGAAAATATCAGTTTGAAGCCAATGGACGAGGGCATTGTCTTGTTCTATCTATTTTGAGTGGAGAATGTTCAGCAATGAACTTTCGATTTTTCCAAATGGCGGGGGGGGGGGGGGTGGTTGGAGTGGGGGGGTGGGTAGTTGTAATTCTCATAGAGCAACGTTGATGTAGAAAATATATTTCCGAGGTACTGTCATGAAGAAGTTAAGAGATTGCATGTATGAGTACGGGTGCTCTCTTAGCTTCTCACTCCATGGCCTAGTTGGTTTAAAGCCTCTGTATACGAGACAGGTTGCCTGGAGGTAGGCAGTTTACACTGAATAACACAATACTTCTTGTTTTCTTGGAATAATGAAGAGGAGACGCCACAGACTAGCTAACGGATGTTGTGGTAATGGCAGAGACAGCACGACCTGAGCTCATTGTCTTCTGTGACCTTTCGTGCATTCTACAACATTGTAAAGCATTCATTGCAATCCTGTAATCGTGGTGAAATCGTGTTTAGGAACTCTATTTCGAATTCTTAATACTCACAAAATTTTCAGGGAAGAAATGCCCCCTTAACTCATGCCTAAGATACATTATGCGGAGATTGTGAGCTCAGTTCTAAATGCACTGGCCTGGGGGGAGAGAACCTCTCAGCAGCTCCACTCTCAAACTGTCTCCGAATATCAGACTTTTCAATGCGTAGAAATGGGAAATCAGATATATGGACAGACAGACAGTTGGAGAATGTGAAAGAAAATCTGATAGATGCATAGACACAAAAAGAGACACATATTTCGGTAGACACTGAGGGAATCAATTCGCCCTTTGGCATGGCCGCCAACTAACAGAAATTATAAGAATAAGATTATAAATTAAGGATTGACGTCGGTGATAGGCAAGTTGTTGGAGGGAATCCTGAGCGACAGAATGTACGTGCATATGGAAAGGCAAGGACAGATTAGGGGTAGTCAATATGGCTTTCTGCGTGGGAAACCATGTGTTGAAACTTGATTGAGGTTGTCGAAGAAGTAACAAAAAGGATTGATGAGGACAGCGGGCTGGATGTTATCTATATGGACTTCAATAAGACATCCTACAGGTTTCCCCATGGGAGACATGTTAGCAAGGTTAGATCTCATGGAATACAGGGAGTACTAGCCATTTGGATACAGAACTGACTCAAGGGTAGAAGAAATAGAGAGTGGCGGTGGGTTATTTTTCAGAGTGGAGGCCTGTGACAAGTGGAGTGCCACAGGGATTTTTGTTGCGTTCTCTACTTCGTGTAATTTTAGTAAATGGTTCGGAAGCGAGCATAAGAGGTACAGTTCGTAAGTTTGCAGATGACACCAGAATTGGACAGCGAAGAAGGTTACCTCAAATTATAATAGGATCTTAACCAGATGGGCCAATGATTGAAAAGTGGAAGATGGAGATAAATGCTGCATTTTGGGAAAGCAAATCTTAGCAAGACTTATACACTTAATAGCAAAGTTCCAGGGAGTGTTGCTGAACAAAGAGACCTTGGAGTGCAGATCCATAGCTCCTTGAAAGTGGACTCGCAGGAAGATAGAATAGTGAAGAAGGTGTTTGCTATGCTTTATTTTCGTGTTCACAGTATTAGGTACAGGAGTTAGGAGGTCATGTTGCGTCTGTACAATACATTGTTTAGGCCACTGTTGGAATATTGCGTGTAATACTGGTCTCCTTCCTATCGGAAAGATGTTGTGAAAATAGAAAGGTTTCAGAAAGAATTTGCAATGATGTTGCCAGGGTTGGAGAATTTGAGCTATAGGGAGATGCTGAACAGGCCGGAGCTGTTTTCCCTGGAGTGTCGGTGGCTGAGGGGTGACCTGTTAGAGTTTTACAAAGTTATGAAGGGCATTGATATGATAAATAGACAAAGTATCTGCTCTGTAGTCGGGGAGTCCAAAACTAGAGATCATGGATTTAGTGTGACAGCAGAAAGATATAAAAGAGACCGAAGGGGCAACGTTTTCACGCTGGGAGTGGTACGTGTATGGAATCAGCAGTCAGAGAAAGAGGTGGAGGCTGGTACATTTGTCACGTTTAAAAAGCCATATGGCTTTTTATATGATTAAGAAAGTTTTAGAAGGATATGGGTTGGTTGCTGGCAGGTGGATGACATTGGGTTGGGAAATCTGGTCGTCATAGATGGGTTGGACAGAAGGGTCGGTGTCCATGCTGTACATCTCTATGACTCTCAGACTCTATGATCCTCTTTCACCTGAGGTGCATCGCAGTCGATAAAATCCTTCTCAACGTGTCAAAAAGGAGAGATTTTTATAAATGTGCTGATTCAATAGATAATACTGATAATTTTCCCAGCATTATGATCGAGAAATATTTAACTAACCTGATTCTGTCGATCTGAAGTATTAACTCTGTTTTTCTTTCTTCACAGATGCTGCGAGGTTCTGAGATTCTCCATCATAGCTTATTTTTCCAGATTTTATCATCTACTGTTCTTTGTTTTATGTTCATCTAACTAATGTTTAGTACAAAATCAATGAGCGGTGAGATCCTCATCATATTGCGTGTTTCTTCAAATTCGTTAGAAACGCTGTAACCATGATAAATTAGCAGAACAGACCTACCATGCCCTGACTGGGAATTCAGAACCAAGCCCCGGTGGTGAGAGCACCAAATCATAACCACTAGATTACCAGCAATGTCAACAGGTACTGTCATTTCTTTTCTCAATAACATTTATTTTGCCTTTTCATTTGTGATCATCTTGGCTGCGGAGTAGTTTTCACCCCGCTTGGAAAAGCCCATCCTGTCCGTCATGCAGTGTGTCTTATCACACATGCATCTATTCTCGACTCAGATTCCAGCATTTGGTAGAGAACTTTGTGAGTTCTGATGTTAACAACGCAAATGTCAATGAGATGATGCAATAATCTTAAATAACACAATGGCACTCAGGTTTATCATTGGATGAAACTGTGCTGAAGACCCCTTGAGCAAGTGAATACCCACAGAGGGAGACGCACAAACACATCCTCCGAAAGGAGCAGAGTTGTCACGATTATATGCACTTCATGTGCTTCACAATTGCTGTCCGTCCACACACACACACACAAGGTTCCCCGTCAAAAAACAGGTTTAAGTGGAGCACAAGTACTTTCTACAGTCAGTGAGAACAGTTGCTGTGAGCTGGAAGATGAGAGTTGAAATAATGTCACATGTTTCTCATGCGTAACTTTCAATTACGCAAAACTCATTGCAGATCATGAGAACCTGCCACAGCAACACTCAGTTGATAGCTCTCTTTAAGGGCAACTGCTAATTTGCAACGGTCGAAAGACAGTATATTAATTGGGACTCGAACTTATAATCTTCTTATCTGAATTTACAGGCATTATCAAGTTCAAAGCTAACTCAAAAGAAGTTGCCACATGTCACATGCTTGTTGGGTTCTGATGTTAAATGGGACATGGACAGAAAAAAACAATTACAAGGTGAACAACCAGTAAAGATAATCACCGTCACTCCTTCTCTTCAGTAGTATCACTTTGTGAAGCATTTCCTTTCACTGGCAAAAGAAACGCATTTGCTCTCTGGTGGCTGCTTCAGTGTCGCCTCCTTCTCTTCTGGAACTTTTATTCCCAATCACCGCGCAATTTCAAGAGCCAGTCCAGTGAAATGTACTTTCAAACTTTGCTTCATGTTCTTTTCCAGCCAGTCTCTGAATAAATTCAGCTAGAAGCCACTGGCCATTTCAAATCCCTGTGGTATGGTGCCTAGAAGGGTTTGTGTTGAAGCTTGTCTCCGATGTCAGTTGTTGATCTGGTGCGGTACTGTTGGAAGGTAGGATTTCGCATGTTTCCTCTGCTTGCCTAAGCATGCTATTATTCCAGTGCTTCCTCTCTTATCGTCCAGGTTGTCCTCATCAGGAAATGTTGCTTCTTGCTGTTTTATGAGCTATTACAGTTAACAGTGATAAGTCAATCAGAGAGAGATTTTGATCAACATCATAATTCGACAGATACAGCTGATAATTTCGCCGACGATTTATAATACATAATACTTAAGTAACCTCGTTCTGCAGAATGGTCACTGGAGGTGAAACTTTAACTCTGTTAGGTGTTGCCAGGCCTGCTGAGTTTTTCCAGCAATTCCTGTCTGCATGTTAGAATATTCAGCATCTGCTGATCTTTGTTTTATGTGAAACTGGACAATATCTTAAACCAAGCATGTTATTCCCGAGCTCTACACCTAATTTCCCGCTTCCGAAAATCAGTGTGGAGTACTTTCGTTATTGCACTTAGCACAATGGAGCTGTCACTCCTGGCCCGAGAATCACACCTGGGTTGCAGCTGCGGATGTGCCAAACGGTGCAAGCTCTTCTTTCTTTTCTAAATGACACTGTCTCTAACTGTTTACTTGTTGACATTTTAGCCGCAGATCAGTCTTTGCGACCTTGCAGTGTGGAAAAAGACCCTTTGGTCCATCATGTCTGTTCAGGTGATCAAGTCTCCATCTATTCTCATCCCAGCTTTCAGCACGTCGCCTGTAGCCTGTGTGTGCGGACAATGCAAGTGCTGATGTCAACGAGATTATCTCTGCAATCTCAAAAGGCACAACAATGGGACTGAAGTTTCAGATGATCACATAGTATTGAAACCTACATGTGGAATTGATCCAAATTCCCTACCAGAGATGGATGCAACAGATTAACTTGACTAGAAGGGACGATGAAACAAAGTCTGGAAGTGCAGGGGCAGCACGGTGGCAGAGTGGTTAGTACTGCTTCCGCACAGCGTCCGAGACGCGGGTTCAATTCCCACCTCGAGCTACTCCATGTGTCTGTGTGGAGATTGCACGCTCTCCCCGTGTCTGCGTGGGTTTGTTCCGGTTTTCTCCCACAGTCCAATGATGTGCAGCTTAGATGATTTAGCCATGCTAAATTGTCAATAGTGTTAAGTGAAGGGCCAAATATAGGGGACTGGATCTGGGTAGATTACTCTTCGGAGCGTCAATGTGGATTTGTTGGGCTGAAAGGCCTGTTTCCAAACTATAATTAATATTTAAAGTAAAAATCAGTAATCAATTTCCACAGAAAGTAACAGACGCCTCAAGATGTGCTTAACATCCAAATGTTTCTCTGACAAAGGGCAGTTTAGGTGGAACACAAGTCCCTTATCAAGACAATGTGAACTGTTGTGGTGAGTGGGGATATGAAATGGACAGTGAGGTTAAATACTTCCACACACTGCTTATGGGAACTTTCAAATTCCCAAAGCCCACCAATCCAGTCCCTGAGGGTCCTGCAAATCTGACAGGACAGTGCCTGGGATACATTCCTTAGTAAAAGCAACGGACCCACGGAAAACTATAAACACTTCCAGTTCCTGTCTCTTTTTCTTTCTGTCCCTGCCTCACTTTCAGCCCCCAGTGACGGTCCAGCTCCAAGAGAAATGAGCAGCTTGATCCAAAGACAGGCAGATCATAAAGCCATTTTTTGCTGGAAAGCAGGGCTAGGAAATGTTAACTAGAATATATTAGGAAGAGATAGGCTTGCACACGGCTGGTTAAGGACACACCAGTATCTCATCTTCATAATCCATGCACCATGCCAGTTATCCTCGATTACAGTGATCCAACGGATACGATGTCTGAAGGACTGATTAGGAGAGACTCGTTTCGAGCCCATCCTGGCTCGATTATATTTGTAAATTTCGTCGTGGCATCACATAAACTGAGCTCACTGCAGCTGATTAAGAGGGTTCCCGCACAGAATATACCCTTCGACCCATCAAGTCTGCTCAAGTTGAATAGAATCCCTTGACCGCTCAAGTCTCATTTGGTAGCGCTTCACATCAATAGAAGTTGGCAATGCAATTACACATCTAAATGCATCTGATCTGCTGCGGGTTATTTTTTGTTTTCTTTGATCCACCCGAAAAGGAAATGAGTTGCATCATCCTACCATTCCAGATCTATGATTTGAGCCGCTAACTCCTGCCTTGAAAGCAGGAAATTGTCATCTTTCCTTTTTGCCTTCAGCTCTAAAGTGCATCAGGTAACACCAATGGATTCCAAATACAGTGCCGTTCCTACTTGACCACGGCGACAGAGCCACCGCTATTTGCCTTTCCAGATCTCTGGATCTGCGGGAGAGTGAATTATTGCTGGACTGGTTTTGCGTGAATCCAATTATTTCACAGAGTTTGAAATTGTTAATGGTGGTTTAAATATGGTTCTTTCATCCCGATAGTTGGGAATTGGTATTCAGTTAAAAACAAGAGCAGAAACTGCCACAGAAGCTCAGTCGTCTGGCCGCATTTGTGGAGAGAGAAACAAAGGTAACGTTTCAGAACTTCTTCAGAACTCAGTTTGGACTGGCAGGTTCGGCCAAATTGGCTGAGTTTGCCCAGCAATTTCTGTTTTTGTTTCAGATTCACAGTATCCACATCCTTTACATTAACCATTAAGACAATACAGATACCAGTTGTGGTTCCTGGTAAAATGTTTGTTCAGGAAATATTTTCCTAACCCCATTAAAAACATGGAACAGTGCAAGATAGAAAACAGACAAAGTGAGAAAAAGCACTCTTCTGTCAAGGACCACAAACCCTTCAGTTGATAGCCACATACGCTGAGCAATTGCGCCACAGAAACGTTGAGCACAACCTTTGTGCAATCACCAGAACAGGCTGTTAGCGAATTCAAGATTCAGTCTGCCCCTTCTGGAATGACAGTCTTCCTCTTTCAGTTTTACTTTTCGAAAATAAATCCTGAGACATTCATCGTGAAGACATGGGAACAATCTGATCCAACACACTGCAAACAAATCCATACAACCAGGAACCAGCTCTCCTGCAACCGAGACCTTCTCCCTTGGAGGCTTTCAGCCATCTTGTCTGTTCATGAGTTTTCTTTTTGCACCAGAGTCCAGATGAACTTTGAATTGCTGATGGGTAGGAATAATAGTCATTTCAAAGTCGCAGATCTGTTCATGTTCCAAGAACAATCGAATCAGCGTCCCACGCTCTTAAATAAGCGCAAAGTATCTGCACTGTCTCTGCTCAGACGGACAGTTCACCTCTCATTCTCCTCTGCTTTCACTTCCAAAATACTTTCGAAAGATGTAAAAATCTGGAGACTGCTTTTTCTGTTTTGTTTCCTTGACATTTTCCCAACTGCCAACTGGCAATACTTTCCCAAAATCTCGTCGCTATCCTCCACCTTGCACCATGTGTAGGGGTGAGGAAACATTGTTTTGAGGAGAAATTCACGAGATGGTTAATGTGCTCTTTGGAGCAAAGAAGTTTAATCAGAGATTTCCTTGGTCTCTTTATAATGATTGGGAAGGGAGTGGTGTGGATGGATGGGTTGAAGATCAGGAGCAAGTGTTGCCACAGATCAGGGTTAGTGACAAAGAATTGGGATTGAAGATATTTAATGAAATACAACATTTGTGTAGAATAAATAGAGCTAAATCTCGGGGGAAGGTGTTATTCATTTAAGACACAGATGAGGAGGATATTCTGTCTTTCAGTGTGTAGAAGATCTGTGGAATTCTTAACAACAAAGTGCTGTCATGGCTGAGTATATTCAAGGCTGAGACAGAAAGATATTTAGACTCTTTGGGAATCAAGGTTCACGGGGATAATGCAGGAGCGTTGTATTGAGGATTCACCAGACCAGCAATGATATCATTGAAGGGATTTGCTGACCTGATGGGCTAAATGACTTCCATCTGCTCAAATGCCTTGTCTTCCATTTGGAAAGTGCTAGAGACCATTTTGAAGGAAGAGATACAGGACGTTAAGAAAAGATGATTGCAGTCAAACTGACTCAGCATTGTCTGTTGATTGGAAATCACACTTAACAATTTTGCCGAAGTTATTCTCGAATATTACAAGTAGAGTTCATCAAGGTATCCAGTAAATGAAGTGTCTTTGAATTTATGGTAAGCATTCAATAACGAAACATATGAAAATTCAGTGCACCTGGGAGGAGTACACATTGTTGGGTAATAAATGGGCAAGGACATCTAGTTTTTCACTGAACAGAAGACACCTCATCTGGATTATTAGGTATTTTTCGAGTTGGAATGATATAAGTAGTGAATTGCAGAATGATCAGTGACAGGGATTTAATGATTTACCTCTATGTTAATAGTTTGGACGAAGTGGCACAGTGAAAAGTGTCCAGTGTTTCTGACGATACACTATAGATGACAGGGCATGTTGTGATAAGGTCGGGGGAATCTGCAAACGGATGGACATAGTTTGGATGAGTAGGCAAAAAGTTGGCAGATGCATTTTTGTGTCGGGAGTGTCAGGTAGGAAGAGCAAAAGGCAGTCTGCGACTTTAATCGAGAGAAACTCCAAAAAAAAAATGCATTGCAGAGCGATCTGGATTTTCTTGAGCAAGCAACAAGCAAATGTTAGTGACAGATTCTTTTTTTCCCCTGGAAAAAGGGAATAGCCTCTCCGAACGCTCACAAGTGGAAGAGAGGATTTCCCAGGAAAAGACTGAAACTAAGTAAAATCGAAAAACTTTATTTCTTAAAATATAATAAAGAATAATTAAGTAACCACTATTTACAAACTCTTTCTCAATGTATCCTCCGCCTTTCCTCCGATAATATCAGCCTGATAAAACTCCCAGTTAAGATTTACAAAACAACACTTCTTATCATAAAAACAGGCAGCTGTACTTTCTTGTCTTTGGAAATTCCTGTATCTTCTTATTTCCATGTTAGGACTGTCTGCATCACATGTTACTGATCGAAAAGGTGTTCATAAGAGAGTTTTTTTTTTCCAAACAGTCTGTTACATGCTAGGAGTTGGCAGTTCTCTCAACTGTTCGATTTTTCCAGTCTTATACCTCTGTGCATCGGAATGCATCATTGGCTTTTAACCAGATCAATCGACTCAATTCAACTTGATTGGAAATTGGTATTTTTAGTGGTATAATTGAAACTGATTGGCCGATTACGAATTTGTGTTTTTTTCTATCCAGCCAACGAATTAATCGACTTCTTCGATTACATTGCTGCCTTATTGAGAACAGTTGGCGTTGTGTCCTGTAGTTCTGCTGCTTCTAACTTCCTTACAGGTACATCCACATCTTCATAACACCTCCCCATTCAGGAAAAATGGACCATCAAAATGAAATTATTGTTGCATTTCTTCTGCCTTTTAAAGATATTACCCTAACATTCCGATAACTTTCATATCAATTCAAATTGACTTCTTCCCATCCTCCTATATGTACATAAAACATTAAATAAAGACAAATCTGCTCTGAACTCGATCAGTTAAACCCACGATAGCGTGTCTTTGTTTACGTTGTTCCGTCTAGCAACATTTATGATTTTCAAATTAGATTTCTGTAATATAAGACTCCAACGAAATCAGATCTCATATTCTTATCTTTAATACATTCTAAGAATGTAAGCAGACTGTGTTCAGTGCACACAATCGTCTTCAACACATCAGTCATGATATACACATTAAAATGCAGAAAGCCCAGTACCAAACTCAATATTACTTTCTCAGTTGTGAATCAGTTCCTCTGGTGGATGTTGATCTTCTTCGAAAAGTAACCAACTGACAGTTCGATCCCATATCATCTTCCAGCAGGAGTACAGCTATAATGTCAGTGTGGCATCGGTGGTGACTTTAAAAGGTTTTGAAAAGTTTGATGCAGATCAAACTGATTTGGTGGTTAATATTTACTTCAAATGGTCGGATACCTCCTGGCATTTTTCTGCCACCGGAACTTTGTGTTCTATTTCAGCAAATTGGTTAACGGCGCTACCACCTTGCTGAAGTTTGGAAAAAAAACTTCCAATATAATCCTGATGAAGGACTTACGTCCGAAACCTCGATTTCCCTGCTCCTCGGATGTTGCCTGACGTGCTGAACTTTTCCACCATCACTCTGATCTTGACACTGATGTCCAGCATCTACGTTCCGCTCTTTGGCCCTTCCAATATAATCTGCTGAGTCCGAAGAAGCGAAGCAAATCGTCCTTCGATATTTTGTCGTGGAAGTTCCTCCATGGCCTTTGTCTTAGCATTTCATGGAGTTCACCTTCCATGACCGATGATGTGGGCTAAGAACATCACCTCTGATTTTGCGAATTCCGTTTTATTTTAGTTTGTCACGAGTTTTGCTTCTCATAGTCGTTCAAAGACCTCTGCCAACTGTACCATGTGACCTTTCCAGGAATTATGAAAGATCACAAGATGTCCAAATAGAGCGCACAGTTTTTTTTAACCCAGCCACAAGTCTTTTCCCGAGTCTTTAGAATGTAGCAGGCGCGTTCATCATTCAAAAGTGCATCACTTTAAACTTGGGATCTAATACAATCAGCGAATTCCACTCGATCTGGCTTGTTTCGATGATCTTCTCGTCGAACATAACCTCCACCTCCATCTGGACCTGTCTGGTTTTGAAATGATTAAGCTGATAGGGGTATCGTTTTACCGAAGCAGTATTCCCTACCTATACTTCATTTGCAATAGCATTAGTTCTCCACGTCTGATTCTTGCATACGTCCTTACACTGCTGTAACAAATCTTTCAACTGCATTTAATGCTCCTGAAACAGATAGCATTCCTCAATGACTTCTTCGTTTAGTTTATCTTAAGGAATCTCAATGTCCATATCATCTGAGTTTGATTCCTCACTCTGCAGGACAGTAACTAACTCCTGTTTCTCCAGTTAATTCTTTCTAGTGTACTACGGTTTCTACATGTTCATATGACTTATCTGATACCCTTTTTTGCCATCAGGCATCTTTACTAAATAATTCGCCTCACTCAACTTTTTCCTCAATGTGAGAGGAACACGAAACCTGGCTTTGATGGGATCTCCTGTCATTGGTAACAGTATTCACATGTTATGCCCTTGGGAAAAAGTCAGCGTCTCAGAGTTTTTATCCACCACCTGCTTCATTCTATACTGTGCCCTCTTTAGGTGCTGTTTAGCCAACCCACCTACTCTAGTTAATCTCTCCCTTACCTCCGATACAGAATCTAATTGTGCGACCTCCGAATTTTGTCCTGCCAATTTTTCATTCCTTAATTTCAAAGGGCCTCTCACTTCCTGACAGAATATTAACTCAACATGAGTAAACTGAGGAGATTCGTTTGGGTCATCTCTAATGGCAAACAATACGAATTGGACACATTTATGCTAGTCATTCGGATAATCCTGACAGTATGCTCTTGGGGCGGCACGGTTGAACAATGGTTAGCAATGCTGCCTCCCAGCGAGAGAAACCCGGGTTCAATTCTCGCCTCAGGCATGAGTTTCCGCTGGTTGTTCTGGTTTTCTCCCACAGTCCAAAAAATGTTCAGATTAGGTGTATTGGCCATGCTAAATTGCTTGTAGTGTTAGGTGAAGGGGTAAATGTAGGGGGTTGGGTCTGGGTGGATTGTGCTTTGGAGGGTCGGTGTGGACTTGTTGGGCCGAAGGGCCTGTGTCCACACTGTGAGTAATCTCATCCTAACATGGTATTCAAGATCTGATGACACCTTTCTAAATTTACATGGAATTCAGGATGATATGCATTGGATTTAAAGTGCTGTTTACCCAAGATATTCACAACTTCCTTAAACAGCCGAGAAGTAAATTAGACCCTTGGTCAGACGGACTCTCGCTGAGTAGTGCATACCGTGGGGAAAAAACTACTAACTCCTCTATCACTTTTTTTGCCTTGATACTCCGTGATGGAATTGCCTCTGGAAAGCTGGGAGGCACATGCAATATGGTAAGCAATTGCTAGTTCCCACATTTACATCTCAGCAGGGGACGTGCACGATTAATTATAATCTGCATGAAATTTTCTTCAAATGTGGGAATTGGTAACAAAGGTGATGGTTTTATTACTGCCTGTAGCTTACCTACCATTTGGCATGTATGACACATATTGAAAATGTTAAGCACATCCTTGGGCATTCCAAGCCAATACAAATGTTTTTGTGCCTTAGCGGTAGATTAGATTACTTACAGTGTGGAAACATGCCTTTCGGCCCAACAAGTCCACACCGACCCGCCGAAGCGCAACCCACCCATACCCCTACATTTACCCCTACCTAACACTACGGGCAATTTAGCATGGCCAGTTCACCTGACCCGCACATCTTTGGTCTGTGGGAGGAAACCTGAGCACCCGGAGGAAACCCACGCAGACACGTGGAGAACGTGCAAACTCTACACAGTCGATCACCTGAGTCAGGAATTGAACCCGGGTCTCAGGCGCTGTGAGGCAGCAGTGCTAAGCACTGTGCCACCGTGCCGCCCACAATGTGGTGTATATGGATTTTAAAAAGGCGTTTTGTAAGGTTCCCCATGGTAGGCTACTGCAAAGAATATGGAGGTATGACATTGAGGTGCGTTAGAGGTTTGGATTAGGAATTGGCTGGCTGGAAGAAGACAGAGGGTAGTAGTTGATGGTAAAGGTTCAACTTGGAGTACAATTATTAGCGGTGTTCCGCAAGGATCTATTTTGGGACCATTGCTGTTTGTCATTTTTATAAATGACGTGGAGGAGGGGCTAGAAGGTTGGGTGAGCAAGTTCTTCCTGCCATACCAGGCAACATCCTGGTAAACCTCCTCAGCACACGTTCCAGTGCCTCCACATCCTTCCTATAGTATGGCGACCAAAACTGTACACAATACTTCAGCTGCGGTCGCACCAGAGTCTTATGCAACTGCAACATGACCTCAGGACTCCGGAACTCAATTCCTCTTCCAATAAAAGCCAGTACACCGTTTGCCTTCTTCACAGCACTATTTAGCTGGGTGGCAACTTTCAGAGATCTGTGTACAAGGACACCAAGATCCTTCTGCTCATCCACACTAACAAGTATATATGAACTACCTTCTCTTTTAATCTCCATTCCGTTTTCTTGACTGACTGAGTTGCAACTTCTCAAGGTCAAATTCTCGCTTTTTTCTCTTTCCCTTTCTTCTCTTTCTCTTTGTTCAGCCAAGAGCATTCTCTCTCTCTCTCTTCTCTTTCTCTCTCCCTTTTTTTGGTTTTCTAACTGCATTTTCCTCAATTGTAATTTAAGTTTTTTCTACCTCTCCTGCTCTTGCATATTTCTCTGACACACTTAAGTGTTTGAGTCATTCCCTTACAATTTCAACTTTAATTTTGTCCTTGGTTAAACACAAATCTAACGTTTTATCAACCACAAGTCACCGATATTAAACAAATTGTCTCAACTACGTCTTACTTAAAAATCGTGGACACTAACCTGCAAGTGTTTTAAATCTGCTGGGATTTCCCGTACTCAGAAATCCATTCAAATCTGTCTCAACTAGTTCAGATGACAGACCCGAGCCCCCATACTGTTACAAAACAGGGATAAGCACCCTGTTTCACTTATGGTCAGAAACGCAGGAAATATTTTTCCAATGCAGTATTTTTCAATGCGGCCAAGAACTATGGAAAGTAAAAATTAACATATTTATCCCTTAAATTAGAACAGACAATAAGTAACTAACCACTATTTGCAATTTCTTTCTGTAACCTATGTTTTATCTTTACTTCTCTCATGCTAATTCGATAAAAGTCCCAAATAAAGTTTACAAATCAACACTTATTATCTCAAAATCATGAAACTAAAAGACAATGGGTTCTTATCTTCAGATCATCCGATGTATTCTTTTCTTCATGTCAGGAATTTCTGCGTCACATATTCGTAATTGAAGATATACCTTTTTAAGAGAGCTACTTTTCAGGCAGTCTGTTCACATGCTGGGCTCGTCATTTTTCCTCTCAACCGTGCAATTCTCCTCAGTCTTACATACATTGAATTGTATCAATGGCTTTTAAGATTGTCTTTCGGTTCGAATCCTTACAGTATGGAAACAAGCCACTTATCCCAACAAGTCCACACCGACCCGCTAAAGATGAACCTGCCCAGACCCGTTCCCCCTTCCCATATTTATCCCTGACTAATGCACCGAACACTATGGGCAATTTAACATGGCCAATTAACCCGATCTGCAAATCTTTGAATTGTGGAAGGAAACCAGAGCAGATCTTTTGATTCTTTTTCAGCTGTAAATTAATTCCCTGTGCCCTTTAGAAACTAATATTTCTGTGAATTAATCTCTACTATACTCCCCCCATGACAGACATTCCTTTTTCTCCTTGTCTCCCCGACTCGCGCACCAGCTTGCTCACAAGCTGTTACACTTCTGACGGTTCCCAGGGCTCTGTGACCTCACAGCAGTCTCTGGGTCAGTGGCATGAGTTTTGAATTATCTTCCTCCAGAAAGAATCAGAAAACTTTATTGCTGCAGGAACCCCGAGTTTGTATTTAGAAACGCAGAGTATTTTAGTCAGAGTCGAGTATTGTTTAGCCTTCATCCACAGTTTTGAGCTCTTGGACCTGTGCACTGGATAGTTCTGTGATCCTCCCACATATGCTGGAAAAGCGCAGCAGGTCAGGCAGCATCCGAGGATAAGTCCTTCTTCAGGCTTATGCCCAAAACGTCGATTCCCCTGTTCCTCAGATGCTTCCTGACCTGCTGCGCTTTTCCAGCAACAGATTTGCTGCTCTGATCTCCAGCATCTGCAGTCCTCACTTTTCTCCTCCTCCCACAGATGGGCAGCATCGGTGGATTAGCCAGGCCAACTGGATCTGCAATGAGAAGGTTAACCTTTTCATTAATCATAGTAAATACAGGGTTATGGGCTAGACTGGGGACTGGATTACGGTCTATACACACTTGATGTGCCAAATAGATTCTTCCTTTAATTCTACAATTCTAGCTAGTTGTGACCATTTTCACATTTCGCAGCTCGACAAATCACCAGGTCCACATGCTGCTTTTGCATTTGTCTGGGTTCTCACTCAGACCTTTTCTGTTTTTCATCAGTTTGATGGCATATATGTGGATAAGAACGTATTTTTAAATACAAATAATCCAAAGGAAACCCCTCACTTATTAGGAACTCATTCCAACTGCTGACATCCCTCAAAGGAAGGGAAAATCAAGGTTCAGTCATAATCTTACAGAAACAGAGACATTATAATTGCTTGGATAGACTGAACAGTTTTAAACACATTTCTCAAGAAAAGATGAAGCTGAGAAATAACCTGATACAATTGGAAAGCTTTCTCCCTTGGTTTTCAGAGATGTGAGGCTAGAAGTATTGAATCTTTAGCATTGCCCTGAGATTTTCAAATTTGCAGTCTAAATGTGTATCTGTCTTTCTGTCTGCGTGAGTTCACAGGTCACTGTCTGAGTGTCTGCACAAATCTCGAAATTATTCTGCTTCCCCACGCGCTCATGCCCCTCACCTCTCGCTGAGCCATGGCGAAGCTATTTTATGAGAGTAGGAGATTTCTCTGCTACCGCTGCTCCTTAAGTTTCCACCTAGTTGCCAATTCCCTTCATTAAGTTCCACCTGTCTCTTAGCCACCCAAATGGGTTTGTTAAAAAGTATGAGAGGAGAGAGGACTGACACTAAGATTTAAATAGCCAGAATTAAATACAAAAAGGGAAATAGAAGAGGTTTGAAAATGCAAGGCAAAAGACACTCCAGAATGAGTCATTCCCGCAGTCATCTGAGAGAGCATTCACTAATGAGAGTTAAACTCATGTGGAAAGAGAGGGAGCACCGACTATTAACAGGTTTATTTCAAACATCAAACGTTTGTTCCGTCTGCAACAGTAGGTAAGAACATGGATGTGAAGTTGGAAGTGAGAGGAAATGTTTCCACAAACTGCAGATGGTCAACTTTCATCAGAATAGGGATACGTCATTCTGTCCCTCAAGCTCGAGCTGCAATTCCATGAGTTCACGGCTGATCTGTAGCATCCACATTCCTTTTCCAAAACCCACCAACCTCATCATTAACTCTCCTCTGAAACATGGAAGTTGTATATTTAAACAGTAAGCATCTGGAAATTATGGAATCAGAAGCAAAAGCAGAAATGGCTGGAAAAAATAAGCAGATCTGCCAGCTTTTGTGGAGAGAAATTGGAGTTAACATTTCGGGTCCAGTGACCAGTGAGGTGACCAGCTGCAGCTCACCATTCTGCCTTTTCTGTAAAACTTTGCAAAGCAGGTTCTGGTTCAAGGGAAATTAACTCGTCAATAACAACAGAGAAAACAGAATATATGCTCAATCAGAATAAAATCCATTTTTGTTTTTCACCTTTAAATAAACTGCAAAATCTTATTCATTATTATTTCAGGAATACGATAATGGACACTAATATTAACTCTTCATGTCACTGGCAATGGGAAATTTTTTTCATTCTGAACTGGTCGACCCTACATGTGAAATTAGATCCCCAACAATGTAATTGACTCTTAACCATCCCCCAGCAGTTGGAATGGATGATATATACTGGCTGAGCTCCCACTGCCATGATTCCATGAACAAACAAAAAAGAAACCAATTGCTGTAGCTACTTGCGAGCAAAACCGATTTTTTTCAAGTTGGATATCTGACTAAATTTTTCCCACACTCAAAGCAAGTGATTTGTCTGTCCCGAGTGTGAAGCCACTGGTGTGTCAACAGGTGGGGCTTTTGAATGAATTGCTTTCCATAGTCAGGGTAGGTGAACGGTCTCTACCCAATGAGAACTGTTGGTAAGCCATCAGGGAGAGGATTTCATAAGTGCTTTTCCATGCACAGATCAGGTCAACGGTTTCCCCTTGCTGTGACTGGGCCAATGTGTTTACAGTTTGGATGGGTCATTGAAATCTTTCTTACTGTCCCCACTTATCCACAGTTTCTCGTCAGTGCAGCATTGATTTAGTTTCAGTAATTCAGGTGCACACCTGAAGTGTCATCTACACACAGAATCTGAGAACAGTTTTTCTTCACTGTGAATGATACGTCTACCTTTCATCATTTAAATTCAATGATATTCAGATTACATTACATTCTGTAACTCTGTCAGATCCTGGTGTGATGTTCGGTATGCAATGCACATCCTCAATTTCCAAAACTGTGGAATTAACTTAAAACAAAAATAAACAATGGGGCACGATAACACAAAAACGAAGACAGCTTTGCAATCAATGGGAATGATTTGGCAATTTCTGCGGCTGATACTAGGGAATAGTGAAGTGACACACTCCAAGATTGTCAATGAATTACAAACCGACTCTCTCGTGTGCAGTAGGTATAAGAACCTGTCATCCATTTAGGACCAACACAAGATTGGGACATCAGTGGGAAGATAGAAAGCGCTAGAGAAGGGTATTTGCTGCTGAGAACAGCTCATGGCTTGATGCATGCATTTACTATTAGAGGTTATCGCCTCTGTAGAGCAACCTGATGAGGTATCTTCGTTCCTTGCTCTTTTGCTCATTGAATATGTAATTGAATAATGTAAAATAAACCAAAATATGCAACAAATACCGAAAAAGGGAATGTGAAGTAGAAGGCTTACTAAGTGGAAAGCCTACTAAGTGAAACAGAACATATTTCACAGTCTCTGTGAGCCACTCAGAACCGTGAGGTGTACACTATTTGCGGAAGGTATCAAGTCTGCTGCTGGTCATGGCACACTTCCTCTGTATGTGCAACCAGACACAGAGACAGTAATCTAGGAGAAGCAGAACGATGACCATTAGCCACATTTAGGAGAGCCACGATCGTGTTGAATGGTAAAGCAAGCTTTCTGGGCCAATTAACGTAGCCGTGCTCATAAATCTACTCATCAGCGACAGTGACTCTTCCCATCACACTGTCTAATCCGATCTGGTAAATGTATTTCTACTGAAGAAAGGCTGTGGCCGTACATTGGTTCAGTTGTGACCACTGAGGCATCACAGCCAGGGATCTGGGTTCAATTTCAACCTCAGTCGACGGGTGTGGAGTTTGTACATTCGCCTAATGTCTGCATGGCTTCCTCCGGGTGCTTTGATTTCCTCCCATAATTAAATTATGCCCAGGTTTGGTGGATTGGCTATGCTAAATTACCTTTAGTGTTTAGGGATGTGTCGGTTAGGCGGTTTAGCCATAGGAAATACAGGATTAAAAGGAAAGTGTCAGAGTGTGAATCTGGGTGGAATGTTCTTTGGAGAGTGCTGTGGACTTGTTAGGCCAAATGGTTGGTTTCTACATTGTAGGGATTCCAATCTATGGAAGTCCCTCCAATTTCTCTCTTCCGTCCATACAACCCGTTCAAGGTCAGGAGTGTGGAACTGGGAAGTCACCAAATATTGTGGAGCTGCCTCTTCAGGTAACGGCACATTAGCTCCCACCCCTAATGTTTGCCCCCTTACCCAGGTTTCGCTAAATTCTGCTATTTTGCGTGATCCTGACCTGAGATAAACTGCTGGAGTACATAGAAGACACGTGGCTAGCAAGATCAAAGATTTGAACGATAGCCCATTACATTTTCAGTTTTTAAGGTCCTGAGATCGTGAGAAATTCACTGGGGTATCCTTGCTTGTTGCATTCATTTGTCGAGAGTTTTGCCTTGTCTGTCTGACCTACCTGTGTCTTTGTCCTACCTATTGGTCTTTTATTATTGTTTGTCCACGTGCCTGTCCATGCTGCAGCCTGTTCTGGCTTTCCACCCCAGCCACTTAAATGAAAATTGGTGCAGAAAACTCCAGACTGTGCAATAATGGAATGACCATGGGGACTGCTCTGCCTCGTCCCCTATGTCAGAGAGTTCCACAGCCACTGACTTTGTTGCGGAAAACACAAGACGCCAGGGTAAATAATGTGTTTCAAGACTAAGTTAGGTGCTGCTCCCTTTACAACTTTTTCACCAGTCGACAGAATTTGTTAAGAGATGCTGTAGCAGACATGTGATCTCTTTCGGTGAGGACATCTGCACGTGGCCCCATGAAAATTGGCATTAAGAGGGTTATTTTAAAATCAATAAAATTGTAATTACTGAACCTCGTGTATTACATGTGGGCACGGGGAGCCCTCCTGGGTTATTGCCGATATGCTGCACTGCTTGGAAAAGTTTAAAAAGCATGCAAAGTGACACCATCTCCCTGAAGCTGAAGAATGCCATCAGGCCCCAGACACTACTGTCTCTATAGATCCACCCGCCCACTCGCCCGCCGCCGTAAACGCCCCCCCCCCCCCACTACCCTAAACTTACTGTCCCGACCCCAGAAACGGACCCATGTTTAAATGAGGTCATCATGTTTGTTAAATTACAACTCAGAAAGTCACACGTGGCAGCCAAAGAACACCCTGATCTAACACCGCAACCCAACCCTGCTCAAACAACCAGGCTCAAGTGAAGGGGAGCTGCCACACTGAAATCACATATCCCCAAGCACCAGCACCCCCGCATTATGATAGGCACAACTCACCTTGATAAGCCTTGTGCTCTCTCTGAGGTTTGGGGTATGTTGCAGGATTTAATCAACCTACGTCAGCACTCAATTGCTTTCCACAATTAGCTATTTCAAAATTTTGTGCTATTTGTAAATGCCACCTGCAAGACGTCCAATCACTCTTCCAACTGGCCTATGGGAGCCACTGGGCAAATATACATCCTCCATCCAGTTTCCCATCAACCTGTGGGCCAAAGTGTGTGAGCGCAATGACTGGCCCGAAAGAACTGAAAAGAAACCATTAAACCAGCTGCAACACAGCAGGCAGACTTTGCAGAACTTACCCATTGCCTGCAGAAAACAGACGAGCCTATTCCTGACTTAATCGCCTCCTTCAGCGATGTCAGTTCCATCTTCTGTTGATGCATGCTGTCTAGATATGCTCGATTACAGGCACAGAATCTGACATGGCTAACAATGGAGTTCGGGTACACACTCTTACCATCTTACATAATTTCGACCAAGATGGATTGTTTGATGTTCAGAAAGAGAAGGAAGCATACACCCGGCTCATAGAGTCTGATAACTGACGGGTTAGTGACAGGCAATTGCAGCTGATCGGTGACAAAGCTCGTGGCGAGTGCAAGGTCTGGGGCAAGAGGAGCCTCAGCATTGGGACAAAGGATAGTTAGGCCACCGCCACTCATCACTACCTTTCCCATCCCTGCCATGCACAACAAAATTAGGTCGCTCCACAGTGGTAGCCTCATCAGGCCACATACAATGTAGTTGAGCCAGTCCACTGCCTGGTGAAACCCACGGGCTGCCACGGGAGGGAGGGTTTGCGTGCTGCCTTGATAGCCCACTCCCACTCCCCGCCTGAGAATCGAATGTTTGACGTGGATTTGGACGGGGGTTATCTCATTTCAGTTTTGTTAGACTCCTGGACTATCCCCTCGTCTGCGTCTCCCTCTGCAGAACTTTACCACATTTCCCAGACTGTCCGCACTAAGGATATCTCTGAATGCTTATGGCAGAGCCACAATCAAACCCAGTTACAATCAGCATTGAGCCTGTCACTGTCCCTGACACAGCAGTAATTTCAACGTGACGTCCAATGCCCCTCACTAGGCTGTCAATCGATACGTAAATTGAACGCTAGCATTCATTTCTCTCTCCTAGGTCTGTCCTTAGAAACTCCTGGCAAACATTAATCCATGCTGCAAGTGGCCATTATCAGCCTTAAGTCCCGACCAATGACTTCTCCAATTGGTCCAGCATCCACAAACCTCTGTGTGCCCTTTTTTCAACCCCTCTTCTCCCTCTTGTCCAATACTTCTCCACCGTCCAACCTTTCTGTGCTGGGTGATATTGACAGGACGCATCCTCTGGCAATTTCACTGCACTGTTTCAGGCCCAAAGGAACGGACATCACCTTGCACTATGCTTGCAGGACACCATCTCTCTTTGACCTCCCCACTGGCGATGACAGGACTGTATTTTGTGGGAAACAAGTGGGTAGCGGCAGAGGTCCTGCCCAACACAAAACTGTCGACAGTGTTCTGCCACGGCACTGCTGTGACTCCACATGTTCCCCTCTTCGCCAAGTTCCCCTGACCTCCCAATGAGTTGGGACATGTGATGGCGCGTTATGACAACGAGCTATTTTGAACCCCTTGATTCTGTAAGTACCCTCTCAATTCAGGTTGCCCCACTAGGGTAGAATGAGTTCTATGCGCGCTGCACTCCCATTTCGGTGTGGGCCACGTCGACTAAACAAAGGCAGCCCCACCCCCCCCAACACTTTAGTTTTGACTATACTTCCGGCGTCGCTCTGGGTACAGCATTCTAATCATGCAGGACGAGTACTGTCTGCCTCACCACACCTTGTTACACCCAACCGGAGCTGCACTGCTGTCGAAATGACAGTACCCCCGTCATCAAACGCTACAGAGGGATACAAGACAGTTATTGTCTCCATATTGCAACAGGACATCTTAGTTCCTATCACCAGCCCCTGCAATGCCTCTATCCTGCCCATACCAAAATATGGGTGGCCAGGGAAATGGCGTTTCATTCAGGATCCACTGGCAAATAATATCTTTGTTGTTACCTGCTCCGTGGTGTTCCCTAACACAAACGCCATACTCATCAGCATCCCTGCCTCGCCCACTTGCTTCTCTGTAATTGACATATATTCAGTCTTTTTGTCCACCATTTGTTCCCCTTACATCAAGTAATTTTTCTACTTTACTTACGGTGACCACCAGTATACATGGACACGTCTTCCCTCAAGGTACACGGACAGCCCCACATCGCATTCCTCTGGAGTATAACGGATGGTGAGAACCCTCCACGTACCATCTCAGTCTTACGCCTGTGGTCAGCAAAGATTTGGATATAATTCTGAGGGATAGGATCTTTGAATATTTACTGTGATTAAAGGCAGTCAGCATAGCTTTGTGAGGGGCAGGTCATGCCTCATCAATCCTATTGAGTTCTTCGTGGAGGGGACAAGAGAGGTCGACAAAGGTCATGCAGTGGATGTGGTGTATATGGACTTCAGCAAGGCATTTGATAAGGTTCTCCATGGTAGCCTCATTCATAAAGTCAGGAAGTATGGGATATATGGAGATTTGGATATCTGGATTCAGAATGGGTTGGCTGACAGAACGCAGAGACTGGTTGCAGATGGAAAATATTCTGCCTGGAAGTCAATTTTGAGTGGGGTCCCAAAGGGCTCTGTTCTTGGGCCTCTGCTTTTCGTAGTTTTTATCAATGACTTGAACGAGGGGGTTGAGCTGTGGGTTAGTAAATTTGCAGATGACACAAAGATTTGAGGTGTCATCAATAGTATCGAGGGCTATTGCAGGATGAAGTGCAACATAGGATGCAAAGCTGGGCTGAGAAATGGCAGATGGAGTTCAACCTGGAGAAATGCGAAGTGAAACATTTTGGAATGTCGAACTCGAATGCTGACTATAGGCTGAAAGACAAGATTCTTAGTAGTGGAGGAACAGAGGGGTCACGGTGTGCAAATACGTAGATCTCTCAACGGTGCCACCCACGTGGATAGTTTTGTTTAGAAAGCATATGGTGTTTTGTCTTTCATTAACCGGGGTCAAGTTTAAAAGTCACAAGTACTTGCTGCAGATCGACAAGTCCCTAGTGAGACCACACTTTGAATATTGTGTCCAGTTCTGTTCATACTCCTACAGGAAAGACACAGAAGCTTTGGAGAGAGTGCAAATAAGGTTTACCAGGATGCTGCCTGGATTGTAGGGCTTTCTTTATTCAGAAAGGTTGAAAAAGCAAAGACTTTTCTGTCTGGAGAGGAGGAGGAAGAGAGGAGTCCTGATCGAGGTATGCGAGATAATGAGAGTAATAGAAAAAGTCAATCACCGGAAACACTTCCCCGGGGCAGGATTGATGGATATGATGGGTCATAGTTTTAAGATAGTAGGCGAGATATAAAGAGGATACATCAGAGTTAAGTTCTTTACACAAAGAGTTGAGAATGCATGGAATGCATTGCCATCGGTCATTGTGGAAGTCTAGTCATTAGGGACATTTAAGTGATTGCTGGACAGGTACATGTAAAGCAGTGCGCTGAGGGGTGCGTAAGTTGTTATTATATTTTACATTTGGATTAATCCTCAGAACAACATCGCGGGCCAAAGGGCCTGTCCTGTTCTGTACTTTTCTATGTGCTATGTTCTAAAGGGCCCACCTTCAGTACGCCAACATTTATCAGTGGCCTCACCCTCCATTGTTGCCTGCATATAAGACACTTTTGCTTTCTGTCACTGCCTGGCACAGGATGGGCACAAAGTGTCCATGGGCAAAATGCAACTCTGTCAGGAGAAAATACATCATTTCAGTTAGGAACTCTCCTATGGCCTCAGAACACTGTGCAGGAAACGGATAACAGCCCGTACTGAGCTCTCCCCGCTTCGTACACAGACTCACTTGCGAGCGTTTCTGGACATGATTACCTATTGCAGACATTGGACTTCTAACCATTGCGCCACCCCGACGTGAGGTATCCTCGCATTGAGGCACCCCGACGTGAGGTATCCTCGCCAAAACAGCCAGCGAAGCAGCGCTGGACACCTGAAACAGAACCGACTTCTACAAAACTCAAACAATGTTTAATCGCCGGTCCTGCTCTGAAGGTACCTGATTATACACAAATATTTTAACTTTATGTGATTTTGAAAGAGGGATTTGCGTCTGAAATTTTGAGAAAAATGCATGGGACTCTCCAGCTCTCTGTAGCCTTCTACTCTGTACATTTCCCACTGGTTGTAAAGGGAATGCTGGCCTGTCTAAGAGTGGTGATGGCCACTGTGGTAGCAGTAGAAATGGCAAAACACCTCGTGGTGGAAAATCCATTCAGTGTATCTGCTGCTTATGTCGTCAGCCAATCAACGTTTTGCAGACACTGAGAGAACAGGCAATGACGTTGCATTGCTTTACCCGGCCTATCTTTATCTTCAGTGCGTTCTTCCGTTTTATACCCTTCTCCACTTCTTCCTTTAACCCGTGAAGCCTTTGCAGAAGAGCATGACAGCCACGACTTATATCAATAGGTTCTCAACCCACGCTCTGATCTTTTCCAGACACAATCGCACAAATCTGACCTAACCTTCTTCACAGAAGGGTCTTCTTTCAGTCCCTCAGAATGACAAACACTAGCAGGATACATGATGTGCACTCCTTTTGAGACCCTCGAGTCTGCTGCACTACTGTACGGGACGTCTGTACAAGTTCTTAAGCTATTCGCCCTCACCGGAGTCTGCATTATCACTGAAGGTAGTTCAGCTGACATTTGCACAAACTGCAGTTATGCTTTTAGAGTCGGCCACGAATTTGGCACTATCTGGAAACAGATGGGATTTATTAAATCAAAATAAAGGGGAAATTGTGGGGGAAAATCAAACCACTTTGCCTAACCACCGCAGCCTCACAGAAGCCATGTCTGCATTTTAGCCAAACAAAACCTACCCATAATGCTAATGCCACCTCAACGTGACCACACTCCACTCAGGAGCTTATAGTGAAACAAGGTATTGCGTAATCACTTTCTCACGTTAAGGAATACACTACTGAGTTGATGTGTTCTCTGGTTTCCCTACATCACAATTTTTGTCACTGGAACTGAAGCTCCAAGGACATTCCATGTCTCACCAGATACCTAATCCTCACGAAGCCCAAACAGACTAGGTGGCACCAAGATACCTGACAAGAACTGACACTACCCTAGGGACCTAATTAACCCATGATCCAAGTCAATGGTACACATTTCTGCAGGTGAGCTAAACCTCCTGCAACAATTTTTAACTGATGGAAACATACTGCCGGTCAAGCGGTGACTTTTGATTAACTATAATCAAAACTGCATTGTATGGTAATGAACATTATCCTGATGTAATAGTTTAAAATTGACTGTACCTATAGCTGAGGGAGGGGAATCCTTGGCTTAACTGTAATAAGTGTCCGTTTTGTATCAGTCCCGTTAACTTCTCCACCTCTGGTGTTGTATGAAACAGATCAGTATTTGTGATTTTCACAAGACCGTTGGATGAACTTTATTTATAATTGAGCAATTATTTGCAACCTTTTCTTGCAATCCAGCACCATCCAGCAAATTTCTCCTATGCAGTAAACTGCCGTGGTCTCTATTTCTGTCTGACGATTCTATCTTCCAGATAATAACCCTCCAGAATGTTCTCTGACTCCATTTCAGAGTACACATCAGCATATATACTTTATATCGTCTTGTCTTGCTGTTGCAAGTCTCAGCCTTCCAGAACTAAACATTTCTATCTGACACTCTGCTTGTTCAGAATTTTCCTGCGCTATTATGTCAAACAGGATATCTGCTAACTGAACATCAACTCCTCCATCTTTCCCTTTACTATTCACTTCGTTCATTGGGATCTGATCACCACACAGTCTGCGAAAATGCCAGCGTATTTCCGTGTTAATCCCTCAGTTTCTTGGTCTTCCTTGGAGATTCCCAAAACAAGAGGTATCACTCCCAACTTAGATTGTGCCAAATCATTCCCAAGATCAAACCGAGTTCCTGGAACGGACAATATTTCAATCATTCCCACCATACATTCCTCAGTCTTAAGTTGACACGCCAACCTAATCTAACATGGTGGAAGGCTATAAGTCTGCTCGTCTATACCACTCTCGATAAACAGATCATAAACAGTGCATATTCACGCATCCTTTGCTATCAGCGACTGTTTAGATCGTATATCTCTCAAAATTATAACTTCTTGTCCTTCTCCCTTTGTTCTTTCTGAGAAAACTTTACCCACAGAAGCGAATCCTTTGTAGATACCAAGTATTAACTATATACCCAACCCCTGTCTAGACTGTGCACTCTCCTGTAGCTCATCAGTTATTCTTGGGGTATTTTTATCAACATTCACTAATGCCACTGACTTCGGTTCATTTACCACATGTTATCCCACAGCGTCTTACTTTAAAGACCAGCAATGTGCCTTTATGTGTCCCACCTTCTGGCAGTGAAAACAACTTTTCTCAGTGCCATTTTGACAGAGCGGCGAGGAGAGAAGGCGAGGAAAAGCGAGTGCTGCTGGGAAGGTAAGGGCTTAATTTATATTTTGGCAGTGGTGAAACCTGAGTTACTATACGTTTAGTATCTCCCTCCTGATCCCCTCCTATAACCAAAAGAAAAACACTATGCAAGATAAGGCGTATATTTGTTTTGTTTATCTTTATTTACCATATATTTAAGTGCATTGTTTGGTTTTACTTAGTTCATATATAGCTAAGCATACAATGGCAGGGGACATCAGACCCGTGGCATGTGCCTCTTGCTTGATGTGGGAGCTTAGGGACGTGGCTGACGTTCCTGACTCTTACACTTGCAAGATGTGTGTCCAGCTGCAGCTCTTGTTTGACCGCATGACGGTTATGGAGCTGCAGAGGTGCTCACTGAGGAGCATCCGTGATGCTGAGGAGGTCATGGATAGCAAGGGTAGTGAACTGTTCACACCGTAGGTTAGAATTTCTTGAGGACAAAGTGCGTGGGTGGCCAAAAGACAGAAAAAAAAAGAGTAAGAAGATACTGCAGGTGACCCCTGAGGGCATCTCCCTGCCAAAACAGGTATACCATTTTGGATACTGTTACGGGAGATGGCTCACCAGGGAAGGGCACCAGTTGTGAAGACCATAGCACAGTAGTGGGCACTGCTGATCAGAAGGATGGAAAAAAGTCTCGTCGAGCCATTGCCATAGGGGATTCTATTGTAAGGGGAGTAGATAGGCGGTTCTGGGAATGAAAACGGCTATGCTAAATGGTATATTGTCTCCGAGGTGCTCGGTTCAGGCATGTGAACGATCAGCTGCAAAGCATTCCAAAAGGGGAGGGTAAACAGCCAATATCTTGGTACATATAGACACCAAAGATATACGTAGAAAATGAGATGACGCCCTGAATGAAGAATTCAGGTAACTAGGTGAGAAGTTAAAGAAGAGGACCTGAAAGGAAGTAATCTGGGATTACTACTAGTGTCACGCGCTAGCCAGCGTAGAAAGGAACATAAATGCAGGATAAACATGTGGTTTGAGGGATGTGGACGAGGGAGTTCAGATTTCATGAACATTGGGACTTGTTCCGGGGACTGAGGGACAATTAAAAAATAGATGGTCTGCATCTGAACCAGACCGGAAACAATGTCCTTGGGTGAGCTTTTGCTTCTGCTGTTGAGGAGGTTTTAAACAAAAGTGGCAAAGGACTGGCAAACGGAAGGGAAAACAAGTAAGCAGTGAAGTGGAGACTGGAGACTGTAAAAATCAAGAAGATAGCATGAATAAATGGAAGAGTATGCAGAGAACAGATGAACGCAATTTAAAAAAAAGGGAGCTGAAATGCATCTACTTTAATAAAAGAATATCGTGTGTAAGGCAGTTGAACTTAGGGCTTGAATTGATGCCTGGGAGTGTGGCGTTGTTGCAATCACAGAAACTTTGTTGAAGGAAGGGCATGATGATTGGCAGCTAAATGTTCCAGGATATAGAGGCTTCAGAAGGACAGCCAGGGTGCGTGGAGTGGCATTGTGGTTCAAGGATCATATCACGTCTGAGGTAAAGGAGGACTCTATGGAGGTCTTGCAGTAGTGAGGCTTTATTTGTGGAACTGAGAAATAAGACGGGTGCAGTTACATTGTTGGGGCTGTATTACAGGCCTCCCAACTGTGAACGTGAGGTAGAACAACAAATAGGTAAACAGATTATGGAAAGATATAGAGGAAATAAGGTAGTGGTGACGGCAGATTTTAATTTTCCCTATATTGACTGGGATACATTCAGCGTGAGAGGTCTGGATGCTGTAGAATTTGTAAGAAGTGTCCAGGAGAGTTTTCCAGAGCAGTATGTCAATAGTCCAACTAGCGAAGGGGCCATATTGGACCTGGTACTGGGGAACGAGCTCAGACTGGTTGTAGAAGTGGGCGATGTACTCGGTAACAATGACCACAATTCTGTAAGTTTTTAATTACTCATAGATAAAGACGAGAGTGGTCCTAATGAAAGAGTACTAAACTGGGCCAAGGCCAGTTATATCAAAAATAGGCAGGAGCTCGGAAATGTGGATTGGACACAACTATTTGAAGGGAAGTCCACATAGAATATGTGAGAGGCTTTCAAAGATAGATTAAAGATAGTGCACGATAGGCCTGTCCCGTTGAAGGCAAAGGATAGGAAGGGCAAGAATCGTGAACCATGGATGACAGGATAAATTGCACGACTTGCCAAGAGGAAAAGGGAAATGTACATAAGTTCGAGTCAGCTAAGAACAGAACAGGCACTGGGGGAATATTGGAAGTTTAGGGCAAGTCATGATCGAGGAATCAAGTGGGCTAAAAGGCGTCATGAAATAGTTTTAGCGAGCATAATTAAGGAGAATCCCAATGCATTTTATTCTTATATAAGGAGCAAGCTGGTAACTAAAGAAAGGATTGGTCCATTAAAGGACAATGAAGGAAGGTTTCGTGACGAACATGAGAGGATGGGTGAGATTCTGAATGATTATTTTACATTAGTGTTCACTGAGGAGAGGAACATGATGAATCTTGATAGAACTTTAATCAGTCTGAATCACGTTGACATCACTAGGTCAGTGGACAAATCCCAAGGACGAAATCGGATCTATCCCAGATTGCTGAGGGAGGCGAGAGAGGGAATAGCTAGGGCCCTGACAGATATCTTTCTGGCATCCTTAAATACTGGTGAAGTGCTGGAGGAGTGGAAGTTTGCTCATGTTGTCCCCCTTTACAAGAAAGGTAGTAGTGATATTCTGGGTAAATACAGACCAGTGAGCCTGACGTCGGTAATGGGAAAGTTGCTAGAGAGGGTACTTAGGATAGAATCTATACATACTTTGAAAAAGAATGCGCTTAACAGTGATAGACAACATGGTTTTGTGGGGGGAGATCATGCCTTCCCAACTTAACAGAGTTCTTTGAGGAAGTGATCGAGTTGATCGATGAATGAAGGGCTGTTGATGTCATATACATGGACTTTAGTAAGGCGTTTGATGAAGTTCCCCATGGTAGACTAATGGAGAAAGTGAAGTCACGTGGTGCACAGTGTGTTCTCGCTTGGTGTATAAAGAACTGTTTGAGAAACAGTAGACAGAGAGTAGTAGTTGAAGGGAGTTTCGCAAAATGGAGAAAGGTGACTAGTGGTTTTCAACAGGGATCAGTGCTGGAGCTACTGTTGTTTGTGATATGCATAAATGATGTAGAAGAGGGCACTGTTGGTGTGAACAGCAGGTTTTCAGATGACATGAAGATTGGTGGAGTAGCAGAAAGCGTAAGGGACTGTCAAAGTATACAGGAGGATATAGATCGACTAGAGAGTTGCGCAGAAAAGTGGCAGGTGCATTTAAATCTAGACAAATGTGAGGTGATGCATTTAGGCAAGAATAATTCGAGAACGAATTGCACAATGAACGGAATAGCCTTTGGAAAAGTGAATGGGATGACAGGTCTGGGAGTACAGGTCCGTTGTACCTTGAAGTTTGCTGCACAGGTGAATAGAATGGTCAAGAAGGCATATAGTATGCTTGCCTTCATTGGACAGGGTATTGAGTATAAGAGCTGGCAAGTCATGTTAAAATTGTGCGAGGCATTGATTCTGTGATTTGAGAATACTGTGTACAGTTTTAGCTGCCTCATTACCAAAAGGATGTGGTCACTTTGGAGAGGGTGCAGAGAAGATGTACAAGGACGTTGCTCCGTATAGAAGGTGCTAGCTAACAAATGAGTTTGAGGATGTTAGCTTTGTTTTCTTTAGAAAAAGAAATAGGTTGAGTAGGGCCCTGATTGAGGGTTATAAAATTGTGAAGCATATAGACAGGTTGGATCATGACAACCTTTTTTCCCCAGGGTGAAAGATTCAGCAAAGAGAGGTCACGCTTTCAAGGTAAGAGATGGAAAGTTTAAGGAGGATACACGTGGCAAGTCCTTCACACATACGGTTGTGGGCACATTGCCATCCGAGGTGTTAGAGGCAGGCAAGGTAGATTCATTGAAGATGCGTCTGGACAGATGCACTGGCATGTGAGGAACAGAGGGATACAGACGTTTAAGAATGGGAAGACAGGTGTAGACAGTAGATTTGATTGACTTAGGCTTGGAGAGCCAAAGGTCCCGTTACTGGGCTGTAAATTTTCTTTGTACTTTGCTCAGTGCCTTTCTGAAACCACCAGCATTATGATTTTCTGTGTCTCATTCCATGACAGTGAAAACACTCTCGGCCTTTCCCCTCCTGGTCATCCTCTTGGGCTTCTTAGATCTGTGGTAAAATATTCCCAATGACCTCGACTCTTAGTTTAGTAGTGTAGGATATACCCTTGTCTTAACTTCTGTACCTCACAGGGCACAACTCTACCTAGAAGGTTGTCTTATACACCAGGTCGTAGTCATCTGCTAATTATGCTGCCCTTATCACTTCCTGAAATTTTTGTTCCTCGACGTGAATTCTTACCATCTCTGGAAGTGAGGTCTTATACTCCTCCAGCAGAACAATCTTACTTACAGCATCAAATAACCATGTATTTTCAAAACACGTTTGCACCGATCAAAATGAATATGCTTAATTCTTTCAAACACAACATAAGTCTGACCTCGTTCGTTCTTTGCGTGTCTGAACTGATGCCAACATGTTTCAGGTACCAATTTGTAAACACTTAAAATTGCCTGTTTAATCTATCCATAATCTTTTTACACCTCATCTCAAAATGACGCAAATACCTCACTTGCACTGCCTACCAGATTTGTCTAAACTAGCATTTCCTATGAATGCTCGGATCACACCATCTGCCTAGCCAATTATTCGATTAAAAAAAATTCCTTGATCATCGAAATATGCCATACTTTTGACACACGCATGCGCACACACACACAAACACACATATATAAATTCACTAATTCTCAACTCTTCAAGTTCAAATTCTCTCTCTCTTTCTCTCTCTACTCTGTCTTTCTCTCTCCCTTTCTTCTCTCTCTATTTGCGCAGCTAAGAATCCTCTCCCTCTCGCTGTCTCCTGTCTCTGACTCTTCCTTCTCGCTCTTTCCCTTTCTCTCTCCCTTCAATTACGTTGTAACTCCATTTTCCCAAGCTGTAATTTACGTCTTTCTACTCCTACTGCACTTGTCGGTGTCTCTGACGGAACTAATTGTAATTCCCTTACAATTTCAGTTTTACATTTGGCCTTGGTTAAACCCAACTGTAACTCATTTGGTAATTCTAAAGGTAAGACATTTTTCTTTCGTTTAAACTTTTTTGGCAAATTTGAGAATCATCTTCAAATGCCAGAACCTCTTTTGCAATTTTAGAGTCATTTCGTTCTTTTTTAATGTAATCAACCGCCACTTATTGAAATTATTCGCAGTGTCTTCCCTACATTCTTTTATTTTTCAAGGTCTATGGCACTAACCAGCGAGTGGTTCAATCTGCTGGGATTTTTCTTACCCCTAAATCTATTCAAATCTGACGCAACCAATCCCCATTAAGGACTCAAACACCCAAAAAATCTGTTCCGATACGTGGTAAACCCTCCTGCTTAATTTAAAACCAGCAACACAGAAAAGATTTATCCAGTGTAGATAACTGTAAATAATTCGAGTAGCCACGAAACACTTAAAGTAAAAATTGACAACTTTATTTCTTAAAGTATAACAGAAATCATTAACTAAGCAATATTCACACTTACTTTCTCTCATCTATCTGTTACCTTCCCTTCTATAATTCCCTTCGTGCACAATCCGGAAGTCTGGATTATAAGACAGAGGAAAATTGAAGAGCTGAGAGGAGAAGTTCCACGAGCTAAGATCTAAACAGACTGCCCAAAAACTAACTCTCTTAAAAAGGCACCATTTCGATCAGTAACCTGCAAAGCAGAAGTTCCTAACTATAAGGAAAGAAGACACAGGAAGATCTGAAGATAAGAATGTACAGCTGGGTAGGGAAGGGAAGGTATTACAGTAGTGTTGAGCTGGATTAGTCAGGGGTAAATGTAAGGGAATGTGTCTGGGTGGATAACTCCTCCGATGGTGGGTGTGGACTTGGTGGGTCAAATGACCTGTTTCTATACTGTAGGGAATCCAATCAAATCTACTCTTTGAGTAAGGCAGCTACCTCTGACATCTGTCCGATATCTACGACCCCTCTGTTTTAAGCTATGTCACCTTGTCCTAGCCATCGCCATCCTAGGGAAAAAGGCTCTCACTGGAAGAGAGAGAGTCATAATGAACCCTCTGATTTTTATGTCTCAATTAAGTCAGTGAAAGAAGCGTGATACATTTCCAAGTCAGTATGGTGAATGGCTTAGAATGAACTCCTCACCATACTGACTTGAAAATCCATCAACCTTCCTTCATTGTCGTTGGGACAAATTCATGGAATTCACCCCATAATGCCATTGCGGATCAATCCACAGTAGGTGGAATGCAGTGGTTCATGAAGGCAGCTCACCATCGTCAGCTCAAAGGGAATTCAGATGGACAATCAACGCTGGCCCTGTCAGGTGACATGGAATTAACAAACAAGAGTAAAAGAAAAATTCAATTGGAGGAATATTAATGGAACAAAAGCCTACTGTTCTTCCTATTGTTGGAAAATAATGAAAAGACTCTGAGACATTGAAATTGGTGGAATGTGTACTGTCGTTCAGGAAAACCATTGAAGCTGCAAATGTTAAATGTAAACAAGAATCAAATGTCAGAACAAGAGGTGAGGTGAGAAATATTATCTTGAATTTCGACAGAAACCAGATCCCATGTTTTCATGCTTGAACGCCCACCAATCCCTCTTCTATAATCATGCACGTTTTATTGTCACTCGTATTTCAACTGTCCCTCCTCCTCTGTGTCCCTCCTTCTTTGTACTCTTTCTTTACGCACCTGCTTCCCTTACATTGCCCCTTCTGCTGCTAGATAACATTTTACGGATCTTCTGCACTTCTGCCGCTCCCACTGTTTGGCCACTTGCACTGTTACACCTACTTCTGCTTTCCTTAACTTTCCCATTATGTTCTCTTCACTTTGCTCTTTAGTGGAAGCTGCTGATTTCTATCTTATTATTGTTCATTAGTCAGTGAGAGTTTGTAACGATCAGTGCCCGAAAGTAACTGCAATAGAGTGTGAATCAAGCTTTGTTGCCCATGGCAACGAGTGGAGCTCCTTTCTGTCCTTCTGTCATGGCGTTTAACCAATCAGCCTCATAACAAATAGAACAAAAATCTGCTGAACGATTCGGAAGTACATGCATCAATTTCCTTATTCATGTAGTGAAATCAGTGATCATATTTTGCAAACAAAACGTATTCTGTTCTTTTGCTCTTTATTGTTTCAACTGATGTCCCAATGTTATTTGAGGTGAGATCAGAGAGACTTCCCTTGCTTTGAGAGAATGTGCCAAGAAGTTGTCTGAACAAAGCTGCCAGATGGAAGGGAACTCTGTGAAGCTTTGTGGGATTCGAGGGAAAGGTTCGGGCAATTTTAGAGCAGGCATCGTCTCTGCTCCTCCTCTTCCTCGTGACAGTTGCACTAGAGTTATACTGGTGAGTGTTCCTAAATTCCTGTCAGCCCATCGCAGGAATGTTTCTGCTTGTGGTCACTTGACTGTTCGCGACGTAGCTTCTACTCATCCTTCCTGCTTTGCTTAATTCAAGAACAATGCTGCAAGAGATGGGAGCTGCTTGTTGGTTTATTATTTTGAGGAGCAGTTTAAACTGAAGTGTAAATTTAACGCCACCGAGGGATTAGTGCTGGATCCACTTCTGTGTGTCAATTATATGAATGGTATGGATGAGAATATAGAACCCATGGTTAATACGTTGGTGATTATCATCTAGATTGGAGTACAGTGGAGATTGAAGAAGACGATTTATAATTACAAATGAATCTTGATCAATTGGGCCAATGTTCTGAGGAAGGGCAGATAGAGTTTAGTTTGGATAATAGTGAAGTATCGCATTATTGTAAAACAAATAAGGGCAAACCATATACAATTAAAAGTAGGGCCTTGGGTTATTCTGTAGGAAAGATATATCTCGGGCTTTCAGATGCATACATATTTGAACTTTGCATCACATATAGATTCGGGTAGTAAAGAACGTGTTTAACATATTTGCCTTGATTGCTCAGACATTTCAGTCTACCAGTTGGGACGACATGTCGACGTTGTACAAAACACTAGAAAGGTCCCTTCTGGAATGCTGTGTCTAATTCCAGTTGTTCTGATATGGAAAGGACATTATTAAGTTGGAGAGAGTTCACAAGAGATTTACCGAGACGTTGCTGGAAATGGCTAAATTGAGTTACAAAATAATCTGGAAAGTCCGTGATTTTTGTTTGGAAGAGTAAGACTTAAGGGCTGCCCTTATATTGATATATAAATTCATGAAGCGAATTGATCAGTGGAATGACCGGGGCATTTTCTTTTTACAGAGATTATTTCGTGTGAAGACTATACTTCCAGAGGAAGTGGCGGATGCAGGTACAGTTATAGGGTTTAAAAGACATTTGTTTAAGCAAATGCATAAGAAATGCTTGGAAGGATATGAGCCAGACACATGCAGATAGGACCAATTTGACTGGGATTATGGTCAGCATGGACTGGTATGACTGATGGGTCTGTTTCCATGTTGCATGACTATGACCTTGATCGCAATGGTACACAGTGATTTGCAAAGTGTTTTGAAAAGGGAGGAAAATTCGAGGGGCCTTCCATATTTTAAAATGACACTGTCGGATTCATGTGAATTCTATTTATTTCTGTAGCACTTATTTCTGCAGAGTCTTCAAATCCATTTTGCTCAACCAGTTTTTATTTTAAATAAGCTCCATCCATGGATATGGAGAAGCTGGAATAGAGTATGACTGGTTGACAATGTTAATCTCTAGGTGTCTGTTCAGCGGTGAGAGTGGGCAATATGAACTACTGCCGTCTCTGTGCTGATGTTTGTCGCCTGGCATTTTCCCTGTGGACTTTCCACCCTGTCATACTGCAATGACTTTGCCAATGAACAGGGATATCTGTCAAAATTGAAAACACAATTGACATATAAATAGCAGTCTGAGTTTAATGAAACGTGTACTACCATTTCAAAGTATATCACAAGATGAGTCATTGTAGAACGTAAAGCTGATGCGCAGTAACTCTGTAAGATACGTCAGTTGAAGGACAATATTGTAAAGGAGAGTGAGGGAAACGCAGAGCTTATAGCCTGAGTACTTGTTCATCAATATGCCAAAAAGTCTGATTAAGATGCTGCTCAATCTGCTCAATATTTAAGCTTTTATCGTCTTGAGTTGGACTTTCCAATATTTAAATATCGCACCTGTTCATCTTAGAATGAAAGGGATCAAATGATTTGTGGAGAAAACAGGAACTGTTGCCTTCTTCAGTCCTGTACCCTCCAGCTCTGGTTCTCCTTTCGTAGTTTTTTTTTGTACACGCAGGCTGTCTTCAATTTTGGGTTTAGATGACAATCGAACACTTTACATGGAAATACCTCTCCCCAGTATCAACTTCGAAAATGATAATGTTAACATCCCCCAATCTCACATTTGGCGTTGTTCATTTAGTTTCTCTTCTGGCAGGGGAATCAAACCAGCGCTACAAACCAGACGATGTAGTAGCCAGTGAACAGCCAGATATAGATTGCAGCGAGTCTGTGAGGAAGGGTGGCACCTGACAGGGCAAAGGTGCAATCAGTGTGATGGGTTGAAGTGCATCTATGTTAATGCAAGAAGTTTCAGGAATAAGGATGATGAATTAGAGCATGGATCAGTCCGTTAAACTGTGATTTTTGGCCATCATGGAGACTTGGATATCACAGGGGCAGATATGGTCATTGTATTGTCCAGTTTTTAGATGTTCCAAAATGAATAGGGGTGGGTGGGTGTGGCAGGTAACAGATGTGGAGGAGTGGTATTGCTAATCAGGTGTAGTATTACAGGTGCAGAAAGGGAGGTCAACAAGGAGGGTTTGTCGACTGAATCAGTACAGGTGGAAGTCAGAAACAGGAAAGGAGCAGTCCGTTTATTGGGGGCTTTCAACCGACAGCCCCCTCCACCCAGATAAGGAGGAGCAGATTGCAAGGCAGATTTTGGAAAGGTGCAGAAGTAACAGTGCAGTTGTCATGGTAGCTTTAACTTAGTTCAAATACTTTGGATGGAGCAGTTTTTGTTGGGTGTGTCCAGGAATGGTTCCTGATTCAATATGCAGATGGACTGATAAGGGGAGGCCATACTGGGTTTGGTGCTTGGAACGAACCATGTCAGGTGTTAGATCTCTCAGTGGGAGGACACTTCGGTGGTAGTGATCAAAATTCCCTGAGTTTTACGATGCACGTACAGAGGGGTAGAAGTTGATGATATGCAAACATATTTAATTGAATTAGAGGTAATTACAATGATATTAGGCAGGAACGGGGTACCTAAATTGAGAACAGGTATCAAGGAAATTCATGACAGATGTGTGAAGATTATGTAAGGAACACTTGCTGATCGTTTTGGAGAGGTCTGTCCCACTGAAACAAGGATGTAATAGTAGTTTGAAAGTACCTTGGGTGTCAAGATATGTGGAACATCTAGTTAAGAAGAAGAAGGAACCTTCTTAAGGTTGAGGAAGCAAGCATCAAGCAGGGTCCTAGATGGTTACAAGATAGCCAGGAAGGTAATGAAGAAAGGACTGAGAAGACCCAGAAAGGGGCATCAATAGACTTTAGTGGATAAAATTAAGGAAATGTGTAAGGCATCCTACAGTTATGGAGGAACAAGAGAATGGCTGGAGGGAGGGTACGGCAGATCAGGGATAACGGAGGGAACTTATGCCTAGTAGCCATACACTCAGACAACCAGGAACATGAATTTGACTGGGAAAACACTACCATCATAGGACAAGCCAGACAGAGAATAGCCAGGGAATTCCTAGAGGCATGTCATTCATCCACAAACTCCATTAACAGACACATGGACCTGGACCCCATATACAAACCACTACACCTGAAACTGACACCCGGAAGCGGCAAGAACATCCATCAACAGACACATCGACCTGGACCCCACATACAAACTACTACAGCTGAAACTGACACCCGGAAGCGGCAAGAACAAACCACTATAAATACCGGAAGAAACATCAAAGCAGCGCTTCACAGGAGGCTCCAATAGCACTGATGATGTTCCCTAGCCAGGGAACGAAACGTTTGCAGCAAAAACTTCCAGCTCGGCTAACAGAACCACAACAACGGACACCCGAGCTACAAATCTTCAACCAGACTTTAGGAACTTATGCCTGGAATCGGAGAAGCTAGGGGAGGTCATTCACTTCAATATTCACTACTGAGAGGGACCTTGATGTTTCCAAGGGCAGCATGAATCAGATTTATGTACCAAACAGGTTGCTGTGAAGACGGAGAATGTGCTGACCATTTTGTAAGTCATGAGGATAAATACCCTCAGTTACTACAGGAAGCGAGCAAAGAGAGTGTTGCGACTTTGGCAAATTTTGTTGCATCCTCACTGTCCACTGGAATAGTGCAATAACGTTTGGAGGGTAGCAAAAGTTATTCCCTTGTTCAAGAAAGAAAATAGGATTATTCTGGGATGTATAGACCAGTCAGTCTCACATCTGTGGCAGGTAGAATATTGGAGAGGATTCTGAGAGACAGGATATATGATAATTTGGAAGAGTATGGATTGTTTAGAAATAGTCAGCAAGATATGACAAAACACATTCATGAAGGTAGAGCAGTGGAAATGTCTTCACGGATTTTAGTAAGTTTTTGGATAAGGTTCCCACGAGTCGGCACAGTCATAAAGAAATTAGGCATGGCGTACAGAGAAATCTAGATGGCCCTTAGAAGACAGAGATTGGTGATAAATGGAAAGTTTTCAGCCTGGAGTTCGGTGAACAGTCGTGTTCTGCAGGTATGGGTTCTGGCACCTCTGCTGATTGTGATGTTTATAAATATCTTGGATGAGGAAGTGGAAGGGAGATTGAGTAAGTTTGCTCATTATTTGTAGGTTGGGTGGATTAGTACATAGTGCAGATGGCTGCTGTCCATTGCAACGGGACATTAACAGGATGCAGAACTTGGCTGAGAAGTGGCAGAGAAAATTCAAATTGGAAAATATTGAAGTGATTCACTTTGCAAAGTCGAATTTGAATGCAGAACACAGGATTAAAGGCAGGATTCCTGCCAGAGTGGGGAACAGAGGGATCTTGCTATCGCTGTCCATAGATCCCTCAAAGTTGCCACCCACATTGTTTGGGCTATCAAGATGTTGCATGTTGTGTTGGCTTTTATTCGCAGAGGAATGGACTTTAAGAGCAGTGAGGTTATGGAGCTGCTCGAAAAAGCTCTGGTCATACCACGCTTGGAATAGGTGCTCAGTCCTCGTCGTCTCATTTTAGGAACGATATGTAAGCTTTAGAAAGGCTGCAGCGGAAAATTACCAGTATGTTGCCGAGATTGGAGGGGATATCTTGTGTAGAAGATTGAAGGATCGAAGGCTTATCTCATTGGCACGAAGAATTATGAGAAATTACTTGATAGAGGTGTAGAAGATTAAGGAGAGGCATAGATAGACTGTATAACCAGAGACGTTTTCTTTCCAGGGTGAAATGGCTATCACGAGGGGCACAGTTGAAGGTGATTCGTAGATGGTTTATGGAGAAAGTGAGGATTGCAGACTCTGGAGATCAGAGCTGCAATTGTGTCGCTGGAAAAGCGCAGCAGGTCAGGCAGCATCCAAGGAGCAGGAGAATCGACGTTTCGGGCATAAGCCCTTCGGGCATAAGCCGTTCTTCAGATGGTTTATGGGAGATGTCAGAAGTAGGTTTTTTACACAGAAATTGGTGGGTGCGTGGAATGCTTTGTCCACAGTGGTGGTAAAGTCAAATACATGATGGACAATTCAGCGCCTATTGGATACTCACATGGAAGATAGTACAACGAAGGATAAGTAGGTTAGTCTGATCTTAGAGAATGATAATACATTTGTGCAACGTCGAGAGCTGAAGTGCTTCTATTGTGCTGGACTAATATATATGTTCGATCGCTACTTTATTGTTAATTTATTTTGAAAGGTTGCTTTGAAATTAACAGATTTGCATGAGGCCATATCCATGTCCGGTAGTTATTCCGCAAATTAAACTGAATTACCAATGGGGGTCGAGACTGTGATGCTGCAAAAGCCAAAAGGTCAGGCAGCATCCGAGAAGAGAAGAATTAAAGTTTCGGGTATAACCCGTCATCGGGAATCTAATTCCCAGATTGTGATTCGGATGCTGCATGATCTGCTTCACTATTCTAGCACGACACTCTCGACTCTGAATTCCCAAAGCATTTGAAACGAGAATGGGAAAAAACACTGCGCAGCGGGGAGAAACACGTCTACTCTTTGTTTGAAAAACGTCTGACAACATTTATTTGAAATGTCACATTGGCACAGGCATACTGGGAAGGGGTTGTTCGCTTGTTCTGAAACTATTTGACTTAGTCATCCCACCTACAGAGACACCAGCAAGTTCACACTTGGAAGAATCTTTTCAGCTGCTCCTGTATGGTAAGAAATTAACTCGGATATCCAATGTGTTAATACACCACTGTGGTGATGCTAGAGAATGACGATTTCTTTGCTTCATGTGTGGGAATGGATTCACTCAGTTGTCCTCCAGGCTGAGACACCAACAAATTCACACTGGGTGGTAGGGGGGTCGGGGGGGAGGTGGCAGTGGAATTGTTCACCTGCTTCCATGGATTCATCCAGTTACTCAGTCTGCTGAGGCCACTATTGACTTCACACTTCAGACACACCAACGCATCTGTTCTCTGTGTTAGAAATAGTTCAGTTAGGTAAATAAACTGAGGATACACCAATGAGTTCTCACTGGAGAGAAAACATTCACTTGCCCAACGTGTAGGAAAGGATTCACTCAGACAACTCACATGTGAATACAACACTGCATTCACACGAGGAGTAAAACATTCATCTGTTCACACGAGGAGTAAAACATTCATCTGTTCTGTGCGTAGAAAGGGATTCAGTCAAATATTCAACCTACGACCATACCAGCGAGTTCATGGAGAGAGACCATTTATTGGTTCTGATTGTAGGAAAGCTGCTACAAATCAGTCACCCAAACTGCTGAGGCACAAGCAAATTCACAAATTGGCGTAGTGTAGGGTTTTCTCTTATTCACACTAAGTGATGGGAAATGGTCATTGCCAGTTAAAATGTTAACAGAATTGTGTACCTGGAATACCTGATTTTAGAAATGATCAAAATTTCGTTGAACAAACTCATTCATACTGGGTAGTGGCGATCAGTCTGCACAGCATATGAACAGGGATTTTCCCATTCATTAAGACTGATCAAATACCCAGAAGTTCATTGAATGACAGTAGGAGTTGGATTTTGATGTCATTAGCATCCATTCCAAACTATGCTTTCTCTATTTTGTTTCTGACAATGTTTGGAAACACCATCAGTCTTGTTATCTTTCAGAGACAAAAAACAGTATCGACCAAATTTCTGTTAAATGCATGACAATCAAGTTGATATCATGTTTCAAAATAAATTTAATTTCTACTGAAGGGCTCTCTATCTCACCTACCTCCTCAATTGTAAGCTCCAAATTATATGAGGACCACATGGAGTGTCTTTCACCATACAAATTAGACAATCATATCAGCCACCTCTGCTGGTTCCTTTCCTGCAGCTATGTCAAATTGTATCTGAAAATCCCATCGCTGTCGGTGTGATCCAGCATCATTGTTCTATATTCCCCCTATTTCCTATGTTGGCCGATCAGCTCTCGTTGTAATGCACATAGACGTTTGCATACAGGGCCTGCAAGAAGATTTCAGCTTTTACATACTATCAATAGGAGTGGAATCATTCTCTAACAAACCCATTAAAATCGTGGTCTGGCGCATTCCACAATTTAATTATTATGAAGTCAAATGCGTTTACCATCATTTGAGTTAGACTGTGTTTTTCTGAAGTACAAGTATGCCCACAACTACCAGCTAAAGGTCAGGTTGTTCGAAATGTAACAGTCAGAGATAAAATAAACTGCAGATGATTGAATCCAAAATAGACAGGCTGGAGTCTGGAAGAACTCAGCAAGACAGGCAGCATCGTGAGGTCGAGAAATCGACATTAAAGGTGTAACTTTCTTCAGGATTGTGAGTGGGTGTGGGAGGAGCTGCAGATAAAGGGGTGGAGGGGGCAGTGTGGTGAATTGAGGACATGTAGAAATAGGTAGAGGGTACGAGCTGGTTGGTCAATGGGAAGAATGAATCTGGTTGCTGGGAGAGAAGGGTGTCAGGGATGTGGAGGGAGGTTATTTGAAATTAGAGAACATAATGTTGAGTCCTCTGGGCTGAAAGCTGCCCAGGCGGAGGCTGAGGTTTTGTTCCTCCAATTTGCACCATGGTCCGCTTTGGCTATGGATGAGGAGGATGACAAGGATGGTCATGTGAGAGTGGGAATGGGAATTAAAATGGGTGGCGACCGGGAGTTTCAGGCAGCCCCTGCAGGCCAGACTGTGATGCTCGGTGAGCGGTTCCTTAAGTTTACATTCACACCTGATTCAGTAAAGTAGATTGGAAGAGAGGCAAGTGAGCCTCTGTCTCCCCTGGAGTACTGTTCAGAGCCCTGGGTGAAGGTGAGTGGGGTGCAAAGGCAGGTTTTGCATTTTTTCCGATTGCAGAGCAAGGTACCCGGGTTTTTGGTTGGAAGGGACTCGGCTGGGACAGTGTAACAAACCAAAGACAATCAGAGGGAAAGGTCCTCGTGGACGGCAGAGAGGGGTGAGGGGAAATGTTCTTCGTGGTGGAGTTTGGTTGCTGTGAGTGAACGTGTTTAAGGATGATGGGTTGCATTCAGAGACTGGTGGGTAGTAGGTGTGGACAAGGAGGACACTCTGTTTAATACGTTGTGGGGGGAGTGTATGCGGGGCAGAGGAAGGCTGTCTGGATGACAAAGGGATGAAGAAGACAAAGTTCAAAATGAGGGGATATTGGAGATGTTCGCGAATGTAATGTCTCTTCATCCAAGCAAATGCATCAGAGGTGGCGGGTTTGGGAGAAAGGGATGGGGAGTTCTTGCAGGATAATGGGCGGGAGGAGGTGTAGTCCAGGTAGTTATAGGAGTCTGTGGGTTTGTAGCAAACCACCTGGAGACTGTCATCAGAGATGGAAATGGTGAGGTCACGAAAGATGGGGGTAGGTGTCTGACATAGAGTAAGTGAATTTGAGGGCAGAATGTAAAATCTGGGCGAAGATGATGAACTGCTCCAATTGTGACTGGGTGCACAATGCAGCAGTGATGCAGTTGCCAGTTTATTAGCTGAAAAATGGGGTACAGTGCCTGTGTTGCTCCTAAACAGGGATATAACCGACAAAGAGACTGGCGGATTTGGGGCTCATCCAGGTGCCCATGTCCATCCCTTTGATTTGGAGGAAATGGGAGGGGTTAAAGCATAATTTATCGAGAGTGAGGACCAGTTCAGAGAGGGGGAGGAGGGTATTGGTGGAGGGGGACTGAATGTGTCTGTTGGAGAGAAAGAAGCGGAGAGCCTGGAGGCTAGACATAAGGGGATTGGATGTTGGTAAGAACTGCATGTACACAGTGAAGAGAAATCCCTGAGGCCGGGAATGGGAAGTTCCTGAAGAGATGTGTTTTTGGTGTCACGCATCTAAGTGGGACGTGCCTGAACAAGGGGGGAGAGGATGGAATCAAGGTAGGATGAGATTTAGAACAAGGTGGGGCAGGAGCATGCCGAAACCATGGGTCAGCCAAGCTAGTTGGGTTTGTGGATCATCGGGAACAGGAAGAACCAAGCAGTAAGTGACTGGGGACTATGCGACTGGAGGCAGTGGAGGGGATAAGGGCATGCAATACAGACAGACTCCGCCTTGCCCTCACCCAACAGCCCACCAGTCTCCACATACAACCTATCATTCTTAAACATTTCCACCAATTCCAACTGGACTCTACCACCAAGAATATTGTGCCCTCCCCACCCCTCTCTGCATGCCACAAGATCTGTCACCATCGACTCCACTCTCCCAACGGATTTCCCTGATCCCCCAGGTACATTCCCCTGCAACTGGTAACGTTGCAACACCTACCAGAACACCGTGCTGTCACCTCTATCCAGAGCTCCAAACAGTCCTTCCATGTGAGACAGAGGTTTACCTCTCTCTCTTCCAACCTAGTTGACTGCATCAGGTGCTCCCGATGTAGTTTTCTCGACATTGGGGAGATCAAATGTCAACTTTCGGAACGGCGAACCATATATTGCAGCTGGACACGCAGTCGCCGACCGGACCTCCCAGTCCCCGCCCATTTCAATTGCCCCAACAACTTGCTTTGTGACATAGCCATCCTTGACCTCCTCCATAGCAACTTTGAACTACACCACAGATGGCAGAAGCAACACGTCAGCTTCCGTCCTACATCCCGGAGAACTCAGTGAGTTCTCCAATTTCAAATAACCACCCTCCCCATCACTCAACTTCTTCCCAGCCCCTCTACCGCCCTTACACTGCTCCCTGCCACCAACAGCATTCATTCCTCCCATTGACCTTCCAGGTCGTACCCTCTACAGATCTTCACCTATCCCTACAACACTAATCTGCCCCCACCTCCTCCTTTACCTGCAGTTCCTGCCACTCCCACCCCCTGTCGTGAAGAACGTTTACACCCGAAATGATGGCTTCTGAACCTCCTGATGATACCTGGTTTGCTGTGTTCTTCCAGCCTCCTGGCTGTCCACTTCGGATTCCAGCCTCTGCAGGTTTTTTTTGGCTTTAATTCATTACACGTACCTTTCCACGAGAAATAAACAGAGAAACAAGAAAAGGAGACCATTCAGCCCCTCAAAAAGTGCTCAGTCTTTCAATTCAATCATGTTTAATCGTCTATCTCAGTCTCCTGTTTATTTCCCATACCGTTTGATCTTTTTAACCCCAAGAGCTGTATCTATCTCCTTCCTTAAATCATTCAATGCTTTGGCTTCAACTAATTTTTGCGATAGTGATTCCCACAACCTCGCCATTTCTGAGGAGGTTTCTTCTCATTTCAGGCCTGTATCCTGAGACTGTGATCCCTGCTTCTGGACTGCCTGGTCATCAGGAACATCCTTCCAGAGTTTATCCTGTCTCATCCCTGTTAGAACGTTTTCGGCTCTGTGATTCCCCTTCATTCTTCTAAACTCCAGAGAATATCGTACTAACCAATCTGTTCTCTCTTTATATCTTCTTCCTGCCATCTCAGAATTCAGTCCAGTAAATCTTTATTACACTCCCTCTGCAGCCAGAACCTCTTTCCTCACATAATTGAGATCAACACTGCACATGATACTGCAGTGGTATTCCCAACAAGACCATGTGCAATTGCAACATTTCACCCCGGCTCCTGTACCTGAATCCTCTCACTGGGAAGAGCAACATAACATTTACCTTCTTCAGCCACTGATGCACCTGCCTGCTTATTATAATGACGGGGATACAAGGACGCACAAGTCACATTGCACTTTCCTATTTTCCAATCTCTCACCATTCAGAGAATAATCTACGTTCAGGCTTCTGTTCCCAAAGTGTCTCCATATCCTTCACCTGCCAAGCATTTGCCCACTTAGTCGACTTGTCCCAATCAGAATGAATTATCCCTCCACATCGTCATCACAGCTCACCCTTGCATCCAGCTTGCTGTCATCTGCAAATGTGGACATTTTTACATCTTGTTCCTTCCTCTAAATCATCACTATCTATGGTGGAGAGCTGGGGCCCAAGTACTGATCCCTGCTACTACTCACTGTCTGCCATTGAGAAAGAGGTCTGAGCATTCCTGCAATGTGTCTCCTGGCTGACCAGTTCTCTACCCATTTAAGTACACTGCCTCTAACCACACGTGCTTTAGTTTTCATTTTAACTTCCAATATGGGACCTTATCGAAATCATTCTTAACGTGACATGAAAGCGATTCCACCCACTACGCAAACAGCTCTACTCAAGAAATCTCAATACATTGCAATAGACTTATCGAGCACGATTTCTCTTTTGTAAATCCATGCTAACTGTGTCTCATACTCGCACTATCTTCCAGTTGCTTTGCTATTAAATCTTTAATGAAGGATGCCAGCATTTCCCCACTTCCGAAGTCAGGATACCCAATCTATAATACAACAGGATTTAGATAAGTTAGAGGCATGGACAGAAAAATAGAAGAACGAGTTTAATTCCCTCAAACATAAGGTGATGCTTTTTGGACGGTCACGTACAGGTAGAAATTATACAGTGAATAGCAGAACCCGCAGGAATATTGATATGCAGAGAGATCTGAGTGTGCAGGTTACTGAAGGTGGCAGCGCAGACAGATAAGGTAGTAAAAATGGCCGAAGACATTGGAAGAGATATGTAGAATAAGAATAGACAAGTTATGCAGCAGCTTTGTAGAGCTTTATTAGACCAAACTTGGAATACTGCATACAGTTCTGTTCTTCACACGAACAGAAGTATGTAGGTGCTTTCAAAAGGTTACAGAAAAGGTTTACCGGGATATTGCCTGGTTATAATAGCTTTTACCTTTGCAGCAAGGTTGGTAGACTGGGCTTGTTTTCATCGGAAGGTTTAGGGGGTGATCTGACAGAAGTTTATAAGATTGTGAATTGTATGGATAGACTCGGAACTCTGAGGCTTTTTTTTCCCTAAGGTAGAGGGATCAATCACTTAGAGACACTGGTTCAAGGTGCGAGGAGGGAAGTTTCAAATAGATATACAAGACAGATTTTTCAAACAAAAGTGGCACGTGCCTGAATCAAGCTCCCAGAGGAGGTGGTGGAAGCAGGCACAATATCAGAATTCAAGAAGCACATGAATGAATATATGAATACGAAGGGAGAAGAGGGATACGGATTCTGTAAGTGAGACGGTTTTAATATGAAAAGTCAAAATGTGAAGGAGCAGGCTTGGATGGCCATAGGGCCATAGGGTTTGTTCCTGTGCTGTATTGTTCTTGAGTTTGGCTCGAAATATCGTGGATAGATTCTGAAACTAAATGAAGGTAATTCTTCAAGATTCTCCAGCGAACTCCTTTGGACTAGAAGGGAGCAAAAGGAGACGGGAAGAAAACGTGGAAGATAGACTGGTTAACCTCATATTGGAAAAGACTGACAGTATTGGACAGAGTCATTCAGCATTTAGACTTAATAAAGAGAGAGTCGATATGCCTTTTTCGTGCTTTTGTACTCAGAAGCTCCAACAGAAGAGATCAGCATGTAAAATGAAAGAATTGAGATTGGGTATGCGAGGATACAGAACAGGCTGGAAGTCAGGAAACAGAGTTGGAAAAAGGAGCTCACATTTGGAATGACAGCCAGTGCACAGTGTGAGACCGCAGGGATCAGAGTTGGACACCAGCTATTCACCGTACCCATGAATGATTAAGATGAGAGAATTAAATGTCATACTTTGAAACATGTAGAGGACATGAAGCTGGGTGGGACCATGACTTGTGAGGAGGATGCAGGTATGCTTCAGTGCGATTTGGAGAATGTGAGTAAGTGGGCAAAGCTGCACGGCAGATGAAGGATAATGTGAATAAATTGGGGAGTACTCAGTTTGATCACAAAATTGATCAAACTGAAAGTTAAGCATGCAAATGCAGCAAGGGGTGAAGTCAGCAAATGATCTGTTGGCCCGAACAGTGGGAGGGTTTGAGAACTGGAGCGGAGATGTGTTGTTGGAATTGTGCAAGATCTTAGTGAGAGCACACCTGTAGTATTGTATGCACGTTTAGAATCCTTATCTGAGGGAGGGTGCTCTGTCTATGGACACTATGCAACAAAATTTTCCCAGCTGATTCCTGGGATGGCAGGACTGATTAGATTAGATTACTTACAGTGTGGAAACAGGCCCTTCGGCCCAACAAGTCCACACCGACCCGCTGAAGCGCAACCCACCCATACCCCTAACCTAACACTATGGGCAATTTAGCATGGCCAATTCACCTGACCCGCACATCTTTGGTCTGTGGGAGGAAACCGGAGCACCCGGAGGAAACCCACGCAGACACGGGGAGAACGTGCAAACTCCACACAGTCAGTCGCCTGAGGCAGGAATTGAACCCGGGTCTCTGGCGCTGTGAGGCAGCAGTGCTAACCACTGTGCCACCGTGCCGCCCATGTATGAGATAGGATGCATTGGTTAGGATGAAATTCACTGGGGTTTAGAAGAAGGATCTCACAGAACCAACAATGTAAATGCAAGGAAAATGCACTCAATGACCAGGGAATCCCGAATCAGGGGTCACAGTTAAATGATTTGAGGCCGGTATTTTTGGACTGAGACGAGGAAAAATACATTTTCAGAGATTAGTGAGCCTGTAGAATTCACTGCCACAAAAGGCAGTTAAAACCAAATCATTGAATGTTTCTAAAAAATAAAAAGATATAGTTCTGAGTGCTGAATGGATCTAAGAGTATGACTGTTAAATAACTAGGAGCTACTGAGTGAATGATCAGCCATGATTCCACTGAATAGTGAACCAGGCTCAAATACCACAATAGCTTACTCCTGTTGTGATGTTCTATGTTTCCATTCTGTTAAAGGTGGGATATAAAAACTAAACGAGTGTAACTGGCACAGACATCAGCACTACCTTATCACTACTGGAAGGAAATCCTGTCATTCCTTACCAAACAGCAATCTGGGAGCAGCTTCACACGGACTGCAGCAATTCAAGAAGGTCAAGGAGGTGCAGAGTGTGCTTGGAAGCTCTGGACTGGCTGTTCTATCTCTCGTGTTCTAGCCAGTTCTATAAGCGTTTAACGTTCTGAGAGAAAAAAAACAAGATAGTTTGTAGGAAATATCACATTATATTTGGAAGTTTGCTGATCCTGGGGTAATGGAGAGGAAGGGAGGAATGGATGAGATGGGGGCAAGGGCAACAGAGAAAGAAACAATGGGCTGGGATTTTTGGAGGGGTGACGAGTGAAAACTGATCCGAATTTTCAATCCTTCCCACAGCACTTGGTTGTTTCGCTCTTCTCCATGCTCCATTCTTTCAGCCTCATTCTCACTGGCAGTTAGCTCTGTAACAAAGATAGGCAGAATGGTAATTTTCCATCAGTCTCAGTCGCCAACACACAAGTGTCTCACAACAGCACGCTGCACTTAGTCATCAGTGAATACAGCCATGATTTAATCCAATAAATTTTGTTTTCAGACCCATTCACATCAAAGGCAGACAAATAAACAGTTGAGGGATAAATTATTTAAAAAACGAAAAAAAAGACCATATTAGTTTAGCAGTTTCCATGCGGTATTATTGCACAGTTACACAGGATTGTCAACCCTTCATGCTGCAGTATTACAGTTCGAAAACCGCCAGCCCTTCCTTTTCCAGCCCTTCCTCTCCCAGACTTGCTGGCACTATTTCCGAGATACTGACCTCTCTCATGGCTAAAAGTGTCAACACAGATTTTGATCATGAACAAACTTATTATTAAGTTCGAGACTTAGCCTTGGAAACAAACAAGAGCTTGTTTATTCTTTTTAACACAAGCTGCTACTGACAGTACAGCGTTCAGCTCTCAGATTTAACCAGAAATATTTTTATGTAATCAGCGAGGTTTCTAACAGTGGAAAGGCTTTTTAACCAGGGATATAGATTGAGTAAGTGGTCTACTTACATGGGAGGTGAACTAACCGAAGCAAATCCGTTTCTGAAGGTGCTTGACAGGACAAAATTGCACAATTTAAGACTAGACAACATAGTCTAAAATAAAAGCGCAGTCTGGTTTTGAACAATGGGAGCTGAACTAACTGAAGTAAATCAGTTTGAAGTTGCTTAACAGGATAAAATTGGACAGTTTAAGAACAAAAGACATAGTCTAAATTTAAAGGCGTCAAATAAAAACTGAAATAAGGTGAAGATTCTTCTAAGAAGATTGAGGTTTATTTGAACTTCTTGCACTAGACACCGGAGGCCAAAGAGTCCGTGTGTAGCTTTCTGGCTGAGATAGATTATTGGGGAATCGAGGATTACGGCAAAAACATTAGAAAATGTACTTTAGACATTTCAGATCACCACCAATCCTATTGAATAATAGAACAGACTCAAGAGGACGAATGGCCTACGCATGTTCCTGTTTCACATGATCTTCCAGTAGTATATAGGAACTGCTGCAACATTGACACAGGCTCAGCGATAATATTCCAGTGAACTGACTGTGGACTCATATAAATGTACAGAACAGATCCTTTAGTCCAACTCATCTATCCCAACCAGGTAACCTCAATAATTTTAGTCCCATATGCCAGCAATTGGCCAATATCCAGCCCCCTCGTGATTGTGTGAACGTCTGTAAGTTCACACTTAAGCCTCTGATACGCCAGGGAAAATAGCGCCATCCTATTCAGCCTCTTCAGAAAGCTCAAGCCCTCCAATTTGGGCATCATCCTCGTAAACCTTTCCTGAACTATTTCAAGGTTTGCAACATCATTTAACTTAGACTGGATTAAAATCACCCCACATAGAGTGCAAAGGAACTATGTGAGCGTTCTTTCCATTGGATTAGAATTTGCATGACGACCCAAACAAAGATCCCAACATTATTCTGATCTTGTGGAAGTATGAGGACAATAATAGGGATGCAAATGCCCGCCTGAACTGGGCTCACCATGGTGCAGTCACACTGGGGACAGACCATTGCCCTGCTCCATATGCACGAAAGATTCAGTCAGACATCCAGGTGTAAGTTTACACAGGATTACAGGAGTCGGATTCTGGTGGGATTGCTGTTTTATCCCATCCGGCTCCATCTCCCCTTCATATTGCCCTTCTTCTGCAGTAAGCCCTCAGTCCCTCCCGTCCACCGGGAGAAACTAAACAAACCAGCAGAGCATCAGATGGAGACATCGGCTCATTTTGGGAGAGAGCGCGGCTACGCAAGGCACCACCCAATCACCACATCATGTCAACATCTGGTAAAATGGCATATCGTTCCTGCTCCCAGTCTGTCGGCATGTTATACTTTTAATATGCAAGATCAAACCCAATGCAATTGCAGCATTACAGAGTTAGTATTTAAAACGTGTTAACAGACAGTAGGAATGAACAAGTCTTTTTTTTTGTATTGGGAGAAAGTGATACGGCATTGGTTTTGTCGTCAGTGATTCACAATAAATGCCAATGATTTCATTGATTCACATTGCCAAAATGTGTTGGAGGATGAGAGTATGAGCATCCTGCGTTTAGCAAGCAGGAGGACAGAACATTAAGAATTATTATCATGGACTGACAGGGATGGTGTTTATTACCTCATTTTACAGGAACTCATACAGGAATATATACACACTCGAAACACAAACCAAGAGAAATGATATATATCTTCAAATGCTGAATACGTTGAACAGGTTGATATGGACAACCATTTGTTGCTGTATCCAACATTAGGGGCCAAGAGTATATGTCAGGGTGAGAAATATTAAAAAGATGCATCATTCTTTAACATAAAGCTTATTTATTTGAATTTATTAACAAGAGTAACGCTTATAACTAACCTGGAACATTTTGCAATCAGCAGAAGAGATCCAGTGAACATTGTTCTGTCCAGAAAGTGATTACCAGCAGAATCTGAATGAATGGGGGTGGACTGTTCCTCTCAGTGGGATACTGAACCGGAATATCAGATTATTGTTCCTGGATATGGAGATTGTTGATTTTACGAGGTGCATGATTAAATTTACTGAATATTTGCAGTTAGCGATTTATAGCTAGTTTCCTAAGAATTTGTTAATTTAAATAAAGAACTTTGGTTAAGTTAAATTGTTGTGTTAAAGAATGAACTACCTAATTAAAAATTGAGTGATACATAAAGAAAGTATCCTATTTTCTCAATTGGAAATGGTTCACGGATACAGAAGACAGACTGGCTGTTGGCAAATAATGGGTCAGTCTTTTTTAAGGTTGTGGGGCAGCCTTCTGCTGTCCAATTTATTTCTGTATCCTATTCTAATATATCGCATTCACATCCAGGACTGAACTATAAAATACTCTGATTGCCAGGCCGGTTAGTGTCTTTGTCAATCAATTAACTGAACCCTTTTGATCAATGGTAATGGGACATATAATTTGGAAAGTTAACTACTGTTGTCGGAGCTGATCAACAAAACTTCACGCTACATCATAAATAACAGCAAAATCTTTATTAACCTGCACCTATAGAGGCCAGGAGTGCACCAACTGATCAAAAATCCCTGTTAATCCAGTACTCCACATAATCAATGTAAAAACACGTGCACATTAATTTAACCATAATGAAGCAAGTGTACTGTCTTACAGTATTTTCAGTACAAATTATGTAAATAATCATGCAACTTTGACTCAAATAAAACGTTACCAATGAATAACAGTTTGCTGTCCTGGTAAAAGTCCGTGGTTAAGGAAACCAAACTGACAGCAGTTTGCAAATGGTGAAATTTTCGTTTAATGTAATTCTGGAGATTAAAAGGTTAGCCTAATGGTATCTTGTCAATTGTTTTTAAATACCATTTGGTTCACTTGTACTCTTTCATTAAGGACATCTGACATCCTGACCTGGTCTGGCCGACATGTGAATATTATGTGGTTAATGTTTCAATATCCTCTGGATAGTTTGAATGGTTGATTAATGCTTCCACGAAAGTGGTGTGATGATCCTGTCAACAAACAAAATCAAAACTCCAATCACTGTCATTCCATGTGAACCCACTGCTATTTCATTAAGCTGCATTGACAGTGATCTTTTCCCCCCAATTTAGAACAGGGAAACAGTCTCTCCCCAGTGTGTATTGACTGGTGTATCGGCAGGTGAAATGTATGAATGATTTGCTTGTCACACACAGTGCAGGGGAACAGTTTCTCGTCAGTTTTGATTCGCTGGTGTGTAGGCAGGTGGGATATCTGAATGAATTCCTTTTCACACTCAGACCAGGGGAACAGCGTGAAGCCCCTGCTGAGCCAGGAGGTGAGAGGACTTCATGAATGCCTTCACACACTCGGAGGCTTCTCCCCGATGTGACTGTGCCGACGTGTTCACAGATTGGATGGGTAATGAAACACTTTCCACAGTCCCCACATATCCACAATTTCTTGGCAATGTGATATTGGTTTAGTTTCAAAAAGTCATGTGTTGGCGTGAAGCGTAGACCACACAGAATTTGTTTAGTTTCTTCTAACTGCGAATGGTGCATGCTTTAAAATCTAACGCTATTCAGTTTCGATTAAATGAAGCATCTCTCACAGATCCTGGTGTGATGTTTAGTCCGTCTTTTCACTGCGTGTCCTCAATTTATATAAGACGGTAAAATTGATCTAAAACAAAAAAGGAGAAGTGTGAGGTAAAGCATAAACTGAAAGGCTTCTCTTGTGGGGATGGAACAAGGTAGTAGTGACTATAAAAGCTGTCAGATTGTTGTTAAATCGCCAACTGATTCACTCTTGTTCATCGGGGTTGGGAAGTTTCTCCCAGTCAGCACCGTGACCAATGTGAAGGGGAAGTGCACTGGGCAGGGGCTGAGATCAATCCATGGGCTTTTCATATATTCAGTGGGAGAAGTTCTAGCCGCTGTATAGAGCCCCAAAGTGGCTTCTTTGCCGTTTTGTTCACACAATTTATTATCCAATCAATTTAAAATAAAACAAAATCAGCAACAAAGTCCAAAACGATGGAATGGGAAATGGGAAGCTGTCAAACTAAATCAGAATGTCTTTCTCAGTGTTTGTGAGGCACCCTGTAATTAGGAAGATCATAACGTTCTGGAAGGTATCAAGTTCACTGCTGCTGGACTTGAAATGAAGTGAATGGCACAACAGGGTGAGCCATGACCTTGTTCATTGGCAGAGCAGGCATTATGGGCCAAATGGGCTCTCACATTCTCTTCTAACTGTTGTTTAACCAGTGACCCACCTCACACACGTTGTCCATTCCGGTCCAACAGATTAGGTTTAGCCAAGTGAATATCCTTCGACGTTCTGATGCTGTCCAAACTACAATGCTCAAGGTCAGGAAGAAAGAACTGATATGTTATAGAATGTTGGGAAACTGCCTCCTCAGGGAACTGCACACATGCTACAACTGCTAACAATGAAATTGCATGCTGGCGATTGTCTCGTCCCGACTGCAAACATCACCTGCAACCTTGATACAAGGGAAGCTGCTAAAAAGGAATCGGAATCCAACTGTTCATGTTCGTAAAAACAATCAAGAATGGTAAGGCACCAATGCAAGTTATTTGTCAAAGAAGCACATGTGATATGTTGATAAACGTTTTCATTCAGCAAAAGGTTAAGGCTTGGAATTCGCTGCCAAAGGGTATGCTGGAGCTAGCAATGAAAAGGATAGAATTGAACAGTATTGGAAGAGTAAGAATGGAGACAGTCATTGGAAAAAAAATAGAAGAATGACATTCAGTAAGGTGATCCTTCAGGTAGCTGATGAACCAAATTACCTCCTTTTGTGCTTCAACAACTCTGTGATCATTTAATTATGAGCCAAATAAGGAACTATCAGGGCAGGTGAAGGGAAAAAAAAATGAAAAAGAGGTCAGAATGAAAGAGTGCCTGAGTGAGCAATAGTGAGGAACAGAGGGTTGAGATTTGGGGATGGAATTTCTGATCTCATGAATCTCATTATAGCAGTTGAAATGTGAATTCTCAAGAGAGTGTAATTCAATGAACAAAGAAATCCACGATATTTATGCAGCTGAAGGGGATGCTGGGTTAAGATACCACTGATGGTGCTTATTGAATTTCAGACATACCAGCCAGGGAACGCATCCGTCATATATCTATCCTATTGAGCTCTTTAAGAATTGTGTTCATTTCAAATGTTTCATATTTCGATGCGTCAGAGATGATAGCTTAATTCTCCTCAAGTTCGTCTGAGCGGGAGATGTTGCAGATAAAATTCAATTCACTGGTGTACGGTACTCTCTGCTTAATGGATTGGAACTGACCATTGCAGCTGTAAATTTACTACATGAAATATCTTCAATTGTATTCCCAGATTACCAGGCATGTGACGTGCTTTCTGAAATAAAAAGCTTGCAGTCAGATTAATGTCAGAGCACCCACTGTTGAGGTGTAACCTGTTTAGATGCAGTCCATTGATAGAGGGAGAGAAAGTCAGGACTTAAGAAATTGCTAAAGAAGTTAGTCCCAGTTGGACTCTTTCCTGCAGTTTTATCTTTGCTCCCACAATTCGATTTCCCCCTGTGATCCAGTCCCTTATGCAACTTCTTTTCCAGGATACTTGCTTCACATCATTCCGTTGGCGACAGTAGAACACAGGTATAATTTTAGCCCGCGCATTTGAGCCACTGGAGCATGTACCAAGGTCGGCGTTTTGAAGGAGCACTTAACATTTCTGCTGTTGCCACTTAAACGGACACAGACATTGTACTCGAGAGAGAGAGAGAGAGAGAGAGAGAGAGAGAGAGAGACTGATGCCAACCTGGAAACCAGAGTAAAAAGAAATAAGTTAGAAAATGTTCAGAATTTATCCTACAATCGTTTTGCAGTAATGAGATAGATAAAATTGTTTTGCAGGGAAAGGGTTCACAGATGGGTAACTTTGTTAATCACAGACCATTTCCTTATCTGTAAAGGTAATATCAAAGGGGAAAGCAGCAGTCCCATTCCAGCCAAACCGTTAACATGTTGTGCAGTTGGTCGAGGATATAACCAGTCATGCAATCTCGGAGACAGAATTGTGACAGGACCAGGGAAAGGTCATGTATATATGAGGACTGCGTAAATGTGTGGACAGTGGGAAGGAATTCAGTTACCACTCTCAGCGGGACAGTCATCGATACAGTCACACTGGAGTGAGGCCATACACCTTCCCCATGTGTAGGCAGAGAATTACTTGATCTTGTAACCTACTGAGCCTTCAGAGCGTTCACAATGGAATTATATCATTCATATGATCTGTGTGTAGGAAAGGAATCATTCAAACCTATCACCAATGGAGACAACAGCGCAGTCATAGTGGGAAGAGGACTTTCACCTGCTGTATGTACGGGAAAGGATGCAGGCAGTTCTCTGACATGGGGAAACACGGGCGAGCTCTCTCAGGTTTAATGTCATTCACGTGCTCTGAAAGTGGGTTGAAATTTACATGTGAATAGTCACATGGAGGAGAGCAAAATGAAGGGTGCGCACATTATTTTGTTCTTAAAGTTGGTTAAAACGACGGCACAACATCGAGGTCCAACAGGCCTTTGCTTCACCACTATTTTATGTTCAATGCAACAATGAGCAGGGATCATCCTTTCGAGTAAAATTGGCCATGGAAAGGGTTGCCTTGGAGATGTTACTTTCAATGTCCATCAATGCTTAAATTGCCTGTCGAGACACGAGGGCACTTTGGGACATCCAGTGATTTACTTATACCTCCAATTCCATTTTAATTTAGACTTTTCCCGCTCTGATGTGGAATTGTGTGGGAACAGTGAAGATTGCCTGGTGGAAAGCAAAGGCAAGCTCCCAGTTATAAACGATATGATTAGAAGGATTGTGACAGAAGGTTATAAACAATAAACGTAACACAGGCTGAATGTACACAAATTTTCTAACCTTCGTAAAACTTCTCTAATTTTCTCTAACAGCTCCTTGTATGTTTTGAAATGCACATTTTAGCCTAACCAAAATGTCCAAATGCAAAACTTCTGGAACTTGATGTTCTGGAAAACCAATACTACAACACATGTCAAATTTCTGTGTTATGCATCACAAATCTCAAAACATAATCTGTCACGTCTCAACTTATTTTAATGTTTATGAATGTTCTTATTTCCTCTTAAAAGCGCTGAAACCCCCTCCATCAAGATTTTATCCAAAACTGCCATGCGGTATTACTAATTAAAGCATTTTCACCTTAAAGCTGTTTTTGAATTTTTGCCTAATTTGATAATATAGCTCTCACAGATCCCTGTTAATTACAAAAAAATCGACGCTCACTACTCTTCTGTCAATTGTGACAGTTTGTATTGGCCGTAAAAGCTTTTGCTCGAAAACATTTAATTACTAACACACGTCTTTTGTTTGTGATGGTTATTGGAGACCAAAAACTAAAAGGGAATTCCCAGTTATTTTGGTGGTGCGCAGGGCGCTCAGCTGTTTTTGATAACCCTTATGTGTCAGAGAAGTGGTCACACAAAGACTTCTCAGCTCACCGAGCTAGAAGTTAAAAGCAGTTTCAATCAAACTAACAGAATGAACATAGAAGGAACATTTCCAAGCCTTTGAACATCTGTAAAGTGATAGCGTCAAAATGTGTGGCGTTGGTAAATCACAGCGGGTCAGGCAAAATCCAAGGAACAGGAGAATTGAGATTTCGGGCGTAAGTCTTTCATCAGGAATGTATGAAGGTTCATGGGAAGAGATGGGATTTTATCTCACAGTGTGCGTGAAATCATTTACACTGTGGAATATTTAAATACCTTTGCTTGTTTACTTGTTCTTTTTGTTTTATTTATTGTCAGATAAACTTCTATTTAATAATTAAAAACAAATCTCCAAACCTTGTGTGCTTATCTTTCAGTGACAGACGGCCATGTTAAACAAAATACAAAATGTACTGTTAAACCACCATTCATTCTGAGATCTGATGTGTTCACAGGAAACAGCAGCTGGGATCATAACACCTCACTCAAGCTGGCCCCAGTTTCACCACTGAAAACTGATATTTATGCCTCTTGAAAGATGCACTCAGCACCCCATACCATCCTGCAGTGACATCAGCCGCGTTTGAGCAACTGGAGATACAAAGTAACCCGCACCTCCCACTTCAAAAGTGATCATTCACAGGACATGGATGTTATTGGCTAGGCCAGCATACATTCGTTATCTCCTGCCACCATGGAGAAAATAGTGGCTAGCTCCCTTTCAAACAATTTGTTGTCCACTTGACGCAAGTTGACCTGTAGAGCTGTTAGGGAGAGAATTGCAAGGTTTTGACACAGCGACTCTGATACACATTGAAGTCAGGATAGGGAGTAAGTTGCAGGAACATATTCAGGTGGTGATGTCTCATGTCTACACCACTAGTAACCATGATCCCCACCAGAGTCTCATGTAAACTGTCGACAGTAGCCAGTCAGACTTTAATATAAACCAAAGACAACATCCACCTCAAAGCCTATAGAAAAGAACAGACAATATCCAACTTCTCTCCAAGCCCAGCTCACAAAATAGAGCAGTAGACAATATCCACCCTGACCCTAACGTGATAGAGTAAAGAATCTCCACCCTGATTCCAATGCAAAACAGTAGCCAATGTAACAGGACGCATTATCCACACTGACCACAATATAAACCAGGAGACAGTGTCCCTCCTGAAAACGAAAGGATGTGGTAGCACTGGAGGCATTTCAAAGGAAGTTCACTTGATTTCAAGTAGGAAAGGGCTGTCAGACAAGGAGCAGTTGAATAACTTGGGCTTGTACTAATTGGATTTCAGAAACACGAGGACGATCTGATTCAGGTATACGGAATACTAAAGGGACTTGAAATGGCAGATGTTGAACAGATTTTCACCCTCGCAGGCCAGTCAAGAAGAAGAGGTCATAAATATAGAGCGAACGGAGGTAACTTCAAAAGTGATATGAGGGAAAATTACTGTTCTCAGGGGGCTGTGAAACTGTTGATCTCACTGCCCCAGAGTTTAGTGGAGACAAAATTAATCAACGGGTTCAGGAAAGAAGTAGATATGTGTCTGAGGAAAACCTGGATGAACAGGCAGGAAGATGGGGTTTTGATTTTAGACTGTTCTGGCCTTGTGAGCAGGCAGCATATCCATCAGTGAATTGGGTATTTAAGCTTCAAGATTCCTTCGTTCCGTGAGTTCACCAACACTCTTAGCCTGCCTTCTCGCCGATAAGAAATTTCATGGTTTATTATTTTCTGGGAATTTTTCGTATTAACTTGGGAAATACATTGACAATACTCCAGTCTTAAAGCATTGTATATATTAATAAATTATTCAATTTGTACAGCAACATATCTTCTGCTGATGGATTGTAAACAAAAGGATGCGATCCATTCAGACCTCTGTATTATCCTTTTTGAGCTTGCTGAGTTTACTTAACACAAGGACGTTCCGAATTTTGAATACACTGATCTCATTCTTCGTTTCATCAATACCATGTTTCCCTTTTCCATATCTTAGGTAAACAATAATTCAGGAGAGTCAGGGACTGCCAGAAAAGCCACATGTGATGTGTGTTTTAGTTGTTGCTGTGGATTGTTTGCTGTTGTTGTTGGTATTGGTATCTGCTGTTGAGTTGATGTAACGACCGTCCTTAAACCCTGAGAACATGCTCGAGTTAATGCAATCTCCTCTGCCTAATGAGGGCTCAGACATTATGGGCATCTGTTTTTGATTGGAGATGGTAATCAGTGACAATTTTGCCATTGAAACAAAAGCTTGTATCGAAGATGATTAAATCATAGAGAAAAGTTACTGACTGGGATCTTTAAAAGGGATACTAAAGCTTCATAAATCAGCAACATCTCAAGAAAAATTACACTCCATCCAGTTATATGATTGCTAGCTTCAGAACAAATAGCTGAAAATGTGTTGCTGGTCAAAGCACAGCAGGCCAGGCAGCGTCTCAGGAATAGACAATTCGACGTTTCGAGCATAAGCCCTTCGAAGGGCTTATGCTCGAAACGTCGAATTCTCTATTCCTGAGATGCTGCCTGGCCTGCTGTGCTTTGACCAGCAACACATTTTCAGCTGTGATCTCCAGCATCTGCAGACCTCATTTTTTACTCAGAACAAATAGCATCAGACGATCAATTCCACGTCTGTTTAATTGCAGCAATAAACCAAAATCCAACCCTTGCAGTTATTCATAAATCTCCTGGTTTGCCAAAAGTTTTGATAACTGAACGAATCATTTCTAACAGAACAAGAAATTGAATGTTATCTCCCCAGTGTGTGTACCATGGTGTACAACAAATTAAGATGACTGCCTGAAACTCTATTTACATGAAGTCTATCCTCAGTGTAAAATTGCTGGTACATCTGGATGCTGGAAGTAAAACTGAAATTGTTCCCAGACATGGATCGAATGAATGGCGTGAGTGTGTTGGTATGTACTGACAACAGATGACTCTCTGAAACGCTTTCAACATTAACTGCAACTGAATGGTATGAATGCACTAATGTGACAGCAGATTGGATGACTGACTGAATTGTTTCCCACGTGCCCAGTCTAAATTTGCTGACCGCCTGAACGGTCTTTGACACTCAGTGCAGCTAAACGGCTTCTCTTCAGTGTGAGTCCATTCATGTGGCATGAGACAAGCAGATTTAATAAATGTATTTCCACGCACAGAGCAATTTGCATCGCAGATGATTTTTTCAGCGGGGAATGCTTTACAGCAGTGTCCGCATTTCTACAATTTCTCTGTGGTGCCTGGCTCCCTATGACTGTGGAGATGTTTTTTTTCAGCCAGGATGGAGGATCAAATAGTTTCTCATAGTACTCACATTTCTGTCATTTCCCCACAGTTCTAATCACCTTATGTATCTACAGGGTGCATGATCAGTTGAAGCCTCATTCTCACATGAAACACTTAGTTTCCTCCCAATGTGATTGGTGCATTTTTTTTTTTCAGGTTACGCAACTGAATAAATCTCTTTTCCTATCCAGTAGAGTGGAACACTCTCAATGAAATGTATGTGTGCTTCGGTATATTTACAGTCTGACTGATCTTTGAATTGTCCTATAAGAGAGAGAAGAAGTGTTTGTCCTAACACGTTCCAAGGCTGATGATATTCAGGTTTGGAAAAGTCATGTGATTTTCAAATCTTGATATGATATTTGAATTGAGTTTACCATCTGAAACTCGCAACATCTTATAAAAGGAGATTGCACAAGAGAAAAAAAAATGCAACTAAAGGAGACAATTCTGGTTTCTATGGTACACCTTGCGTTACTACATTCTAAAAGTAGAACATATTAGACCTGCACGCTCTCCCTGCATTGAATCCAAATCGAACTTCATTTTTTATTTCCTCCACTCCAGTGTTCTCCCTTCCCATACTATGTCTGGGTTCATTTCTTCTGTTCCAGTTTACAAAAGCAGAGTAAAATCAACGAGTCAATGTTTTTTTCTCTCCTGGTCACTGGGATCTTGAAATCATCGACTTTCTTCTCCACCCCAACAATAATCAAATTCATTCATCTCGTGTTTACAATGCACCTTTGTGTCTTTTTCGTCCTGGGTCTCTCCCTCATTCGCTTTTCTTGTTTTAAGAGCACATTTTCTAAACTTAGGTCTCTAAGAGTGAAATGAGGAAAGTCCTGTTGACACAAAGGCTGCTACAGGTTGGAATCTCTCTCAGAAAAGATAATTGATGGTATCCTCAATAAGGTTGCCACCCATGCTCCAAAAAACATTCACCACACATTTTTTCTGAAACAAGGATGAGGTTGATTACCACTATAACCACAGTAGAATACGCCAGACGGGAAAAACACAGAGTCTGTAGAGCTATCTCTTGACCCGTCCTCTCACTTTTTCTATTTCTACGCTACTTCACAATCTCCATTCTCGGGGTAGATACAGAATCTTGTCACTGGGGAGTGTCCATTTCCTTGGGATGTTTCTGAAAACTCCCCACTAGCTGCTGGCTCCATTCTTCCACCGACACTTGGCACACCACCTCTGTAAGCTACGCAGCCGACATTGTGCATGCTTCATGGCAGCGAAAGATAGATGGCATATCCAGACGAAGAGGAAGACGTTGTGTCATATGGTCTTCCAACCAATCCGAGTGAATGAAGGGTAGGGCGATTGCGTGCAGATCCCCCAGTGACCTGAACATTTTGTCCAGTTGATCTAATTTTGTAATGAACCTAGCCAGGTATGTCATTTCACACCCATTGCGCAGTCGGGGCATTAACTCTGGACTCCAGGACCAGGTTTAGGGACATTACCACTGTACATAAAAGGCCGATAAATGTTGTACAATATGCTACCAAGGACACTAACCAACGCGAGGAAGTGTCCCTCACTGTGTGTGGGGACCACAGTGTGAACAGGAACTGAAGTCAGCATTACGCTTCAGGGACTCAGAGTCATTTGAATAATTTGATACCAATCCTTTATATGAGCCTTACCTTATAGATTAATATATTCTGGGACAGAATCGACAACAAACTTCTGACTGCAAGACCTGCTGAATGCCTTCAAACCTTTATGTTTTTATTGGAAAATGTTAACATTGAGGTGGTCATGAGGTAATCAACCACAACATTAATGAAGTAAAAGATTCGAACCCCCACCGGGGACTCTTGGTTTCACGATTGGTCCATAAGCACTCACCATTGGTCTACCAGTTTAAGACTTCACTCTTTAGTTCTTCACATGGTCACGTACAGAGAGTCTGGAAACAGAGAGGTTGAGCACTTCACTTTTCCTCGGAGGAGCTGCACACACCAGCTTAATACAAAGGCATTTTTAAAATATTTTTCTTAAAACAAAGTTGAGCCCGTGATCGCATATTCACAAGCAATCAGGTTCCCCGCAGTCTACGTGTACATTTGCATTAGTATCACGATTTCTTGTAAATAACCTGCACTTAAAATCGTATTTGCATTGACTTGTGGTTAGGGCGAAACTGTCACCTCTGTATTTTACTGGATCTACATCAGTCTGTGGTTTCTTGTTTCTGTCTGATTCAGTGCAATCTAATTTAGCAATGCAGAAGCCATTTTGTGCGGCTCCTTCAGCTATTATGTACAACCTCGCAGATGCTCACATCCTCATTCCTCCTTTTATCGCTCCGCAATCTCTGAAGGGAATACGAACCCAGACGAATGTACTTCGAAGTATTCCAGTCAAAAACAGCTGCTTCTTTGTCGCTACTTATCTGGTCACATGTATCTTTGTAATCAATACGTGTAGATAAGATATGAAATTGCAAAAGGAGCATATTATCAGGCGAGACTATATCACTAAGGGAGCTCATAAGCTTAGCAATTAAACACCTAACAACAGCAATACAAACAAACAGACATAGAAGAATGATTTCAATATAAATGGCTAAATTGACAAACCAATTGTACCAAGAGTCCAAGCCCCCGTTTCCCCAACTGGTCCTTCAGTCATTCTGTCAAGGAATTCCTGGATCCCGTCTTGTATATTAGTCTTATTTCCAGAGCGATTGGGAATGCTGTAATGTATTTGTCTCGGACAATACTACAGAGTCCACCTTCCCAGCCTACCATAGAGTTTAAGGTTTACCCGCTCTGAATAGAGTGAAGGCGCTGATCTGATCATTCCAATCTAATCTTTTCCAGAGCCTCTTTAGTTTTATTTCCTGGAATGGTCAGGCTCCAAATGAAGCAATTGCGGTTATTACCCCAGCCACTCCTCCCAAACTCAGGATACTCAGGAATCCCCAGGCAATCGAGTACCTTCCATTGTCACTCAGTTCTTTGGGATCCCTTCAATTGGAGCAAAAGTCGGTTGAAACTGACTGCTGTGTCCTCCGCAGACTAAGGTTCCATCGACTTGTCCACTGGCCAGGACAAGGTACTGAGAGAACAAGGGCTCCGATAGCGACCTTATGGGGAACGTCTTTGCCATCAAGCACAAGGGAATTTTTAGTTTTAAATTGGCTGAAGAAATAATAGCTTGGTTTGGTGTATATGGGAGGGGTTTTGTTAAAATAGGTTACTAAAATGTTGCAGCAAGGGTTCTAGTCAGGTCTACAGGTATAAAGAGCCTCCAGTTTTCAAGAGAATGCTGTTGCGCACGAGAAAAAAATGGGCAAAGCAACTATTGGTCACTCGCACTGTTTGGTAGGCAATGGTTCTCAGAATTCTGCTCCCATCAGGCTCTCCCTAGGTCTATTGCATGTGGCCTTAGCAACAGAAACAGATTCACAGTAGTGATGTTGATCATTTTTCTCTTCGCTAGGCTTCTGTCTGCAGTTAAGACCAAAAAGACAAGTTCTATAACGCACAGTAATTCTCCCTGATTTCTACCTTAGTGATTCCATTTGCAATAATCAATCTTAATCATGTTCCTCAGGACGAAGGTGTCTTGCCCAGTGCTCTGGACGATGTCTGGATTCTCTCGGATCATGCTGGATCGCATTGATACTTAGTGTCTTTCCCTATCAGGATTTCATGGAACATAGAACATAGAGCAGTAAACCACAGAACAGGCCCTTCAACCCACGATGTTGTGCCGACCAGTGATCCTCATGTATGCACCCTCAAATTTCTGTGACCACATGCATGTCCAGTAGTCTCTTAAATGTCCCCAATGATCTATCTTTCACAACTGCTGCTGGCAACGCATTCCATGCTCTCACAACTCTCTTTGCAAAGAACCGCCTCTGACATTAATAGGAGCAGTAAAACAACAGCAAAATTCAAAAATCCAAATGGACAGGATCTCCTCGATTTCCTACGAGTCCATTATTCTCTCCTGCTCACCCGTCTTTTAATTGGTGCAACCAATCAATTTATAATGGTGCAGATGAACGGAAGCCGAGCGCCCAGCGACTTTGTCCACCGTAAGGGTGGTAACTAAAACCCGGAAGGGATCATCCATCAGTTTGGAGACCCTTGCAAGTCCATTTGGTGGCAAGTCCATTTGGTGACAAGCACATACGAACCAGGCTCTACCGGTGACAGGTCTAAAGGGTGGGAACATCGCCGTTGCTGCACGTACCTGGGATTGAAAGGCATGCATAATGTTAGTTAGAGCAAGAACATAACCAAACATTTCTTCGATTATACGTTGGAAGTGGAATGAGGAGGGAGTCGAATCATTTCAAGGTGTATGAAACGGGCGACCGTCGAGAATCTTAGCTGGAGATAGTCTTGTCTAATCTGCAGGTGTAGATTGTATATGGAATAAGGCCACAGGGAGTAGCATAACCCAGGAGAAACCAGTGTCAGCCAATAATTTGGAAAGTTTCGTCTTAAGAGACTGGTAAGGCCGTCAGCCTGAGGACGATAAGCACAATGAAGATGGGAACAGAGTTCTTCATTAACATTACCAACAAAGTGCTTACCATTGTCCAAGCTAATGTACGCAGGCATAACAAAGCGGCGAATAATTTCCATAAGCAAAATCTTCAACACCTTCTCAGCAGTACTGATCGTAGCAGGGTAGGCTTCAGTCCACTTAGAAAAGGCATCAACAATAATCAGAACATATTTACACCATTGACATTTCTGCAACTCAATGTAGTCCAATTGACGTCTCTTAAAAGCGTTGCCAAGCGAAGGGTACCTTCCTCCGACTACAGGGAACGCCGTGGAAGGGGTTATGCTCCTGAAAGACCAGGCAATGATGACTAATTCTCTGAGCCAACAAACTGCAGACAGGATGCCACCAGGGTTCAGAAGTAAGTCACTAACTGCCCTGGCTCCACAATGAGGTGTGGAATGGACACATTTAATAACCAGAGAGCAAGTTTATCAAGCATACCAGTCTGATCCACGGGAATAGTACAGAATTGAGGGTCAAGGTCATACAAACAGCCTAACTCGGACTGTAACAGCTTTTCCGTGTAAGAGGCGCCCCACTGAAGTTTACCAATATCCTGAATGGTTCACATTAATTTATCTGATGTAGCCTAGTACTTGTTAGAATTTGTAGGCTTCCTCATGACCTGGGCACAACCATAAGCTATCTTTAGAGGCTGCTTTTGCTGCCGTATCTGCCAAACGGTTGCTACTGTTAATTAAACCTTTGCCATTAATATGGGCAGTACATTTAATAGATTTATCAGCTCTAAAATTTGTTTATGAGAACCTCTTGATCTGTCTTCCTTTACCCTCTTTATTTTGTAGGAAAATATTTTGCTCCTTAATCTGAATTCCAATTTGCATCCTTTCACACTTATGTCATTGACTATTCTTTGCTGTGTGTTTACGCATTTTCTCGGTAATGTCATCAATTTTGTTACTATTATCCTTACTTCACTCACCCATTGGATTCACCCTCTACTCTTTGAAATCCATCATTACTTTGCAGACAGTTCCGTGACGCCTCCCATGTCAGCGGATTTGTAACTCTGTCTCTTCCAAAAGCCTTCTAACTCATCCACTCTCTCTATCCTGCAAGACTACTATTCCAAAATCCAGTGTTGAATGAGCAAACAACTGTCAAAAACATTGTTATCACATAACGCTTGCAAGTGATAATCTTTCTCAAATGTCAAACCTATATAATTTCCCATTATTTCTTATTTTCAAATTAATTTAAAACAGATGAATATTTCAACATATACGACAATACAATATTAAAACACTTTTTAAAGTGAAGTTAAATCTTCGACATACAATTTTCAAATCAAATTTAAATGTCTAATCACAATTTCTATAATCAAGGCCATTATTTTCTGACTGGATATTCAGAAAACAAGACACAAGCATTCAAATACCAACAAAAAAATGTCCATTTAAACCAGACAGCAAGGACTTAAATTTTGTCCAAGCTGCAGAAAGTCTTTGTGGTTCGGTTTCTGTCTGTCGGACACACACACACACACACACTTTTTTGCGTGATGAGGCATTCACATCCCAGATCAGTCAAAGTTAGAGAGTTTAGCCTCATAAATCCACGCTGTGTGTGGAACTAAGTGTGCTGCAGTTGTATCAGCATTTTTAACAACAATTTTCTCCCTGGTGTACAGCATTTTCCTAACGCGGCAAAAGAAACAAACACCCCCTAAAGTTCATTAACAAAGAACAAACAGCAATACAAACAGAAGAACAACACATCAGACAAAAAAAAGACACAGCAGCAAAACAAAAGAAGTCAAGCCACACCGATACAACAGAAAAGACAATGTCAACATAAAACCTTCACGAATCAGCAACCCAACAACAAACATCAGTACGAATTATTTCCCACAAAACATTCTCGATATTCTAAAATATTGACAGTCCTATTATAATATATCACGATGCTTCTTTCACAGAATTGTTTGGAAATCAATTTAGACAACACTAATTTGACCGAATTTAAGCCCCCAACTCATTCGAAATACTTCATTACTCAGGTCCCTGACCTGTTAATTTAATTGTAGGGCCTCGACTCTATTCTCGATGCCAGATCCGTATGTCCCCGACCTTTATATAGAGTCCCCAGCTCTCTTCTAATTTTTTTCCCAATTAGAGTCTGTGACTTGATTCTGGATCCCCGATACGTAGGTCTCTATCCTTTAAATGGAGTCAGCAACTCTCCGACATCTTTTTAATATTTTCACAATGAATTCTTACCAAGACCTATCGTTTTCAGGCTGGACTGAGATGATAAAGCAGCCAGGGGTCGTGAAAACTGCGACTTGATAGAGAGGAAAACCAAATGGACAAAATATATACGTCAGAGCGGCCGATTCCACTGCACCTAATAATGGAGGACTCGAAACTATTACTCCATGCCCACCATCTATCCGTACCGAATCTGATTCGCGGCACCAGATGATGATCTGAACCCCCATCGAGGTCTCTCGGTTGCACAATCGGTCAAGAAGCACTCACAGAGTGTCTGCCTGTTATAGGCTCCACTCTTTATTTCTTCTTACAGCTAAATACAGAGCGCCTAGAAACACAGAAGTTGAGTACAATTGTATTCCTTGGAGGATCTGAACACATTAGCTTAATTCAAAGACATCTTTCTACTTTCTCTAAAGCAGGATAGGGGCCGTGATCATACAGTAACAATCGATCAGATTCCCCGAGGACTGAGTATGCATTGGCCTTTGCCTTTCACTAATTCTTGAAACCACTCTGCTCTTAGAACCGTATATGTCCTTCCTTGTGGTTAGGGTTACATCGTTACTATTATATTTTATTGCATCTTCATCAGTCTGCAGTTTCTTGTTTCTGACTGCTTCAATGCAATCTTCGCAATACAACTCCATTTTGTGCTGATCCTTCTGCCATTTTGTTCTACCTCCCAGATGCCCACATCCCCAGTCGTTGGAGACGTAAAGAATGAAATGAATGATGCAGAACCCACAAACGACCTGAATGTTCATACTCTAGCTGAGAGACCAGGTTTCTGAAGAAAAATCCGTATTTGTTGCATATAAAGATTGGAGGGGCAAGTAAACAGTTAAACTAAATCGGAAACTCTATAACTTGCAACTCTCAGTTCCCCATACATACACAGACAAATATGAACATGGCATGTAATATGGAATTTAAATAGCATTTTTTTTTAAATGTAATAGTGCACAAACGCACATAAGTGTTGCTCTAACCATGTAAGTTTTTAGTAGTCCATGCGTGTAATATTGTATGCAATTTTGGTCTTGTTACTTTAGGAGGGATAATTGCATTAGGGGCAGTTCAGGGGAGATTCAGGAGATTCATTCCAGAGATGATGTGTTGGTCTTATGAAAAGAGATTGAGTAATTTAGTCCAAACTCTCCAGCGTTTGCAAGACTGAAAGAAGATCAAAAAGAAGAATGTAAGATGTTGAAAGGGAATGAAAAATAGACCTGAAAATGATGTTATCCTTTGAGAGGCAATCCAACTATAAGGTCATGGTTTTACGATAATGGGAGCAAATTTAAATCAGAGTTAATGATGAATTACTTCTTTAAATGATGGCGAATCTGTGGAACTCAGTCATCCAGTGTGATGAATGCTGACACACAGAGCGATTTTAAGGAGGAGATGTTTATTTTGTCAGGATTTAAGCGTTATAGGGAGTGGAGACTATAAGCTCATTTTCCAGCACGTGACCGAGTTCGTATGACTTGTTATTGCAAGTGCACAGTTGATTAATCCTTTAATATTCGGAAGTTTTCTGCTTCTGCTGCATAGTTAAACAGTAAGTTCCAGAACTCTTTGCTATGCCTGGGTGAAAGAAATATTCCTCCTATTTATTCCATCTTACATTATAATTTTGATTTGTTGACCTGAAATACCACTGGTGTTTCGTAAATGATGGTGAAGTTGAACATTTTCGTTTTTTCTCTCACTGTGGGTACTTCTGACCTTTCATATTCAAGTAAGGTCTTTCGGAATTTAGGTCGTAAAGGGTCAGATGCGCCAGCAGACATTAAACAGACGAGACAGGAAATAAATGCATTGAGACTGAGGATTGAGAGCGACTCAATTATCTGGGAGCCAAGACAGCTGGAGAAAGGAGTGACCACAGCAGGAGACTAAGGGATCATGTAAAATGTTAAAAGGTGACATTGGGAAAAGCTGCTAGGTAAGTATATCTAATTTGAGCTAATAAATTGGAAGAATATTTCAGAGATTAAAAACTAAAGTCCAGCATGAAACGCAAAAATACAATGTTAAACCTAATAATTTGGAATTGTAATGCCAGACACGTCCTTGCATAATGTGGAAGCTGGTGAACTCCTTCGTGGTTTATACTGAAACTATGTGTTGCTTGTGGTGGCTGCTTGAGGAACTCTGATTCCGTTGATGAGTTGAGTCTGAGCTTCGAACTGCAACACTTCGGGAACAGGAAAAATTACCTGGATGCTGTGTTTCAGGTGCGAATCGCACACAGCAGATTATTCCTTCAAATTTGGCCAGTGCTTATGGTCAGGGACAGGGACAGGAGGCATGATGTACTGTTTGCTTGATTCCAATGTAAGATAAATCTTGAACTGGCTTGGAAAGATGTTGGAGTGTGATAGGGTGAATTCAGCTGTGGTCATCCATGAAGGGACCAACAATGTTACCAAGAGTAGGAAGGGTTTCTATTTGGGGAATATCAATAATTACAAACAAAACTGCAGAACATGACTTCAAGGAGATTAATCTCTGGGTTCTTACATGAGCTACATCTAATTTGGCATATAAGTAAGAAAGCCAAATGAACAAATAAGAGGCGAAATGAATGGTGTAGGAAAGTGCCATCCCGTTTCACGAAGTACATTTCTTCACATTTACATACGAAATTGCGCGTTTCAAAGGTGCTGTCGAACAACACGGGCTTTGCTGCTAATTAATAGCAGATGCAACTCTTGAATTCCCTTGTGAATTTGCTCGTGTTTCCACTGATTTCATGACTGAGTGAATCCGTTCTCATACTGTGAACAGTTAAATGTTTTCTCCCCATTATGTTCTTGCTCGAATTGTGGCAGCCCAGATAAATATCCCAGTAGTTTCCCACATTTGGAGCATTTGAATGGTCTCTCCCCAGTGTGAATATGCTCATGTTTCCACAGATGTGATGACTGACCGAATTCCTTTCCACAATCAGAGGAGCGAAATTACCTGTTCCCATGTGAACTCGCTTCTATGTTCGGAGATTGATAATTGAGTAAAAAATCTTATCACACTGTTATGAAGATATGGGTATACCTTGAAGAGAGTTAATAGCAGCAGAAGTCCCAGACACAGCACCATGTGTATTCAAAAATGATAACAATGAAACCACTTGATTAGTTTGTTGCTAGGAGACAAAGGCAAATTTGAATTTGGAGAATCTGTTTAGATTATACACGAAATATAACAAACTCCAAACACGTCTGCATTAGGAATATTGACAATGTTGAAAACCAGTGACACAATCCGATGCTGTGCGGTGTAAGACTGGGGAAAGTTGAACAAACCACTTGAAATTGTATCTCTTAAAAGTCTCTTTCGAATCAATAAATTTCCCAAACTTTTACGTCACGGGCGAAACCCTCGTGCTTCATTTAAAGCCAGTAACGCAGGAAAGATTTACCCCTTGCAGTAATTTCCAAAATTTCGAGTGGGAGGAACGATTTAAAGTAAAAAAAACATTTTCCTTAAATTACAGCAGAGAATAATTAACTATCAACTATTTAGAATTTGTTCTCTAACCTATCTTTTAGCTTCCCTTGTATAATACCAGTCCAATTAAAATTCCAATTAAAGTTTGCAAAACAATGATATTTATCTCAGAACCAGGCAGCTGCAAGTTTTTGTCTTGCGATCTTCCTGGGTATTCTTTTCTCCTTGTTAGGAATGTCTGTGTGATAGGTTACTGCTCGAAAAGAAAAGTTTAAGAGAGTGCTATTTTCAACCAGTTTGTTTACATTCTGGGCCGTGGTAGATCGCCTGTCAATTGTTCAATTTTACCTGGTCTTATATTCTAGGGCATTCGATTGCATCAATGGCTTTTAAGATTGTCAATATTCTCAATACATATTGGATTGCAGTTTGATTTCTTTCGGGGATAATTTAAACAGATTGACCGAAGCTGAATTTGTATTTTTTTATGCAAGCAATTAGCTAACTGAGTTGTTCGACCCAGTGTTACATTGTTATCATTTTGGAGTACGCTTGCAGCTGTAGGTCTATTGCTTTTAACTCTTCAAGGTATACATCTTCACACAAAAGACTGAGCAAGTAGATGCGTTCTCCCCAGTATGGGCTCGCTGATGTCTAAACAGGGTGAAATATTCACTTTATTTCCTCCCACGTTCAGAGCAGTTGAATAGCTTCTCTCCAGTGGCATCATGCTGATATGTTTACAGGGCAGATGAATCAGGGAATTATTTCCCACATTTAGAGTAGGTGAATAGCCTGTTCCTGGTGTGACCACAGTCATAAAATGCCAGCGTTGACAGCGAATGGAATCCCTTCCCAAATACCTCAAATTTTCACAGTTTATCCATGTCATGAGTGCTGTTGCTTCTCTAAAGATTCAACAATCAGCAGAAGCCGCACCCACACAGAATGCGTGCGAGGTGTATCCCTGCTATGAATGGTGCAATGCTTTGTGAGGCTGGGTTGTTAGTAAAAGATTGTTTCCTTGTTAGTTCAGTAGAAGACACTTATTTAGTCATGGGATGGTGTGCCCCAGTGCTGTTCAGATTTTATCGTGTTTCAAAACTTTGATGCCGACAGACCAATAAATGTTTATCCATTTATGGTTACTCAAGTCCTGGTTAATTTAGCCCATATGTGCACATGAATTTGAGATTATTGTTTGCAAATCTATAGCTTCTAGTATTCAGTAAAAGGAATGAAGAAAGAAGACAGTATTCATAGCATACATTTCTAGTGTCTCTATCATATCGATTTTCTCTCCCCGAGAACTGTGACCCTCCGCCCCACTCACTCTCCCACATTTCCTACTCTACTGTCCCTAAGGTACATCCTGCCAATTCTCTTGCAGGTCTTGATAAACAGATCCATGCTCACCTTTTCCTGTCCTAGACAGTCTCTGCAACTTGTCTGTGTTCAATTCCGTTCCATTCAATTGCAAAAAGACAATAATGTAACAGAAGAATGAAATGAATTGAAATGGGCAGAAGGACATTCAGTCTGGGTGAAAGCTTCACTTCTGTCATTGATCCCCATTGATCAATATGCCACATTGTAATGGTTTGGGGTTGCAGATTGGACCCGCGTGGGCGTGGTGACAATTAGACACCCCACCCCTGGTCTCCCAATTAGAAAAGAGAGGACCTTCGTTCTCCAACCATTGCTGTGTGTACTGTGTTACACCCCAACGATTCCAACGCTGGATCAGCATACATTGCCATCCCCAATTGCCTAGAGGGCAGTTAAGAGTCAACCACATTGCTGACGGTCTGTAGTCACATCTAGGCTGGACCGGGTGTAATGATAAATTAACAAAATTAACATTTACTCTGAAATCCATTTACTCTGAAACCTGAAAGATAATGCTTTAGTAAATGTAAAACTTTTCTGACACTTTGCAGCTTTGCTGAAGTCTGCAATCGAGGATTAGCTTGTCTCTGCAGAACTTTGTAAACATCCAAACTGGCCTTGCGAACAGTCGATTTCAGAATTGAGCTAAGGAAAACATAAAGAAAATTATGTCCACAGCAAGGGAATGGAAAAGAAAATCAAGGACTCGAATTTTCCCAGCCCTTGGCCTTGAGCTGGTGATGAGAATGGAATGAGAAGAATATGTGAATCTGGGTCCAAGCCTTTACACGAGGCATTTCGGGCCAAGAGCATTGGCCCTGCATACAGTTTTTAATAAAGCTTTGTCTTTGCTCTTGTTTGCATTGGAGACGATTCATTTAAATTTCCACAACACCGGGCAAGGACAACTCTTTCTTTCCCTACAAGACATGAGTAAAACGGATGGGTTTCCATGATGACCAGCAATGGTTTCATGAACATGAGAAGTCTTCATTCTTGACTTTTATGGAATATAAATTCCGCCATCTGCCATGAAGGAATTCAACACCCGGTCATCTGAACGCTACATGGATTAACAGTGCAGCGATTATGCAACTAGGCAATTACCTCACATCGTGGGAGTTAGTATCCTCATGACGCCACTGGAGCATTGTCTCTGGGAAGTGAAGTGAAAAGTGTAGTGTGGAGGGTGGTGAGCCATCATTGGATTTTACTGAGATACCCAGTTAGGTAAGCAGATTCATGATTAAAGGAATACAAATTCAGCCAAATATGAGTGGAAATTGAATAAGGGGTAACATTATAAAACCATAAATCTGGAGAAGTATACTTAACTCGAAGTATTGACAATCTGTGGGATTCCCTCCCCAAACTCTATGATTCTATAATTCTGTGTGAAATCTGGATGCCAGACTGAGTCAATCTAATGCAGGAATGCCGATTTTCAATTTGTATGGAATGCAGGATGAGAGAGAGATTAGGCAATAAAGTCCAATTGTGTTTGAGGTGTATTCAGTCATCATCGTGGTGGAGGATGCTTGAAGTGCCGAATTTCCCCGTCATGTTCTCAGTGTTTAAGTTATTATGTTAAACAACTGTGAAGCTGAACCTGAAAAACACCACCCTCACGGAGGGAGATTTTGGGGAAACAAAATAGGATAGATGGAATATCATTCCAATCTTGGATAATGAGAAAATATGTAGTAGATAACAATTTGTGTTTTAAATTGAAGAGTATATTGGTAGCATCCAGAATAGTCTGTACTGATTGCATATCTTGTGCTTGTAATGAAGCCTTTTGTGAAACTGCATCCATCAGTGAAATATCATTGGGAATTGAGGGTGTCTTTATTCCCCTACTCCCGCCCTCCACCACAGTGTTGTAGTTGCTGAACTGATTAAATATTTAATTATTGGATCCGCAATCCCTGGCACTGGTGAGGTAGGTGGCATTTCCTGAGTTTAGTTGCTGGGATGCTCAGGTATCTGTTTGTTGATTCTTATTTTTCATCTGGGACTGTTATTGGATGATGTTTCTGAGTGGCTGAAAAATGTAAGGACACATAAATGGATCCCTGGAAGACACCTACCTTAAGAATCAGATTTAGGGAATCAGACGTTGGACAAATGGAAAACATTAACACTGATAAGACATTATAGAGATAGGAGAGATATTCAGATTGAAATGACTTCAGTGTTCAAAGATTTCTCAGGGATTTTTGACCTGGCGAACTCAGAGATGGCAGGGACATAGGAGAGCTAATTACTAAGATGGTCCCACTCGAAGTGATAAAGTCCATAAGCTCCTCGCTTGTTGTTGGGCTTGGGAATGGAGGAGATAGGGAACCCCTTCGACTTGTAGAAGAGTGGGCCATTCACTCTCTGAGTCTACTTCACCATTCGATTATATCATAGCTGAAAACTTCTTTCCTGCAGCATTCCTATTTCACATTATAGTATTCACCTCCAGGAATCTACTGCTTTAGAACTGAACAGGCTCAAGATTCCACAAACCTCTGGGTCAGATATTCCAAAGAGAATTCTTTCTTAGTGAAAAAGTATCCTTACACTCATCACAAAAAATCTTCGCTTGTTTTGAGATGATGTTCCCTGGACCTGGACTCAAGAGAAAAGGGTTTTCTTCAATACCATATCATAACATACCAGAAGCGTTGTTGAAGTTTCAATGAGCTCCTTGCTCATTCTCCAAATAACATGAACACAGGTGATGGTAATACTGCAGAACTTAAATCTCAGAGCGAAATCTAACTTGATTGAACATATATTTTGGTTTTGAAATTTAGTTCGGCTGATGATTCAGTTAGAGTATTCATTCACATGAGTCTGCCATTGCACTTTCACTAGAATAACACAAGTTCATTGCACAGAAAAGGGAAACGGCTTTGTATGGATTGATTCTTCTGAAAGATAGCAACATTAACTGCTTTGCGTACGTTTTCCCAGCAATATCCCTTATAAATGCTCAATGTCAGTGAAATATCACTCCTGTTACGTTTAATTCATTCATGTGATGTAACTGTTTCAGGTTCTGCAGCATTTATTACCCAACCATAATTGCTCATTAGAAAGTACAGGGGAGGTGCCTGTTTGAACGCTTACAGTCCAAGGGTGTTGGGGCACCCACAGTGCTGTGAGGAACATAGTTGCATATTATCGACACAATGATGGTTACAGAAGTTGATTTTGTTTGAAGTCACAATGCAGTATGCACTGAAAACAACCAATGCAGAAGATCATAACGGGATAAGCAGCATCCACGAAGAGAGAGCAAGCCAACATTTCTGAGCTCAAATGAAGTTTGAAGGAACTGCATTTATGCTGTGAAGGGAGGTGTGTGAGCGTCTTAGAGATAGTGAGTTGCATGGGTGAACAAAATATTTTTCCCGTCACCCTGATCCCATCAGATTCATTCTTTCACAGTCAACCTGGCCATCACACACGCACTCCGTCACGGGCACACGGACCTCCTTACAATTAATCCATCAGAGTCACGCTGACCAACTCACACTGATTCTGAAAGTGTCAATCTGAAGCCTTCACACTCACCCCTTCACTGTCACCCTTTCACACTCTCACTCAGTCCTTCACCACTACCATGACCTCTTAAAGTCACTCTGTCATCATTATCTGATCGCCATGCACTCACTGCGTCAGTGTCACCCTAAAGTACTCACACTGTCATCCTTGACCCTCGCACACTCACTTCATCACTGTTACACGGATCCCCTCACTCACCACATCACTTTCACCCTGATTCCCTCACACTCACCCTGTCACCGTCTCCCAAAATAACTCACACTAACTCAGAGTCACACTGAGTCTTGACACTTGCCCCATCACTGTCACCCTTTACCCCTCACACTCATTGCGTCATTGTCACACGAACGATCTCACACTTACTCCCCCACTGTCACCCTGACCCCCCTCACACTCACTATGTAACCGTCCCCGAACAGTTCACACTCACTAGTTAATGTCACACTGAAGACATCACATTTAACCTTTCACTGACACTGTGACCGAAGCAAACTCACTCTGCCACTGACACATGGTCAACACCAGACTCACTCCGTTACCGTCAATCTGATCCCCACATCCTTACTTCATCACCGTTATTCAGACTGCATGATACTCAGTCGATTAATGTCACGCTGAAAACCTCACAGTCATTCCATCTCCGCGACCCTGACATCCTCACACTCACCCTGCCAGCTGCACCCTGAACAGTTCACACTCACTCCATTGGCATCACACTGAAATCCTCACATTAAACCATCGCTATCACCCTGACTCTCCCAGTCTCACTCCATCACTATTACCCTGACCCCCATTCTCATTCCATCACCATAATTTGACAACCTCCCCCTCACGCTGTCATTTTCATCCTGAACAGCTCAAATGTTAGCGTCAGCTTCACACGCCTCACACTCACTCAGTTACTGTCACCTGGAACCCCCAAACTCAGTCTGTCACTGTAACACTGACACTCACACACTCAGTTCATCACCATCACCAAGGCCGCCTCAAACTCACTTCCTTACTTTGACCCTGAACATCCTCACTCTCACTCCACCACTATCACGCTGCCCCGTCACACTCACTTCCTCCAGAATCATGCTCACTCTCGCACACACTCCTGCACTGTCACTTTCACTATTCTGCACAACCCCCTACAGTCATGCTCGCATACTTGCTCAATCGCCGACCATCATGCTCAATTCCCCGCACAGTGCTCCCATCGTGTTTTCACACCTCTGCACTCTCCCACACCAACACACTCACTTGCTTGGTCACTCACACGCCATCATGCTCGCTCACCCACTGTCTTGCTCACTCACTCATTCATTCCGCCAACATAATGCTTACTTCCCCGTAAATACGCCAATCATGTTCACTCCTCCGCATGCTATCCCACCATCAATTCACTCACTCACTTGCATATTCACGCCCTACAAACTCCCCCACCATTACACTCTCTGTGCCGCAAAATCCCCCAAGATCACACTCATTCCTCATACTCACTCCATCACTGTCATGAGCACCGCCTCACTCACTGTCACTGATACTCTGACCCCGTCACACTCACTCACTTACTGTCAACCTGACCTACTCAAACTCATCCCGTGACGTACACCCTGATTACCTGACATTCATTCTGTCACCGTCTAAATGACCTCCTCCCTCCGTTATCATTATGTTGGCACACCTAGATCACTCCATCATTGTCCTGCTGACCCCTACACTCACTCCACCATCATCACACTTCCCCCTCACACTCAGTTCTTCTGTCACCCTGACCACTTTACACTCACTCCAATACCATCATCCTGAATCCCTCACACTCACTCCATCACTGTCACCCTGAATCCCCTCACACTCAGTCCCTCTCTCTCTCACCCTTACTCTGTCACACTCACTCAATCACTGTCACGTTGAATTTGCTACTGTCACTCAAATACAGTCACGTCTACTCCCCCAAACACTCCCCTGCCAACACTCTCATGCCCTTGCACACTCCCCTGCATATATGCTCACTCCCCCACATACGTCCACAGTCACAGTAACTCTTCTTCTAACTCTGCTACCATCATGCTATCTGTCCTGCATGATCTCACACCATCATGGTCATTCTGCCACAGTCATGGTTGCACCCCTACACTATCCCACACCAACACGCACACTCCCCCCAGAATACTCACTCCCCCAGTACCTCTACAGTCACGCTTACTCCCACGTACACTTCCTCAATGTCGTACTCACTCCCAAGCACACCCCATCACTTTAACGCTCACAACTCTGAACAATCCAGCACCACCACACTGACTCCCCCACCATCACAAACACTTCCCCGCACATTCACCATGGTCACACTCATTTCGTTGCATACTCCCCCACCATTACATTCTGTCCACACAATCCCCCATTGTCTATTTCACTCCCCAACTTCTCACTTAATCCCCAGCACGCTCCCACACCCTCATACCCTCACAACCCTACACATTCCCCACCATCACGCTCACACGCCTGCAATCCTACAGTATCACACTTACTCTACCAGTTATGCTCAGATCCTCACACACTCCCACAACATCACAGGCATTCTCCCACATTCACGGTCACTCCGCTCACATTCACCCATACTCACTCTCACTCCACTGTTCACTTTCTCACCGTCATACTCAATCCCAAGCCCAGTCCCTCACTTCCACGATCCCACCTCAGCACATCCCCACACCAGCATGCACACTCTCCTGCACACTCCACCACGATCACGCTCATTACTCTGCACACTGCACTATTGTCACCCTCACTCCCCTGTACACTCCCCACTGTCACATTCACTGCCATTCACACTCCCCCATCATCACACTCACTGCTTCACACACTCCATTACCATCATGCTCATTTCCCTGCACACTCCCCCGTTGCCACACTTACTCCTTTGCACACTCCCACACCATCACCCTCACTTCCCTGCACACTCACTCAACATCACCCTCACACCCTTATAATCACGTTCACCACTTGCACACTCCCTCACTGTCACACTCACTCTGCCGCACACTCACCTACCATTCTGCTCTCTCGCCCTTCTCCCCTTCCATCACACTCACACTTCCACAGACGCTCCCACCAGCTCATTTACTCCACCGCACACTCCCCCACCCTTTCTCCCTCACCCTCATGTTCATTCCCCACACACTCCCCCACCGTCACAGTCACTCTGCCAAACACTTTCCCCAAGGTCAGGCTCTCTCTCCAACACACTCCCCTTTTGTCACACTTCCCCAATAGACCCCACTGTCAAACTCACTTCCCTACACACTAAACCAACATCACGCTCACTCGCCTGCTCATTCCCCCTTTATCATGCTCACTAGCCCACACACTCTCCCAGTGTCAACTTCACTCCCTCGTACCCTGAGCAACATTACACTCACACTCTCACCATCACATTCACTCGCCACACACTCCCTCACCATCACACTCACTCCCTCATGGTCATGTTTACTCGCCAACACACGTGCCCACCGCAACAATAACGTTACCACACACTTACTCACCATCGTGCCCACTCCTCCACACAGTCCACCATCATCACCCTCACTCCCCTGCACACTCCCTATCCATAATTCTCACTCCCACACCCACTCTGCCACCGTCAATCTCACTACCAGCACACTCCACACCATCATGATCACTCCATCACACTCTCCTCACCATCAAGTTCAACCGCCAGCACTCTCCCAACTCTGAGCACTGGCCTGCAAACCCATCACCAATTACTACCCGAAATGGCATTTATCCCCATTCCCACTCTGTTCCATTATTATCAGACCATCAGGTCCCAGCTCCCTCCCTCAGGCCCCACACAATGTGAAAATCCCTACTGTCCCATTCCCACACTTTCACCCCAGCTACAGCGTATGGTGCCACACCACATTTACCCGCTGTAAACGCCTGTGTTCCATATCCAACGTTCCCACTTGCAATGGCCTGATGCACAACCACCCCATTTCATTAGCAATGACCTGGACCTCCACACACCCCCTTCCCTTCACATTGCCCTCGCATCTGCCATTCCTCTGTCAATGAAACGTGAGAGAGCTTTCGAGGAAGAGAGGTTTGGAGAGACGGATATTGGGTGGTAGAGAGTGCAATGCCGAGAGAGTGTGAAGGTGGATGGGAAAGAGAGGGATAGTGGTATACAGTGTGTAATTCAGAGGAGGAGAGACAGAGCAATAGTGCAAGAATGGGAATGCGCTATATCGTGAAAAAGATAAAAGTTGAGGTATGTATTTTGCAGAGACCATGACAGAGTGAGTGAACCGGAGGAGAGTGCAAAGACAGAGTGACCGAAACTTCATTCGCATCAGATCAGGCTCCTGCCCTCTCCTCTTCACTGAGGACCAGGACTTGGGGCTGAGTCTGTCTTTGTTCAACTCAGCTTTCTGAGCACAAAGACAAATATCAATTTCATTCACTCTACTGCTCGGCACTTTTTTAACGAATATTTTCATTGTTTACAAATTAAAGTGATAGATACAGTCAGTGGGATTATGTCTTTTCTCACAGACTCATGAGTTGAGAGAAACATTGAAGATGGATGAGGGAGATCCAGTATATGTAGTATACCTGTATTTTCAAAAAGCTTTTGATGAAGTCCCACATTGGAGGCCAGTGAGCAAAATTAGGGCGCTTGGAATTGGGCGCAAAGTACTAACTTGGATTGAAGGTTGGTTGGCTGACAGGAAATAAAGAGTAGTGATAAACGGCTCCATTTCTGAATGGCAGGCAGTGACCAGTGGGGTACTGCAGGGATCAGTGCTGGGACTGCAGCTTTTTTACAATATTTATTAATGATATAGGAGATGGTATTCGTACTAATATTAGCAAATTTGATGATGATGCTAAACTGAGTGGCAGGGTGAAATGTAAGGAGGATGTTAGGAGATTACAAGGTGACCTGGACAGGTTAGGTGAGTGGTCATATGCATGGCAGATGCAGTTTAATGTGGATAAATGTATGGTTATCCACTTTGGTGGCAAGAACAGGAAGGCAGATTACTACCTAAATGGAATCAATTTAGCTAAAGGGACAATACAAAGAGACATGGGTGTTCTTGTACACCAGTCAATGAAGGTAAGAATGCAGGTACAGCAGGTGGTGAAGAAGGGTAATAGCATGTTGACCTTCATAAAAAGACGGATTGAGGAGAGAAGCAAAGAGATTCTTCTGCAGCTGGACAGAGCCCCTGTGAGACCACACCTGGAGTATTGTGTGCAGTTCTGGTCTCCAAATTTGAGGAAAGACATTCTGGCTATTGAGGGAGTGCAGCGTAGATTCACGAGGTCAATTCCTGGAATGGCGGGACTGCCTCACGCTGAAAGAGTGGAGTGACTGGGCTTGTATACCCTTGAGTTTAGAAGACTGAGATGCGGATCTGATTGAGACATATAAGATTATTAAAGGATTGGACACTGTGGAGGCAAGAAACATGTTTCCGCTGATGGGTGAGTGCTGAACCAGAGAGCACAGCTTATAAATAAGGGGTAGACCATTTGGGACAGGGATGAGGAGAAACTCCTTCACGCAGAGAGTGTTGGCTGTGTGGAATGCTCTGCCCCAGAGGGCAGTGACGGCCCAGTCTCTGGATTCATTTAAGAAAGAGTTGGATAGAGCTCTCAAGGATAGTAGAATCAAGGGTTATGGAGATTAGGCAGGAACAGGATACTGATTAAGGATGATCAGTCATGATCATATTGAATGGTGCTTCAGGCTCGAAGGGCAGAATGGCCTACTCATGTACCTCTTGTCTATTGTCTATTTTCTATGGGATAATTTTGGCAAAACCAGTGCTCCCCTCAGTCCGTTAACAGAGTGACAGGTTGTGTCATTGCTGAAAATTTGAATGGAAATGAAAATATCCTGGATGCGCTGATTAGTGAGTGAACTTGATAGCTTGATTAATTTGGGTAAAGGGATATTTCACCACATTCTTCAGCTGCTGTCTGAACTTAGCCTGGGTCACGGCATAAATCGCAGTGTTTGTGCAGCAACTGAGGAGCTGCAGCATGAAGTCTAATTCCTGAACAAAGGGATGGAGATACACATAATCAAACCCAATATTATACATCCGTTCCCATATACAATACACCATTAACGTTGACCATAACAGGATGAAATTAGCTGAGATCACAAACAGTAAAATGATGGATTTTTTTCGGTTTTTCATTTCTGTGTCAGACTGAGTGTCCCCATTGGTGTTAGCTCGGAGTCTCCTGCGGGCTCTGCTAGTCACTAAAATGTGTCTGACAGTGAGAACATTGAGGAGCAGAATCAGGAGAAATGGGACACCCGGGGTTAGAATGTGATGGAGGAACTCGATTATTGCCCAGACGCGAGAGGATAGAACGTTTTCTATTCCCTCACAAAACCAGGGCAGGTTCCCCAGCTGATACTGAGCTGTGAGCATAAAACACCAGAAAATGTTCTTTAAACAGCTCAGGACAGTCACTGCTCCCAGAACCACAGCCGTTGTTTTCTCATTACAATATTTACTTTTCAGCTTCTGGTAACAAATTGCCACAAATCGATCAAAGGTGAAAGCGACGGTGAACCAGACAGAACAGTCAGTGGCTGCATAAAGCAGGGTGGCGTGGATATTACACACGGGGATGGTCTTCAGGAAATAAAACGTTTCCTCAAAAACAATGGGAATGTGTCTCAATATCAGGTCGAGGATGATGACCAGCAGATCCGCCACTGCCATGGCCCCCAGATAACGTCTGACACATGGAGACAATCCACAATCTTTATAAAGCAGGACGTAGATCGTCACTACGTTAACTGTGAGGAAGGAAAACAAACACATTATCCATCAGCCTGGGAGCAAAGTGAACAGTTTGATTGATGACTCAGTGAGATTTTAAAATGTGTCACTGTATTCAAGGATTTATTAAAATAATTGGAGCTAAAATAACAATTCGTAAGGTCTGCATTACTGACAATAATGTGTCATAAAACACAAGAAAACTCCCCCCGCCGAAACACAGAGAAAAATCCATAAGACAAGATGGTTTCCAGAGCATTCCAACACACTCGATCACTTGAGACCAGACACAGGTCACTTCTTTCGAGTTCCTCACATGGAGGGTGAAAGCGTACAAATCTGAATGATTCTCTCAAATACTCTTTGAAGACAAACAGAATATGTAAATTTCTGTCTCTTGGTATAAATTATACACGATCCTCTGTCATTGATGAAGTTTTAACGCCAGAACATGTGTCCACTCCTTTAACTGCCTCAGGGACCTTTGAAACAATGTGGACTTCTTTTTGGAACGGGATATTTTCCCTCGTGATATTATCTTTTATTCAATTAATTCACGTCCGTCCGTTCACAAATAATGGCCCATTGGAAATTAAACTGTTTCCAATGAACAATAGGAATATGTCTCAATATCATAACCCATTGATCCTCCGCTGCCATTGCCCCACGTAATGTCCAGTAAATTGGCTCAGCGGTTACCACTGCTGCCTCACAGCGCCAGGGATAGGGTTCGATTACAGGCTTGTGCGTCTGTCTGTGTGGAGTTTGCACATTCACACCATGTGATGTGGGTTTGCTCCAGGTGCTCTGGTTTCTTCTCTCAATCCAAAATGTGTAATTTATGTGAATGGCCATGCTAAATTGCCTATAATGTTCAGGGATATATAAGCTCGGTGCATTAGTCAGGCTTCAATGTAGAATAAAGGATAAGGGTTTGGGTCAGGGGCAGTTACTTATCGCAGGATTGGTATTTGCTTGTTGGGCCGAATGGCCGGTTTCCACACTGTCGTGATTCTATGGATGTTGGGTATGGATTGCTCCAGAGAAGGTCGGGTGGAGATTGCTCTCGAGAATGTCAGTTTTTGAATATTCTGGGAAATGCAGGGAACAGAATGTGATAGAATCATAAAGTCGCAGATCAGAAAGGACCTTCTGCACATTGAGTTTTGTGCGACTTACTCAGGCTCACGGTGGATTCTCTCCACAAACTCAACTCAACCTGCACTTTGTACACAAACTCAATACGAATAAGATATTATCTCAATCGCTTGATGTAAGATCCTCTTTTACAATCATGCAAATGACATCACTTCGTCAGATATCTCCGCCCAACCGCTTTTCAGTTTGGTGTTACACTTGTAGATGTAAACTGATCTGAATATTCGTTTCCTAATGTTGGTCATCCTGTAACCAAGTTTCTATAACGCCATTAAGTCCTGTCTATTCCCCTCAATGTATGCAGTGATTTACTAATTGCTTTGAGAATACAAAACGTACTCAGGATGTCTTTCATTCAGCTTTTTTAAAAAAAAACTCTATTTCCTGCTCCATTGTTATCATCTTCCTCATATTGACGCGGAAAAAGCGAGGACTGCAGATGCTGGAGGTCTGAGCTGAAAATGTGTTGCTGGAAAAGCACAGCATGCCAGGCAGCATCCAAGGAGCTGGAGAGTCGACGTTTCGGGTATTCCTGTAGAAGGGCTCATGCCCGAAACGTCGACTCTCCTGCTCCTTGTATGCTGCCTGACCTGCTGCGTTTTTCCAGCAACACATTTTCAGCTCATATAGACGCGGTCAGGAAACAGTCTCATATTGTAATACTCACAAAATCATGTCGGATTTGTAATATTTCATGAAATCCCATCATCATCTCTGGGTATATCCTCTCCTTTTGGTAGGGCAGACCCACCATGGGGGCACCGTGGTATGCAGTCGCGGAAGGAGATGCCCTGGAATTCCCCAACATTGATTCCAGAACCCAGGAAACGTCATAGTAACATGTCGCAGATGGGCAAGAAATCTCCTGATGATGGACACGCACTGCCCTAGACTCCACCCGTCAGTGATAACTCAGAAACCTCGATGTTATAAACAAATCGAAGGAAGCACTGGAGATGGTAAGGAAACAAAACGTACTCTTTGTCTGGAATTTGAATGTCTACCATCAAGAGTATCGTACAGGTCTCCACTGACTGAGCAGGCAAAAGCCTTAAATACAGAGCGGCCAGACTGTGGGAAGTGATTGGAGAACCAACAAGAGGAAAACATTCTCACCAAACCCCTTGTCGCAAATGAATCGGTCCCTAACTAAATCTGTAGGAGCAGCCATCACGCATTCCTGGTCGTGGGAAGGTCTCAGCCTCCTATTGAAAATACTACCCACTGCGTTTTTTAACACCATCTCCTGTGAAGTAGGACATATTTCCAAAGGCAGGAACAAATGGAAACTGGGCATCCTTGAGGCACTGTGGAATATCAGCAGCTGCAGCATCAATTGATCTTCCCCGTATCAGAAAGTCAGAAGTGGGTTGTTCAGTGATGGTTCCAAAATGTTCAGCACCATTCAGAAGTACACCTATACTGAAGCAGGCTACTCAGTCCAGCAATAGTTTCAAACAGGAACAGAATGAGTACCTTTCGGCCATTCCAGACTTTTATTCAGGAATTGGAGAAAGTCTTTAATATTTCATGACTGTTACACAGGAATTGGAGGGGAATATTCAGCCTTTCAAAGCTGCTACACAGGAATACGAGAGGATTGGTTACTGAGCCAGAAGCATAGGCAAAATAACGTTTATTAGTTCAACAGAAAGTAACGAGTACATTAGTCAATAACACTATGGTAGACAGGAAATTGAGTTTTTTTTAGATTAGATTACTTACAGTGTGGAAGCAGGCCCTTCGGCCCAACAAGTCCACACCGACCCGCCACCCATCCATACCCCCCGATATTTACCCCTTACCTAACACTACGGGCAATTTAGCATGGCCAATTTACCTGACCCGCACATCTTTGGACTGTGGGAGGAAACCCACGCAGACACGGGGAGAACGTGCAAACTCCACACAGTCAGTCGCCTGAGTTGGGAATTGAACCCGGATCTCAGGCGCTGTGAGGCAGCAGTGCTAACCACTGTGCCATTGTGCGGAGATGGACAGAATGCAACTGGATAAACAATAGGCAACAACTTGACAGCTGGAATATTACATACAAAACAGTTAACTGGTGAATTATTTAGGAAGAATGAAAGACCATGTGGAATCCCTGCAGTGTGGATACAGGCCCTTCAGCCCAACAAATTCACACTGACCCTCCAAGAATGAGCTCTCCCCGATGCATTCCCCACTACACTACATTTACCCCTGACTAACCCACCCAACTTATACATCACTGAATAAGAGAAGAAGTTTAGAACGGGCAAGTCACCTAACCTGCACATTTATGAAATGAGGGAAGAAACCAGAGCACCTGGAGGAAACCCACGCAGACATGGTGAGCATGTGCAAACTCCACACAGACAGTCGCCCGAGGCCAGAATCAAACATGGAATCCTAGTGCTGTGAGGCAGCAATGATTACCACTGAGCCATCATGCTGCCCATCACTGAGCCACTGTGTCACCAATTATGTTACACAAGTGGAGTGAGATTACAGGAGTTAGTGATACAGAGTGTACTGGAGGGATCACTCTGACCCGTTCAGACATTATATGTATTGCATCCGCTCCCTGATGTTCCCAGTGGTCCCATTGCTCTCAGGACACACGGAATATTTTTATGTGGTTGGTTGGCACTGGGAAACGTGAGAGGGTTACTGTTTTGAGCTATATATCAAAAGGATGACTCTTATCCGAGACAGTATCCTTTCTTTTTATTTGGAGACCTGAAGATGACGAAAACGGCTTCCTGCTTCTGAGTGAAGACATTGAGTCTGCTACCAGGACAAACGGTACTCTGTAACATGATGTACGTGCATCGTTAGTCTACAACACTACTGGAGTGTGTGATGGAGCGCAGAATCACAAAAATGAGACCATAACATAAAGGCATTGACAGAACAAATAAAATGGTTTGTTAAATCTCATTATCGATCCAACTCACAGAAACAGGCCGTACACCATAAATCCAACATTTCTGTTCAGCACAGAGCATCGTAAAGACCAAGCTCTGCTCGGTCCAACCCCGCAATCAGTCGCGATTGGAAAATTCTGTCGTCCACAAGAGTGCGTTGATCTATAAACTCGGACCTCAGAGCTGTCCAGCACAGGGAGCTATGCAGACCACAGCAGTGCATTGATCTATAAACCCCGACTAGACATCTGTCCAGCATGGAGAGCTGTGCAGTCCACAGCAATGCATTGATCTCTAAACCCGGAATAGATATCCGTCCAGCACTCGTAATTATGCACACCACAGCAGTGCATTGATCTATAAACCCAGACATAATATCTGTTCAGCACTTGGAACTATGCAGACCACAGCAGCACATTGATCTTTAAACCGGGACTGGATATCTGTCGAGCATCTGGAGCTTTGCAGATCACAGCTGTGCATTAATCTATATACCTTGACTAGATATCTGTTTGGCAATGGGAGTTATGCAGACCACAGCGCTACAGTTTTATGCAATACCGACTACACTGAGTGAAGCACATTCGAAGAGTTTGAGATGAATTATGTTTCACTTTCTCACAATTTCGATGTTTTTTGAAGTACTGTCCCAAATTGCAATGAGAATGGATTGTAAATTCCTGAAACAAACTATGGCATGATACAGGCTAGCAATAGGTAAGTGCATCTTGTTCTATAAATACCTCAGGGGGAGAAATACATGCAAATGGACAAAACTGCAAGTCTGCAAAATAAATCATTGAAAAATGAAGCAGCCCTGAAATGTCCTTTAGATGGCGGGCCAGATGGAATGTTTCAGCGGGAGCTTCTCTGCTCCGAGCGCTCATTTCATCTTTTTCTTTTTTTTCTCTCTTTTCTGAATGGATTCTCCACAAAACACTAACTTTACAATGTTACTCGGAGAGGAATCGAGCCCTGGACCAGAAGTTGACTTGAAGACTGGAGTCCTCAAGGAGAGGAAATGCCGCGAGTTTGGAAACCTGGTGATTTCTGGATATCGGACCCTGTGTGATGTGGAGACATTACCCAGAGCGGTATGGAAATACATCATCGTGCAGTCTGATGTCTTACCTCGGTGCAGTGTGGAAAATGGGTCTGGGCTCCACTGGATAGTGGGGCCGATGCAGTCTGGGTACTGGGCCCAGTGTGGTCTGGAGACTTGGTCTGGGACGGAAAGAAGACTGGGTCAGGTGCCGACTGAGGATGGGCCTGGTGTAGTCTTGAGGCTGGGCTGGGTCTAGCCTAGAGATTTTGCCCATGCCAATCTGCAGACTGGGCTTGGTTTTGTCTAGATACTGGGCCCGGTGTAGTCTGGAGACATGGCCCAGTGTTTTCTGGGGTCTCACCCCGGAGTGGTGTGGAGGCTGGGCCTGGACTCCTCTGGAGACTGGGTCCGGTCCACTCTCGAGACTGGGACCAGTGCGTTCTGGAGACTGGGCCTAGAGCAGTCTGGAGACTTGGCCCAGTGCTGGCTGGTGATTGGGCACAGTGCAGTCTCGAGACTGAGCCTGTTGCAGTCTGCAGCCTCACCCTGCTCCAGTCTGGATATTCGTCCAAGTGCAGTGTCAAGACTGTGGCCTGTGCAGTCTGGATTTTTGCCAGATGCGGTCTGGACACCGGACCCGATGTGCTCTGGAGACTTGAGATTGTGCTTTCTGGAGACTCGGACCAAGGTAGATTGGAAACTGGAGACAGGGCCCACTGTGGTCTGGAGAATGAATCTGGCGTGATTTGGAGACTGGACCTGGTGTGGAGTGGAAACTCAAACAGGTTCAGTCTTAAGACTCAGCCTGATATTTTCTATAGACTACACCTATTGTGGTCTAGAGTTTCAGCCCAGTCTGGTCCCGTAACTGGACAATCTGTAGTCTGGAGACTTGGCCAGGTGTGGTCCTGAGACTGGGTCCAGTGCAGTCTAGAGACTGATCCCACTGAGTTTTGGAGACTCTCTCTAGTGCAGACTGGCGTTTAGGCTTGGTGCATGCTGGAATCTCCGCCTGGCATGGCTTGGAGACTGAGCCCGGTGTGGTCTAGAGACTGGGACCGTAGTAGTCTAGAGTATTGGCCCGGTCCAGACTGGAGAGTTGGCCCGGTACGGTCTCGGGACTGTGCCTGGTGCGGTCTGTACACTGTGCACTGTGTAATCTGGATTCTGGACCTGATGCTGTCTGGAGATTGGTTCCAGTGTGGCCTGGAAACGAGGGCTGGTGCCATTGAGCGATTGACCTAATGCTTTCTGGTGAGCAGCAACGTGCACTCTGGAGGCTGGGCCTGACGCCGACTGGAATCTGGAGACTGGGTAAAATGCAATCAGGAGACTAGGGAAGACGCTGTCTGGAGACTCAGCCCAATACCGGCTTGAGCCTTGACTCAGCGTTTTCTGGAGACTTGGCCTGTTGATATGTGGTGACTGGGCCCAGTGCGGTCTGGAAACACGCCTGATGTGGTCTGGAATCTGACCCAGCAAAGTCTGGAGACTATGTAAGGCGCGATCTGAAGACTGGAGAGTGTGCTGTCTGGACAGTATTCTCAATTCAGTCTGGAGACAGGTCCTGGTGTGGTCTGGATATTGGGCCTTGTGCAGTCTGGATTCTCAGCCCAGTGCAGTGTGCAGACTGTGCCTGAACCGCTCTGGAGGCAGAGTCCGGTGCGATCTGGAGACTTGGCCTAGTGTGATCTGGAGATTGGGCCCGGTGCAATCTGGAGAATCATCGCAGTGCTGACTGGAGATTCATCTTAGCATATTGCTGACACTCGGCCGAGTATAGTTTGGAGGCTCAGTCTGCTGCAGTCTGCAAACTGGAATGAGTGTGGTATGGAGGCTGGACACAGCATGGTCTGGAGACTGGGCCCACTGTGGTCTGGAGACTCAGCCAGTTGCAGTCTGGAGACTAGTACCGGTGAGGTCAAGAGATTGGCCGCCGTTCCGTCTGGAAACTGGGCCCGGTGCAGTCTGGAGACACAGACCAGTGTGGTCTTTAGACATGGCCTGGTGTGCTATGGAGTCTGGACCTCATGTAATGTGCAAGCTCGGCTCGGCCTGGTATAGTCCGGAGACTCGCCTCGTGCAGTCTGGAGACTGGTCCCAGTGTGCATTGGTGACTCAGTACCGTCTAGTCTGGAGACTGGGCCTGCCACTATCAGAAGACTGGTCCTGCTTCGCTCTGGAATCTCCGCTCCGTTCAGTCTAAAGACTGTGTCTGGTTTGGTCTGGAGACTGGGCCTGGTGCTGTATGGCCTGGAAACTATGGCCAGTGCGATTGGAAGACTTGGCCCAATTCTGGTTAGGTGGCACCTTGCAGTCTGGAGACTGGGCTTACTGCAGTCTGGAGACTGGGTAAGGCGCAGTCTGGAGACTGGGGAAGGTCCTGGCTGGAAACGCGGCCCAACGCAGTTGGAAGACTAGCCCTGGAGTGGCCTGGAGTCCCAACACGCGGCAGTGTGGAAACCTGGCCTAAACTAGTCTGGAGACTGAGCCCATTGCGTCTTGAGACTGGTCCTGGTGTATTCTGATGACTCAGCAACGCATAGTGTGGAGACTTGCTCTTCTCAGCTCTGAAGACTCCGTTCAATCTGGTGAGGAGCCTGGGTCTGCCGTCATCTGAAAACTTGGCCTGGTGCAGTCTGAAGACGTGGGCCCAGTATGGTCTGTTGACTGTTCCCGTTGGGTTCTGAGACTGTTCCCGCTTCACTCTGAAAACTCCATTACCTGCAGTCTGGACACTAGCCCCGGTGTGGTCTGGGGACTGGGCCCAGTTCAGTAGGGAAACTCTGACTCGTGCATTTTGGAGATTATGCACGTTGTGGTCAAGAGAGTGGTGGTGAGGACACCCGGCCGGGTCAATTCTGATGATTTTACCCAGTGCATCTTGAGAGTCGGCCATGTGCAGTCCAGAGAATGTGCCAAACGGAGTCTGGTTGACTGGCCCCGGAGCTGTCTGAAGACTTGGTCTGGTTGGTCTGGTAACTGCGAATTGTCGGGTCTTGAAACTGGAACCAATGTTGTCTGGAGACTTGGCACGGCTCCATCTGGAGACTGCGACATGCCCAGTCTGGATACTGAGCATATAACAGTCTGGAGACTGGGCCCAGTGTGGACTAGAAAATCAGCCTGTTGCGGCCAAGGTAATGGACCAGGTGTGATCTGGAATCTGGGCCCGGTGCAGTCTGCAGAGTGGGCATGGTTGTGGTCTGGATACTCGGTCCAATGTAGTCTGGCGAA